>NC_071999.2:10691622-10994425 GCF_028885655.2 Pongo abelii
TTTCAACTCAGAGACTTGAACATTCCTTTTGATAGAGCAGTTTTGAAACACTCTTTTTGTAGAATCTGCAATTGGATATTTGGAGTGCTTTGAGACCTATGCTGGAAAAGGAAATATCTTCACATAAAAATTAGACAGAAGCATTCTCAGACACTTCTCTGTGATGGGCGCATTCAGCTCACTGAGTTCAACCTTCCTTTAGGTAGAATAGTTTTGAATCACTCTCTTTGTAGAATCTACTATCAATTATTTGGAGCGCATTGAGGCCTACGATGGAAAAGGGAATATCTTCCCATAAAAACAAAGCAGAATCATTCTCAGAAACATTTTTGTGATGAGTGCATTCAACTCTGAGACTTGAACATTCCTTTTGAAAGAGCAGTTTTGAAACACTCTTTTTATAGAATCTACAAGTGGGTATTTGGAGCAATTTGAGGCCTATGCTGGAAAAGGGAATATCTTCACATAAAAATTAGACAGAAGCATTCTCAGAAATTTCTTTGTGATGAGTGCGTTCAACTCACAGGGTTGAACTTTCCTTTTGATAGAACAGTTTTGAAACACTCTGTTTGTAGAATTTGCAAGTGGATATTTGGAGCGATTTGAGGCCTTTGCTGCAAAAAGGGAATATCTTAACATAAGAACTAGACAGAAGCATTCTCAGAGACTTCCTTGTGCCTTATACATTCAATTCACAGGCTTGAACCTTCTTTTTGGTAGAGCAGTTTTGAAACACCCTTTTTGTAGACTCTGCAAGTGGATATTTACAGCGATTTGAGGCCTACAGTGAAAAAGGGGATATCTTCACATAAAAACTAGATAGAAGCATTCTCAGAAACTTCCCTTTGCTTTATGCAGTCAACTCACAGACTTGAAACTTCCTTTTCAAAGAGCAGATTTTAAATACTCTTTTTGTAGAAACTGCAAGTGGATATTTGGAGCGCTTTGAGGCCTATGCTGGAAAAGGAAATATCCTCACATAAAAACAAGACAAAAGCATTCTCCGAAACTTCTTTGGGATGAATGCATTCAGCTCACAGAGTTGAACCTTGCCTTTGATAGAACAGTTTTGAAACACTCTTTTTTTAGAATCTGCAAGTGGATATTTGGAGCGCATTGGGACCTATGCTGGAAAAAGAAATATCTTCACATAATACCTAGACGGAAGCATTCTCAGAAACTTCTCTGTGATGAGTCATTTATGAAACACTTTCTTTGAAGAATCTATAAGAGATTATTTGGAGCTCATTGAGGCCTATGCTGGAAAAGGGAATATCTTCATATAAAAACTAGACAGAAGCATTCTGAGAAACTTCCCTGAGCTATTTGCATTCAACTCACACTCTTGAACCTTCTTTTTGAAAGAGCAGGTTTGAAACACTCTTTTTGTAGAAAGTGCAAGTGCATATTTGGAGTGCTTTGAGGCCTATGATGGAAAAGGAAATATCCTCACAGACAAATTAGACAAAAGCATTCTCAGAAATTTCTTTGTGATGTGTGCATTTAATTCACCGAGTTGAACTTTCCTTTTGATGGAACAGTTTTGAAACAGTCTTTTTGTAGAATCTGCAAGTGGATATTTGGAGGATTTTGAGGTCTATGCTGGAAAAGGAAATATCTTCACATAAAAACTAGACAGAAGCATTCCCCAAAACTTCCCCGTGCTTCATGCATTCAACTCACAGACTTGAACCTTCCTTTTGGTAGAGCAGTTTTGAAACACTCTTTTTGTAGAATCTGCAATTGGATATTTGGAGCGATTTGAGGCCTATGATGAAAAAGGGAATATCTTCACCTAAAAACTAGACAGAAGCATTGTCTGAAACTTCTTTGCGATGAGTGCATTCAACCCACAGAGTTGAAACCTCCTTTTTTTTAGAACTGTTTTGTAACACTCTCTTTGTAGAATCTGAAAGTGGATACTTGGTGCGCTTTGAGGCCTATGCTGGAAATGGAAATATGTTCTCATAAAAACTAAGCAGAAGCATACTCACAGAGTTCTTAGTGATGAGTGCATCCAACTCACAGACTTAAACTTTCCTTTTGATATAGCAGTTTTGACACACTCTTTTTGTAGAATCTGCAAGTGGATATTTGGAGCGCTATGAGGCCTACGCTGTAAAAGGAAATATCATCACATAAAAACTATACAGAAGCATTCTCAGAAACATCTCTATGATGAGTGCATTGTACTCACAGACTTGAACTTTCTTTTTGATAGAGCAGTTTTGAAACACTCCTTTTGTAGAATGTGCAAGTGGATATTTGGTGTGCTTTGAGGCCTAATCTGGAAAAGGAAGTATCTTCACATATAAACTAGACAGAAGCATTCTCTGAAACTTCCTTGTGATGCGTGCATTCATCTAACAGACTAGAAACCTCCTTTTGATAGAGCAGTTTTGAAACACCCTTTTTGTAGAATCTACAAGTGGATATTTGGAGCGATTTGAGGCCTGTGGTGTAAAAGGGAATATCTTCACATAAAAACTAGAAGGAAGCATTCTCAGAAACTTCAGTGTGCGTTATGCATTCAACTCACAGACTTGAACATTCCTTTTGAAAGAGCAGATTTGAAAAACTCTTTTTGTAGAAATTGCAAGTGGATATTTGGAGTGGTTTGAGGCCTATGCTGGAAAAGGATATATCCTCACATAAAAACTAGACAAAAGCATTCTCTGAAACTTCTTTGTGATAAATGCATTCAGCTTACAGAGTTGAACTTTCCTTTTGATAGAACAGTTTTGAAACACTCTTTTTGTAGAATCTGCAAGTGGATATTTGGAGAGCTTTGAGACCTATGCTGGAAAAGGAAATATCTTCACATAAAAATTAGACAGAAGCATTGTCAGACACTTCTCTGTGATGAGTGCATTCAACTCACAGAGTTCAACCTTCCTTTTTGTAGAACAGTTATGAAACACTCTCTTTGTAGAATCTACAAGGGATCATTTGGAGCACATTGGGGCCTATGCTGGAAAAGGAAGTATCTTCCCATTAAAAAAAAAGCAGAATCATTCTGAGATACTTTTTTGTGATCAGTGCATTCGACTCACAGACTTGAACCTTCCTTTTGATAGAGCAGTTTTGAAACACTCTTTTTGAAGAATCTTCAAGTGGATATTTGGAGCGCTTTGAGGCCTATGCTGGAAAAGGAAATATCTTCACATAAAAACTAGACAGAAGCATTGTCAGACACTTCTCTGTGATGAGTGCATTCAACTCACAGAGTTCAACCTTCCTTTTTGTAGAACAGTTATGAAACACTCTCTTTGTATAATCTACAAGGGATCATTTGGAGCACATTAAGACCTATGCTGGAAAAGGGTGTATCTTCCCATAAAAAAATAAGCAGAATCATTCTGAGATACCTTTTTGTGATGAGTGCATTCAACTCACAGACTTGAACATTCCTTTCGATAGAGCAGTTTTGAAACACTCTTTTTGTAGATTCTGCAAGTGGGTATTTTGAGCGCTTTGAGGTCAAAGATGGAAAAGGAAATATCTTCACATAAAAACTAGACAGAAGCATTCTCAGAAATTACTTTGGGATGAGTGCATTCAACCCAAAGAGTTGAACCTTCCTTTTGATAGAACAGTTTTGAAACACTTTTTTTGGAGAATCTGCAAGTGGATATTTGGAGCAATTTGAGGCCTATGCTAGAAAAGGAAATATCTTCACATAAAAACTAGACGGAAGCATTCTCAGAAATTTCTTGGTGATGAGTGCATTCAACTCACAGGTTTGAACTTGCCTTTTGATAGAACAGCTTTGAAACACTCTGTTTGTAGAATTTGCAAGTGGATATTTGGAGAGATTTGTGGCCTGTGCTGCATAAAGGGAATATCTTAACTTTAGAACAAGACAGAAGCATTCTCAGAGACTCCCCTGTGCTTTATGCATTCAAATCACAGGCTTGAACCTTCCTTTTGATAGAGCAGTTTTGAACCACTCTTTTTGTAGAATCTGCAAGTGGATATTTGGAGTGATTTGAGGCCTATGATGAAAAAGGAAATATCTTCACCTAAAAACTAGACAGAAACATTCTCAGAAACTTCTGTGGGATCAGAACGTTCAACCAACAGAGTTGAACCTTCCTTTTGATAGACTAGTTTTGAAACACACTTTTTGTAGAATCTGCAAGTGGATGTTTGGAGGGCTTTGAGGCCTATGCTGGAAAGAAAATATCTTCACCTAAAAACTAGACAGAAGCATTCTCAGAAACTTCTTTGTGATGAGTGCATTCAACTCACAGTGTTGAAAGTTCCTTTTGATAGAACAATTCTGACACAATCTTCTTATAGAATCTGCAAGTGGATATTTGGATTGCTTGAGGCCTATGCTGGAGTAAGAAATAATTTCACATAAAAACTATATTGAAGCATTCTCAAAAACATCTTTGTGATGTGTGCCTTCAACTCACAGAATTGAAACTTCCTTTTGATAAAGCAGTTTTGAAACACCATATTGTAGAATCTGCAAGTGGATAGTTTTAGCACTTTGAGGCCTAGCCTGGAAAAGGGTATATCTTCACATAAAAACTGGACAGAAGCATTCTCAGAAACTTCCCTGTGCTTTATGAATTCAACTCACAGACTTGAACCTTCCTTTTGATAGAACAGTTTGGAAAAACACTTTTTGTAGAATCTGGAAGTGGATATTTAGAGCGCTTTGAGGCCTATGCAGGAAAAGGAAATACCATCACATAAAAACTAGACAGAAGTAGTCTCAGAAACTTCTTTGTGATGTGTGCATTCAACTCACAGATTTGAACCCTGCTTTTCAAAGAGCAGTTATGAAACACCCTTTTTGTAGGATCTGCAGGTGGACATTTTTGGCGCTTTGAGGCCAATGCTGGAAAAGGAAATATGTATACATAAAAACTAAACAGAAGCATTCTCAGAAACTTCTCTGTGTTTTATGATTTCAACTCACAGAGTTGAACCTTCCTTTTGATAGCGCAGTTTTGAAACACTCTTTTGTAGAATCTGCAAGTGGATATTTGGAATGCTTTGAGGCCTATGCTCGAAAAGGAAATTTCTTCATATAAATACTAGACAGAAGCATGCTCAGAAACTTCTTTGTGATGAGTGCATTGTACTCACAGACTTTAAATTTCCTTTTGATAGAGCAGTTTTGAAACAGTCTTTTTGTAAAATATGAAAGTGTATATTTGGTGCGATTTGAGGGCTAAGATGGAAAAGGAAATATCTTCACATAAAAACTGGACAGAAGTATTCTCCGTATTTTCTTTGTGATGTGTGCATTAAACTAACAGAGTAGAACCTTCCTTTTGATAGAGCAGTTTTGAAACCCTCTTTTTGTAGAATCTGCAAGTGGATATTTGGAGCGATTTGAGGCCTATGGTGAAAAAGGGGATATCTTCGCATAAAAACTAGATAGAAGCATTCTCAGAAACTTCCCTGTGCCGTATGCATTCAACTCACGGACTTAAAACTTCCTTTTGAAAGAGCAGAGTTGAAACACTTTTTTTGTAGAAACTGCAAGTGGATATTTGGAGCGCTTTGAGGCCTATGCAGGAAAAGGAAATATCCCCACATAAAAAGTAGACAAAAGCATTCTCCGAAACTTCTTTGTGATGAATGCATTCACCTCACAGAGTTGAACCTTCCCTTTGATGGAACAGTTTTGAAACACTCTTTTTGTAGAATCTGCAAGTGGCTATTTGGAGCGCTTTGAGGCGTATGCTGGAAAAGGAAATATCTTCACATAATAAATAGACGGAAGCATTCACAGAAACTTCTCTGTGATGAGTGCATTCACCTCACAGAGTTCAACCTTCCTTTTGGTAGAACAGTTATGAAACACTCTCTTTGTAGAGTCTACAAGAGATTATTTGGAGCTCATTGAGGCCTATGCTGGAAAAGAAAGTATCTTCCCGGAAAAACTAAGCAGAATCATTCTCAGAAATATTTTTGTGATGAGTGCATTCAACTCACAGCCTTGAACCTTCCTTTTGATAGAGTAGTTTTGAAACACTCGTTTTGTAGAATCTGCAAGTGGATATTTGGAGTGCTTTGAGGTCTATGCTGGAAAAGGAAATATCTTCACATCAAAACTAGACAGAAACATTCTCAGAAATTTCTGTGTGATGAGTGCATTCAACTCACAGGGTTGAACTTTCCTTTTGCTAGAACAGTTTTGAAACATTCTTTTTGTAGAATCTGCAAGTGTGTATTTGGAGCGATTTGAGGCCTATGCTGCAAAAAGAGAAATCTTCACATAAAAACTAGACAGAAGCATTCCCAAAAACTTCCCCGTGCTTCATGCATTCAACTTACAGACTTGAACCTTCCTTTTGATAGAGCAGTTTTGAAACACTCTTTTTGTAGAATCTGCAATTGGATATTTGGAGCGATTTGAGGCCTATGATGAAAAAGGGAATGTCTTCACCTAAAAACTAGACAGAAGCATTCTCTGAAACTTCTTTGTGATGAGTGCATTCAACCCACAGAGTTGAAACCTCCTTTATTTTAGAACTGCTTTGTAACACTCTCTTTGTAGAATCTGAAAGTGGATACTTGGTGCGCTTTGAGGCCTATGCTGGAAATGGAAATATGTTCTCATAAAAACTAAGCAGAAGCATACTCACAGAGTTCTTAGTGATGAGTGCATTCAACTCACAGACATAAACTTTCCTTTTGATATAGCAGTTTTGACACACTCTTTTTGTAGAATCTGCAAGTGGATATTTGGAGCGCTATGAGGGCTACGCTGTAAAAGGAAATATCATCACATAAAAACTATACGGAAGCATTCTCAGAAACATGTCTATGATGAGCGCATTGTAGACACAGACTTGAACTTTCTTTTTGATAGAGCAGTTTTGAAACACTCCTTTTGTAGAATGTGCAAGTGGATATTTGGTGTGCTTTGAGGCCTAATCTGGAAAAGGAAATATCTTCACATAAAAACTAGACAGAAGCATTCTCTGAAACTTCTTTGTGATGCGTGCATTCATCTAACAGACTAGAAAGTTCCTTTTGATAGAGCAGTTTTGAAACACCCTTTTTGTAGAATCTGCAAGTGGATATTTGGAGCGATTTGAGGCCTGTGGTGTAAAAGGGAATATCTTCACATAAAAACTAGAAGGAAGCATTCTCAGAAACTTCAGTGTGCTTTATGCATTCAACTCACAGACTTGAACCTTCCTTTTGAAAAAGCAGATTTGAAAAACTCTTTTTGTAGAAATTGCAAGTGGATATTTGGAGTGCTTTGAGGCCTATGCTGGAAAAGGATATATCCTCACATAAAAACTAGACAAAAGCATTCCCTGAAACTTCTTTGTGATGAATGCATTCAGCTTACAGAGTTGAACTTTCCTTTTGATAGAACAGTTTTGAAACACTCTTTTTGTAGAATCTGCAAGTGATTATTTGGAGAGTTTTGAGACCTATGCTGGAAAAGGAAATATCTTCACATAAAAATTAGACAGAAGCATTCTCAGACACTTCTCTGTGATGAGTGCATTCAACTCAGAGAGTTCAACCTTCCTTTTGGTAGAACAGTTTTGAATCACTCTCTTTCTAGAATCTACAATAGGTTATTTGGAGCTCCTTTAGGCCTATGATGGGAAAGGGAATATCTTCCCATAAAAACTAAGCAGAATCATTCTCAGAAACATTTATGTGATGAGTGCTTTCAACTCAGAGACTTGAACATTCCTTTTGATAGAGCAGTTTTGAAACACTCTTTTTGTAGAATCTGCAATTGGATATTTGGAGTGCTTTGAGACCTATGCTGGAAAAGGAAATATCTTCACATAAAAATTAGACAGAAGCATTCTCAGACACTTCTCTGTGATGGGCGCATTCAGCTCACTGAGTTCAACCTTCCTTTAGGTAGAATAGTTTTGAATCACTCTCTTTGTAGAATCTACTATCGATTATTTGGAGCGCATTGAGGCCTACGATGGAAAAGGGAATATCTTCCCATAAAAACTAAGCAGAATCATTCTCAGAAACATTTTTGTGATGAGTGCATTCAACTCTGAGACTTGAACATTCCTTTTGAAAGAGCAGTTTTGAAACACTCTTTTCATAGAATCTACAAGTGGGTATTTGGAGCAATTTGAGGCCTATGCTGGAAAAGGGAATATCTTCACATAAAAATTAGACAGAAGCATTCTCAGAAATTTCTTTGTGATGAGTGCGTTCAACTCACAGGGTTGAACTTTCCTTTTGATAGAACAGTTTTGAAACACTCTGTTTGTAGAATTTGCAAGTGGATATTTGGAGCGATTTGAGGCCTATGCTGCAAAAAGGGAATATCTTAACATAAGAACTAGACAGAAGCATTCTCAGAGACTTCCTTGTGCCTTATACATTCAATTCACAGGCTTGAACCTTCTTTTTGGTAGAGCAGTTTTGAAACACCCTTTTTGTAGACTCTGCAAGTGGATATTTACAGCGATTTGAGGCCTACAGTGAAAAAGGGGATATCTTCACATAAAAACTAGATAGAAGCATTCTCAGAAACTTCCCTTTGCTTTATGCAGTCAACTCACAGACTTGAAACTTCCTTTTCAAAGAGCAGATTTTAAATACTCTTTTTGTAGAAACTGCAAGTGGATATTTGGAGCGCTTTGAGGCCTATGCTGGAAAAGGAAATATCCTCACATAAAAACAAGACAAAAGCATTCTCCGAAACTTCTTTGGGATGAATGCATTCAGCTCACAGAGTTGAACCTTGCCTTTGATAGAACAGTTTTGAAACACTCTTTTTTTAGAATCTGCAAGTGGATATTTGGAGCGCATTGGGACCTATGCTG
Source organism: Pongo abelii (assembly GCF_028885655.2). Lineage (NCBI taxonomy): Eukaryota > Metazoa > Chordata > Mammalia > Primates > Hominidae > Pongo > Pongo abelii. The sequence continues at coordinate 10,700,412 of NC_071999.2, forward strand.
GAAAAAGAAATATCTTCACATAATACCTAGACGGAAGCATTCTCAGAAACTTCTCTGTGATGAGTCATTTATGAAACACTTTCTTTGAAGAATCTATAAGAGATTATTTGGAGCTCATTGAGGCCTATGCTGGAAAAAGGAATATCTTCATATAAAAACTAGACAGAAGCATTCTGAGAAACTTCCCTGCGCTATTTGCATTCAACTCACACTCTTGAACCTTCTTTTTGAAAGAGCAGATTTGAAACACTCTTTTTGTAGAAACTACAAGTGCATATTTGGAGTGCTTTGAGGCCTATGATGGAAAAGGAAATATCCTCACAGAAAAATTAGCCAAAAGCATTCTCAGAAATTTCTTTGTGATGTGTGCATTTAATTCACCGAGTTGAACTTTCCTTTTGATAGAACAGTTTTGAAACAGTCTTTTTGTAGAATCTGCAAGTGGATATTTGGAGCATTTTGAGGTCTATGCAGGAAAAGGAAATATCTTCACATAAAAACTAGACAGAAGCATTCCCAAAAACTTCCCCGTGCTTCATGCATTCAACTCACAGACTTGAACCTTCCTTTTGATAGAGCAGTTTTGAAACACTCTTTTTGTAGAATCTGCAATTGGATATTTGGAGCGATTTGAGGCCTATGATGAAAAAGGGAATATCTTCACCTAAAAACTAGACAGAAGCATTCTCTGAAACTTCTTTGCGATGAGTGCATTCAACCCACAGAGTTGAAACCTCCTTTTTTTTAGAACTGTTTTGTAACACTCTCTTTGTAGAATCTGAAAGTGGATACTTGGTGCGCTTTGAGGCCTATGCTGGAAATGGAAATATGTTCTCATAAAAACTAAGCAGAAGCATACTCACAGAGTTCTTAGTGATGAGTGCATCCAACTCACAGACTTAAACTTTCCTTTTGATATAGCAGTTTTGACACACTCTTTTTGTAGAATCTGCAAGTGGATATTTGGAGCGCTATGAGGCCTACGCTGTAAAAGGAAATATCATCACATAAAAACTATACAGAAGCATTCTCAGAAACATCTCTATGATGAGTGCATTGTACTCACAGACTTGAACTTTCTTTTTGATAGAGCAGTTTTGAAACACTCCTTTTGTAGAATGTGCAAGTGGATATTTGGTGTGCTTGGAGGCCTAATCTGGAAAAGGAAATATCTTCACATAAAAACTAGACAGAAGCATTCTCTGAAACTTCTTTGTGACGTGTGCATTCATCTAACAGACTAGAAACTTCCTTTTGATAGAGCAGTTTTGAAACACCCTTTTTGTAGAATCTACAAGTGGATATTTGGAGCGATTTGAGGCCTGTGGTGTAAAAGGGAATATCTTCACATAAAAACTAGAAGGAAGCATTCTCAGAAACTTCAGTGTGCGTTATGCATTCAGCTCACAGACTTGAACATTCCTTTTGAAAGAGCAGATTTGAAAAACTCTTTTTGTAGAAATTGCAAGTGGATATTTGGAGTGGTTTGAGGCCTATGCTGGAAAAGGATATATCCTCACATAAAAACTAGACAAAAGCATTGTCTGAAACTTCTTTGTGATGAATGCATTCAGCTTACAGAGTTGAACTTTCCTTTTGATAGAACAGTTTTGAAACACTCTTTTTGTAGAATCTGCAGGTGGATATTTGGAGAGCTTTGAGACCTATGCTGGAAAAGGAAATATCTTCACATAAAAATTAGACAGAAGCATTCTCAGACACTTCTCTGTGATGAGTGCATTCAACTCACAGAGTTCAACCTTCCTTTTTGTAGAACAGTTATGAAACACTCTCTTTGTAGAATCTACAAGGGATCATTTGGAGCACATTGGGGCCTAGGCTGGAAAAGGAAGTATCTTCCCATTAAAAAAAAAGCAGAATCATTCTGAGATACTTTTTTGTGATCAGTGCATTCGACTCACAGACTTGAACCTTCCTTTTGATAGAGCAGTTTTGAAACACTCTTTTTGAAGAATCTTCAAGTGGATATTTGGAGCGCTTTGAGGCCTATGCTGGAAAAGGAAATATCTTCACATAAAAACTAGACAGAAGCATTGTCAGACACTTCTCTGTGATGAGTGCATTCAACTCACAGAGTTCAACCTTCCTTTTTGTAGAACAGTTATGAAACACTCTCTTTGTATAATCTACAAGGGATCATTTGGAGCACATTAAGACCTATGCTGGAAAAGGGTGTATCTTCCCATAAAAAAATAAGCAGAATCATTCTGAGATACCTTTTTGTGATGAGTGCATTCAACTCACAGACTTGAACATTCCTTTCGATAGAGCAGTTTTGAAACACTCTTTTTGTAGATTCTGCAAGTGGGTATTTTGAGCGCTTTGAGGTCAAAGATGGAAAAGGAAATATCTTCACATAAAAACTAGACAGAAGCATTCTCAGAAATTACTTTGGGATGAGTGCATTCAACCCAAAGAGTTGAACCTTCCTTTTGATAGAACAGTTTTGAAACACTTTTTTTGGAGAATCTGCAAGTGGATATTTGGAGCAATTTGAGGCCTATGCTAGAAAAGGAAATATCTTCACATAAAAACTAGACGGAAGCATTCTCAGAAATTTCTTGGTGATGAGTGCATTCAACTCACAGGTTTGAACTTGCCTTTTGATAGAACAGCTTTGAAACACTCTGTTTGTAGAATTTGCAAGTGGATATTTGGAGAGATTTGTGGCCTGTGCTGCATAAAGGGAATATCTTAACTTTAGAACAAGACAGAAGCATTCTCAGAGACTCCCCTGTGCTTTATGCATTCAAATCACAGGCTTGAACCTTCCTTTTGATAGAGCAGTTTTGAACCACTCTTTTTGTAGAATCTGCAAGTGGATATTTGGAGTGATTTGAGGCCTATGATGAAAAAGGAAATATCTTCACCTAAAAACTAGACAGAAACATTCTCAGAAACTTCTGTGGGATCAGAACGTTCAACCAACAGAGTTGAACCTTCCTTTTGATAGACTAGTTTTGAAACACACTTTTTGTAGAATCTGCAAGTGGATGTTTGGAGGGCTTTGAGGCCTATGCTGGAAAGAAAATATCTTCACCTAAAAACTAGACAGAAGCATTCTCAGAAACTTCTTTGTGATGAGTGCATTCAACTCACAGTGTTGAAAGTTCCTTTTGATAGAACAATTCTGACACAATCTTCTTATAGAATCTGCAAGTGGATATTTGGATTGCTTGAGGCCTATGCTGGAGTAAGAAATAATTTCACATAAAAACTATATTGAAGCATTCTCAAAAACATCTTTGTGATGTGTGCCTTCAACTCACAGAATTGAAACTTCCTTTTGATAAAGCAGTTTTGAAACACCATATTGTAGAATCTGCAAGTGGATAGTTTTAGCACTTTGAGGCCTAGCCTGGAAAAGGGTATATCTTCACATAAAAACTGGACAGAAGCATTCTCAGAAACTTCCCTGTGCTTTATGAATTCAACTCACAGACTTGAACCTTCCTTTTGATAGAACAGTTTGGAAAAACACTTTTTGTAGAATCTGGAAGTGGATATTTAGAGCGCTTTGAGGCCTATGCAGGAAAAGGAAATACCATCACATAAAAACTAGACAGAAGTAGTCTCAGAAACTTCTTTGTGATGTGTGCATTCAACTCACAGATTTGAACCCTGCTTTTCAAAGAGCAGTTATGAAACACCCTTTTTGTAGGATCTGCAGGTGGACATTTTTGGCGCTTTGAGGCCAATGCTGGAAAAGGAAATATGTATACATAAAAACTAAACAGAAGCATTCTCAGAAACTTCTCTGTGTTTTATGATTTCAACTCACAGAGTTGAACCTTCCTTTTGATAGCGCAGTTTTGAAACACTCTTTTGTAGAATCTGCAAGTGGATATTTGGAATGCTTTGAGGCCTATGCTCGAAAAGGAAATTTCTTCATATAAATACTAGACAGAAGCATGCTCAGAAACTTCTTTGTGATGAGTGCATTGTACTCACAGACTTTAAATTTCCTTTTGATAGAGCAGTTTTGAAACAGTCTTTTTGTAAAATATGAAAGTGTATATTTGGTGCGATTTGAGGGCTAAGATGGAAAAGGAAATATCTTCACATAAAAACTGGACAGAAGTATTCTCCGTATTTTCTTTGTGATGTGTGCATTAAACTAACAGAGTAGAACCTTCCTTTTGATAGAGCAGTTTTGAAACCCTCTTTTTGTAGAATCTGCAAGTGGATATTTGGAGCGATTTGAGGCCTATGGTGAAAAAGGGGATATCTTCGCATAAAAACTAGATAGAAGCATTCTCAGAAACTTCCCTGTGCCGTATGCATTCAACTCACGGACTTAAAACTTCCTTTTGAAAGAGCAGATTTGAAACACTTTTTTTGTAGAAACTGCAAGTGGATATTTGGAGCGCTTTGAGGCCTATGCAGGAAAAGGAAATATCCCCACATAAAAAGTAGACAAAAGCATTCTCCGAAACTTCTTTGTGATGAATGCATTCACCTCACAGAGTTGAACCTTCCCTTTGATGGAACAGTTTTGAAACACTCTTTTTGTAGAATCTGCAAGTGGCTATTTGGAGCGCTTTGAGGCGTATGCTGGAAAAGGAAATATCTTCACATAATAAATAGACGGAAGCATTCACAGAAACTTCTCTGTGATGAGTGCATTCACCTCACAGAGTTCAACCTTCCTTTTGGTAGAACAGTTATGAAACACTCTCTTTGTAGAGTCTACAAGAGATTATTTGGAGCTCATTGAGGCCTATGCTGGAAAAGAAAGTATCTTCCCGGAAAAACTAAGCAGAATCATTCTCAGAAATATTTTTGTGATGAGTGCATTCAACTCACAGCCTTGAACCTTCCTTTTGATAGAGTAGTTTTGAAACACTCGTTTTGTAGAATCTGCAAGTGGATATTTGGAGTGCTTTGAGGTCTATGCTGGAAAAGGAAATATCTTCACATCAAAACTAGACAGAAACATTCTCAGAAATTTCTGTGTGATGAGTGCATTCAACTCACAGGGTTGAACTTTCCTTTTGCTAGAACAGTTTTGAAACATTCTTTTTGTAGAATCTGCAAGTGTGTATTTGGAGCGATTTGAGGCCTATGCTGCAAAAAGAGAAATCTTCACATAAAAACTAGACAGAAGCATTCCCAAAAACTTCCCCGTGCTTCATGCATTCAACTTACAGACTTGAACCTTCCTTTTGATAGAGCAGTTTTGAAACACTCTTTTTGTAGAATCTGCAATTGGATATTTGGAGCGATTTGAGGCCTATGATGAAAAAGGGAATGTCTTCACCTAAAAACTAGACAGAAGCATTCTCTGAAACTTCTTTGTGATGAGTGCATTCAACCCACAGAGTTGAAACCTCCTTTATTTTAGAACTGCTTTGTAACACTCTCTTTGTAGAATCTGAAAGTGGATACTTGGTGCGCTTTGAGGCCTATGCTGGAAATGGAAATATGTTCTCATAAAAACTAAGCAGAAGCATACTCACAGAGTTCTTAGTGATGAGTGCATTCAACTCACAGACATAAACTTTCCTTTTGATATAGCAGTTTTGACACACTCTTTTTGTAGAATCTGCAAGTGGATATTTGGAGCGCTATGAGGGCTACGCTGTAAAAGGAAATATCATCACATAAAAACTATACGGAAGCATTCTCAGAAACATGTCTATGATGAGCGCATTGTAGACACAGACTTGAACTTTCTTTTTGATAGAGCAGTTTTGAAACACTCCTTTTGTAGAATGTGCAAGTGGATATTTGGTGTGCTTTGAGGCCTAATCTGGAAAAGGAAATATCTTCACATAAAAACTAGACAGAAGCATTCTCTGAAACTTCTTTGTGATGCGTGCATTCATCTAACAGACTAGAAAGTTCCTTTTGATAGAGCAGTTTTGAAACACCCTTTTTGTAGAATCTGCAAGTGGATATTTGGAGCGATTTGAGGCCTGTGGTGTAAAAGGGAATATCTTCACATAAAAACTAGAAGGAAGCATTCTCAGAAACTTCAGTGTGCTTTATGCATTCAACTCACAGACTTGAACCTTCCTTTTGAAAAAGCAGATTTGAAAAACTCTTTTTGTAGAAATTGCAAGTGGATATTTGGAGTGCTTTGAGGCCTATGCTGGAAAAGGATATATCCTCACATAAAAACTAGACAAAAGCATTCCCTGAAACTTCTTTGTGATGAATGCATTCAGCTTACAGAGTTGAACTTTCCTTTTGATAGAACAGTTTTGAAACACTCTTTTTGTAGAATCTGCAAGTGATTATTTGGAGAGTTTTGAGACCTATGCTGGAAAAGGAAATATCTTCACATAAAAATTAGACAGAAGCATTCTCAGACACTTCTCTGTGATGAGTGCATTCAACTCAGAGAGTTCAACCTTCCTTTTGGTAGAACAGTTTTGAATCACTCTCTTTCTAGAATCTACAATAGGTTATTTGGAGCTCCTTTAGGCCTATGATGGGAAAGGGAATATCTTCCCATAAAAACTAAGCAGAATCATTCTCAGAAACATTTATGTGATGAGTGCTTTCAACTCAGAGACTTGAACATTCCTTTTGATAGAGCAGTTTTGAAACACTCTTTTTGTAGAATCTGCAATTGGATATTTGGAGTGCTTTGAGACCTATGCTGGAAAAGGAAATATCTTCACATAAAAATTAGACAGAAGCATTCTCAGACACTTCTCTGTGATGGGCGCATTCAGCTCACTGAGTTCAACCTTCCTTTAGGTAGAATAGTTTTGAATCACTCTCTTTGTAGAATCTACTATCGATTATTTGGAGCGCATTGAGGCCTACGATGGAAAAGGGAATATCTTCCCATAAAAACTAAGCAGAATCATTCTCAGAAACATTTTTGTGATGAGTGCATTCAACTCTGAGACTTGAACATTCCTTTTGAAAGAGCAGTTTTGAAACACTCTTTTCATAGAATCTACAAGTGGGTATTTGGAGCAATTTGAGGCCTATGCTGGAAAAGGGAATATCTTCACATAAAAATTAGACAGAAGCATTCTCAGAAATTTCTTTGTGATGAGTGCGTTCAACTCACAGGGTTGAACTTTCCTTTTGATAGAACAGTTTTGAAACACTCTGTTTGTAGAATTTGCAAGTGGATATTTGGAGCGATTTGAGGCCTATGCTGCAAAAAGGGAATATCTTAACATAAGAACTAGACAGAAGCATTCTCAGAGACTTCCTTGTGCCTTATACATTCAATTCACAGGCTTGAACCTTCTTTTTGGTAGAGCAGTTTTGAAACACCCTTTTTGTAGACTCTGCAAGTGGATATTTACAGCGATTTGAGGCCTACAGTGAAAAAGGGGATATCTTCACATAAAAACTAGATAGAAGCATTCTCAGAAACTTCCCTTTGCTTTATGCAGTCAACTCACAGACTTGAAACTTCCTTTTCAAAGAGCAGATTTTAAATACTCTTTTTGTAGAAACTGCAAGTGGATATTTGGAGCGCTTTGAGGCCTATGCTGGAAAAGGAAATATCCTCACATAAAAACAAGACAAAAGCATTCTCCGAAACTTCTTTGGGATGAATGCATTCAGCTCACAGAGTTGAACCTTGCCTTTGATAGAACAGTTTTGAAACACTCTTTTTTTAGAATCTGCAAGTGGATATTTGGAGCGCATTGGGACCTATGCTGGAAAAAGAAATATCTTCACATAATACCTAGACGGAAGCATTCTCAGAAACTTCTCTGTGATGAGTCATTTATGAAACACTTTCTTTGAAGAATCTATAAGAGATTATTTGGAGCTCATTGAGGCCTATGCTGGAAAAAGGAATATCTTCATATAAAAACTAGACAGAAGCATTCTGAGAAACTTCCCTGCGCTATTTGCATTCAACTCACACTCTTGAACCTTCTTTTTGAAAGAGCAGATTTGAAACACTCTTTTTGTAGAAACTGCAAGTGCATATTTGGAGTGCTTTGAGGCCTATGATGGAAAAGGAAATATCCTCACAGAAAAATTAGCCAAAAGCATTCTCAGAAATTTCTTTGTGATGTGTGCATTTAATTCACCGAGTTGAACTTTCCTTTTGATAGAACAGTTTTGAAACAGTCTTTTTGTAGAATCTGCAAGTGGATATTTGGAGCATTTTGAGGTCTATGCAGGAAAAGGAAATATCTTCACATAAAAACTAGACAGAAGCATTCCCAAAAACTTCCCCGTGCTTCATGCATTCAACTCACAGACTTGAACCTTCCTTTTGATAGAGCAGTTTTGAAACACTCTTTTTGTAGAATCTGCAATTGGATATTTGGAGCGATTTGAGGCCTATGATGAAAAAGGGAATAACTTCACCTAAAAACTAGACAGAAACATTCTCTGAAACTTCTTTGCGATGAGTGCATTCAACCCACAGAGTTGAAACCTCCTTTTTTTTAGAACTGTTTTGTAACACTCTCTTTGTAGAATCTGAAAGTGGATACTTGGTGCGCTTTGAGGCCTATGCTGGAAATGGAAATATGTTCTCATAAAAACTAAGCAGAAGCATACTCACAGAGTTCTTAGTGATGAGTGCATCCAACTCACAGACTTAAACTTTCCTTTTGATATAGCAGTTTTGACACACTCTTTTTGTAGAATCTGCAAGTGGATATTTGGAGCGCTATGAGGCCTACGCTGTAAAAGGAAATATCATCACATAAAAACTATACAGAAGCATTCTCAGAAACATCTCTATGATGAGTGCATTATACTCACAGACTTGAACTTTCTTTTTGATAGAGCAGTTTTGAAACACTCCTTTTGTAGAATGTGCAAGTGGATATTTGGTGTGCTTGGAGGCCTAATCTGGAAAAGGAAATATCTTCACATAAAAACTAGACAGAAGCATTCTCTGAAACTTCTTTGTGACGTGTGCATTCATCTAACAGACTAGAAACTTCCTTTTGATAGAGCAGTTTTGAAACACCCTTTTTGTAGAATCTACAAGTGGATATTTGGAGCGATTTGAGGCCTGTGGTGTAAAAGGGAATATCTTCACATAAAAACTAGAAGGAAGCATTCTCAGAAACTTCAGTGTGCGTTATGCATTCAGCTCACAGACTTGAACATTCCTTTTGAAAGAGCAGATTTGAAAAACTCTTTTTGTAGAAATTGCAAGTGGATATTTGGAGTGGTTTGAGGCCTATGCTGGAAAAGGATATATCCTCACATAAAAACTAGACAAAAGCATTCTCTGAAACTTCTTTGTGATGAATGCATTCAGCTTACAGAGTTGAACTTTCCTTTTGATAGAACAGTTTTGAAACACTCTTTTTGTAGAATCTGCAGGTGGATATTTGGAGAGCTTTGAGACCTATGCTGGAAAAGGAAATATCTTCACATAAAAATTAGACAGAAGCATTCTCAGACACTTCTCTGTGATGAGTGCATTCAACTCACAGAGTTCAACCTTCCTTTTTGTAGAACAGTTATGAAACACTCTCTTTGTAGAATCTACAAGGGATCATTTGGAGCACATTGGGGCCTAGGCTGGAAAAGGAAGTATCTTCCCATTAAAAAAAAAGCAGAATCATTCTGAGATACTTTTTTGTGATCAGTGCATTCGACTCACAGACTTGAACCTTCCTTTTGATAGAGCAGTTTTGAAACACTCTTTTTGAAGAATCTTCAAGTGGATATTTGGAGCGCTTTGAGGCCTATGCTGGAAAAGGAAATATCTTCACATAAAAACTAGACAGAAGCATTGTCAGACACTTCTCTGTGATGAGTGCATTCAACTCACAGAGTTCAACCTTCCTTTTTGTAGAACAGTTATGAAACACTCTCTTTGTATAATCTACAAGGGATCATTTGGAGCACATTAAGACCTATGCTGGAAAAGGGTGTATCTTCCCATAAAAAAATAAGCAGAATCATTGTGAGATACCTTTTTGTGATGAGTGCATTCAACTCACAGACTTGAACATTCCTTTCGATAGAGCAGTTTTGAAACGCTCTTTTTGTAGATTCTGCAAGTGGGTATTTTGAGCGCTTTGAGGTCAAAGATGGAAAAGGAAATATCTTCATATAAAAACTAGACAGAAGCATTCTCAGAAATTACTTTGGGATGAGTGCATTCAACCAAAAGAGTTGAACCTTCCTTTTGATAGAACAGTTTTGAAACACTTTTTTTGTAGAATCTGCAAGTGGATATTTGGAGCAATTTGAGGCCTATGCTAGAAAAGGAAATATCTTCACATAAAAACTAGACGGAAGCATTCTCAGAAATTTCTTGGTGATGAGTGCATTCAACTCACAGGTTTGAACTTGCCTTTTGATAGAACAGCTTTGAAACACTCTGTTTGTAGAATTTGCAAGTGGATATTTGGAGAGATTTGTGGCCTGTGCTGCATAAAGGGAATATCTTAACTTTAGAACAAGACAGAAGCATTCTCAGAGACTCCCCTGTGCTTTCTGCATTCAAATCACAGGCTTGAACCTTCGTTTTGATAGAGCAGTTTTGAACCACTCTTTTTGTAGAATCTGCAAGTGGATATTTGGAGTGATTTGAGGCCTATGATGAAAAAGGAAATATCTTCACCTAAAAACTAGACAGAAACATTCTCAGAAACTTCTGTGGGATCAGAACGTTCAACCAACAGAGTTGAACCTTCCTTTTGATAGACTAGTTTTGAAACACACTTTTTGTAGAATCTGCAAGTGGATGTTTGGAGGGCTTTGAGGCCTATGCTGGAAAGAAAATATCTTCACCTAAAAACTAGACAGAAGCATTCTCAGAAACTTCTTTGTGATGAGTGCATTCAACTCACAGTGTTGAAAGTTCCTTTTGATAGAACAATTCTGACACAATCTTCTTATAGAATCTGCAAGTGGATATTTGGATTGCTTGAGGCCTATGCTGGAGTAAGAAATAATTTCACATAAAAACTATATTGAAGCATTCTCAAAAACATCTTTGTGATGTGTGCCTTCAACTCACAGAATTGAAACTTCCTTTTGATAAAGCAGTTTTGAAACACCATATTGTAGAATCTGCAAGTGGATAGTTTTAGCACTTTGAGGCCTAGCCTGGAAAAGGGTATATCTTCACATAAAAACTGGACAGAAGCATTCTCAGAAACTTCCCTGTGCTTTATGAATTCAACTCACAGACTTGAACCTTCCTTTTGATAGAACAGTTTGGAAAAACACTTTTTGTAGAATCTGGAAGTGGATATTTAGAGCGCTTTGAGGCCTATGCAGGAAAAGGAAATACCATCACATAAAAACTAGACAGAAGTAGTCTCAGAAACTTCTTTGTGATGTGTGCATTCAACTCACAGATTTGAACCCTGCTTTTCAAAGAGCAGTTATGAAACACCCTTTTTGTAGGATCTGCAGGTGGACATTTTTGGCGCTTTGAGGCCAATGCTGGAAAAGGAAATATGTATACATAAAAACTAAACAGAAGCATTCTCAGAAACTTCTCTGTGTTTTATGATTTCAACTCACAGAGTTGAACCTTCCTTTTGATAGCGCAGTTTTGAAACACTCTTTTGTAGAATCTGCAAGTGGATATTTGGAATGCTTTGAGGCCTATGCTCGAAAAGGAAATTTCTTCATATAAATACTAGACAGAAGCATGCTCAGAAACTTCTTTGTGATGAGTGCATTGTACTCACAGACTTTAAATTTCCTTTTGATAGAGCAGTTTTGAAACAGTCTTTTTGTAAAATATGAAAGTGTATATTTGGTGCGATTTGAGGGCTAAGATGGAAAAGGAAATATCTTCACATAAAAACTGGACAGAAGTATTCTCCGTATTTTCTTTGTGATGTGTGCATTAAACTAACAGAGTAGAACCTTCCTTTTGATAGAGCAGTTTTGAAACCCTCTTTTTGTAGAATCTGCAAGTGGATATTTGGAGCGATTTGAGGCCTATGGTGAAAAAGGGGATATCTTCGCATAAAAACTAGATAGAAGCATTCTCAGAAACTTCCCTGTGCCGTATGCATTCAACTCACGGACTTAAAACTTCCTTTTGAAAGAGCAGATTTGAAACACTTTTTTTGTAGAAACTGCAAGTGGATATTTGGAGCGCTTTGAGGCCTATGCAGGAAAAGGAAATATCCCCACATAAAAAGTAGACAAAAGCATTCTCCGAAACTTCTTTGTGATGAATGCATTCACCTCACAGAGTTGAACCTTCCCTTTGATGGAACAGTTTTGAAACACTCTTTTTGTAGAATCTGCAAGTGGCTATTTGGAGCGCTTTGAGGCGTATGCTGGAAAAGGAAATATCTTCACATAATAAATAGACGGAAGCATTCACAGAAACTTCTCTGTGATGAGTGCATTCACCTCACAGAGTTCAACCTTCCTTTTGGTAGAACAGTTATGAAACACTCTCTTTGTAGAGTCTACAAGAGATTATTTGGAGCTCATTGAGGCCTATGCTGGAAAAGAAAGTATCTTCCCGGAAAAACTAAGCAGAATCATTCTCAGAAATATTTTTGTGATGAGTGCATTCAACTCACAGCCTTGAACCTTCCTTTTGATAGAGTAGTTTTGAAACACTCGTTTTGTAGAATCTGCAAGTGGATATTTGGAGTGCTTTGAGGTCTATGCTGGAAAAGGAAATATCTTCACATCAAAACTAGACAGAAACATTCTCAGAAATTTCTGTGTGATGAGTGCATTCAACTCACAGGGTTGAACTTTCCTTTTGCTAGAACAGTTTTGAAACATTCTTTTTGTAGAATCTGCAAGTGTGTATTTGGAGCGATTTGAGGCCTATGCTGCAAAAAGAGAAATCTTCACATAAAAACTAGACAGAAGCATTCCCAAAAACTTCCCCGTGCTTCATGCATTCAACTTACAGACTTGAACCTTCCTTTTGATAGAGCAGTTTTGAAACACTCTTTTTGTAGAATCTGCAATTGGATATTTGGAGCGATTTGAGGCCTATGATGAAAAAGGGAATGTCTTCACCTAAAAACTAGACAGAAGCATGCTCTGAAACTTCTTTGTGATGAGTGCATTCAACCCACAGAGTTGAAACCTCCTTTATTTTAGAACTGCTTTGTAACACTCTCTTTGTAGAATCTGAAAGTGGATACTTGGTGCGCTTTGAGGCCTATGCTGGAAATGGAAATATGTTCTCATAAAAACTAAGCAGAAGCATACTCACAGAGTTCTTAGTGATGAGTGCATTCAACTCACAGACATAAACTTTCCCTTTGATATAGCAGTTTTGACACACTCTTTTTGTAGAATCTGCAAGTGGATATTTGGAGCGCTATGAGGGCTACGCTGTAAAAGGAAATATCATCACATAAAAACTATACGGAAGCATTCTCAGAAACATGTCTATGATGAGCGCATTGTAGACACAGACTTGAACTTTCTTTTTGATAGAGCAGTTTTGAAACACTCCTTTTGTAGAATGTGCAAGTGGATATTTGGTGTGCTTTGAGGCCTAATCTGGAAAAGGAAATATCTTCACATAAAAACTAGACAGAAGCATTCTCTGAAACTTCTTTGTGATGCGTGCATTCATCTAACAGACTAGAAAGTTCCTTTTGATAGAGCAGTTTTGAAACACCCTTTTTGTAGAATCTGCAAGTGGATATTTGGAGCGATTTGAGGCCTGTGGTGTAAAAGGGAATATCTTCACATAAAAACTAGAAGGAAGCATTCTCAGAAACTTCAGTGTGCTTTATGCATTCAACTCACAGACTTGAACCTTCCTTTTGAAAAAGCAGATTTGAAAAACTCTTTTTGTAGAAATTGCAAGTGGATATTTGGAGTGCTTTGAGGCCTATGCTGGAAAAGGATATATCCTCACATAAAAACTAGACAAAAGCATTCCCTGAAACTTCTTTGTGATGAATGCATTCAGCTTACAGAGTTGAACTTTCCTTTTGATAGAACAGTTTTGAAACACTCTTTTTGTAGAATCTGCAAGTGATTATTTGGAGATTTTTGAGACCTATGCTGGAAAAGGAAATATCTTCACATAAAAATTAGACAGAAGCATTCTCAGACACTTCTCTGTGATGAGTGCATTCAACTCAGAGAGTTCAACCTTCCTTTTGGTAGAACAGTTTTGAATCACTCTCTTTCTAGAATCTACAATAGGTTATTTGGAGCTCCTTTAGGCCTATGATGGGAAAGGGAATATCTTCCCATAAAAACTAAGCAGAATCATTCTCAGAAACATTTATGTGATGAGTGCTTTCAACTCAGAGACTTGAACATTCCTTTTGATAGAGCAGTTTTGAAACACTCTTTTTGTAGAATCTGCAATTGGATATTTGGAGTGCTTTGAGACCTATGCTGGAAAAGGAAATATCTTCACATAAAAATTAGACAGAAGCATTCTCAGACACTTCTCTGTGATGGGCGCATTCAGCTCACTGAGTTCAACCTTCCTTTAGGTAGAATAGTTTTGAATCACTCTCTTTGTAGAATCTACTATCGATTATTTGGAGCGCATTGAGGCCTACGATGGAAAAGGGAATATCTTCCCATAAAAACTAAGCAGAATCATTCTCAGAAACATTTTTGTGATGAGTGCATTCAACTCTGAGACTTGAACATTCCTTTTGAAAGAGCAGTTTTGAAACACTCTTTTCATAGAATCTACAAGTGGGTATTTGGAGCAATTTGAGGCCTATGCTGGAAAAGGGAATATCTTCACATAAAAATTAGACAGAAGCATTCTCAGAAATTTCTTTGTGATGAGTGCGTTCAACTCACAGGGTTGAACTTTCCTTTTGATAGAACAGTTTTGAAACACTCTGTTTGTAGAATTTGCAAGTGGATATTTGGAGCGATTTGAGGCCTATGCTGCAAAAAGGGAATATCTTAACATAAGAACTAGACAGAAGCATTCTCAGAGACTTCCTTGTGCCTTATACATTCAATTCACAGGCTTGAACCTTCTTTTTGGTAGAGCAGTTTTGAAACACCCTTTTTGTAGACTCTGCAAGTGGATATTTACAGCGATTTGAGGCCTACAGTGAAAAAGGGGATATCTTCACATAAAAACTAGATAGAAGCATTCTCAGAAACTTCCCTTTGCTTTATGCAGTCAACTCACAGACTTGAAACTTCCTTTTCAAAGAGCAGATTTTAAATACTCTTTTTGTAGAAACTGCAAGTGGATATTTGGAGCGCTTTGAGGCCTATGCTGGAAAAGGAAATATCCTCACATAAAAACAAGACAAAAGCATTCTCCGAAACTTCTTTGGGATGAATGCATTCAGCTCACAGAGTTGAACCTTGCCTTTGATAGAACAGTTTTGAAACACTCTTTTTTTAGAATCTGCAAGTGGATATTTGGAGCGCATTGGGACCTATGCTGGAAAAAGAAATATCTTCACATAATACCTAGACGGAAGCATTCTCAGAAACTTCTCTGTGATGAGTCATTTATGAAACACTTTCTTTGAAGAATCTATAAGAGATTATTTGGAGCTCATTGAGGCCTATGCTGGAAAAAGGAATATCTTCATATAAAAACTAGACAGAAGCATTCTGAGAAACTTCCCTGCGCTATTTGCATTCAACTCACACTCTTGAACCTTCTTTTTGAAAGAGCAGATTTGAAACACTCTTTTTGTAGAAACTGCAAGTGCATATTTGGAGTGCTTTGAGGCCTATGATGGAAAAGGAAATATCCTCACAGAAAAATTAGCCAAAAGCATTCACAGAAATTTCTTTGTGATGTGTGCATTTAATTCACCGAGTTGAACTTTCCTTTTGATAGAACAGTTTTGAAACAGTCTTTTTGTAGAATCTGCAAGTGGATATTTGGAGCATTTTGAGGTCTATGCAGGAAAAGGAAATATCTTCACATAAAAACTAGACAGAAGCATTCCCAAAAACTTCCCCGTGCTTCATGCATTCAACTCACAGACTTGAACCTTCCTTTTGATAGAGCAGTTTTGAAACACTCTTTTTGTAGAATCTGCAATTGGATATTTGGAGCGATTTGAGGCCTATGATGAAAAAGGGAATATCTTCACCTAAAAACTAGACAGAAGCATTCTCTGAAACTTCTTTGCGATGAGTGCATTCAACCCACAGAGTTGAAACCTCCTTTTTTTTAGAACTGTTTTGTAACACTCTCTTTGTAGAATCTGAAAGTGGATACTTGGTGCGCTTTGAGGCCTATGCTGGAAATGGAAATATGTTCTCATAAAAACTAAGCAGAAGCATACTCACAGAGTTCTTAGTGATGAGTGCATCCAACTCACAGACTTAAACTTTCCTTTTGATATAGCAGTTTTGACACACTCTTTTTGTAGAATCTGCAAGTGGATATTTGGAGCGCTATGAGGCCTACACTGTAAAAGGAAATATCATCACATAAAAACTATACAGAAGCATTCTCAGAAACATCTCTATGATGAGTGCATTGTACTCACAGACTTGAACTTTCTTTTTGATAGAGCAGTTTTGAAACACTCCTTTTGTAGAATGTGCAAGTGGATATTTGGTGTGCTTGGAGGCCTAATCTGGAAAAGGAAATATCTTCACATAAAAACTAGACAGAAGCATTCTCTGAAACTTCTTTGTGACGTGTGCATTCATCTAACAGACTAGAAACTTCCTTTTGATAGAGCAGTTTTGAAACACCCTTTTTGTAGAATCTACAAGTGGATATTTGGAGCGATTTGAGGCCTGTGGTGTAAAAGGGAATATCTTCACATAAAAACTAGAAGGAAGCATTCTCAGAAACTTCAGTGTGCGTTATGCATTCAGCTCACAGACTTGAACATTCCTTTTGAAAGAGCAGATTTGAAAAACTCTTTTTGTAGAAATTGCAAGTGGATATTTGGAGTGGTTTGAGGCCTATGCTGGAAAAGGATATATCCTCACATAAAAACTAGACAAAAGCATTCTCTGAAACTTCTTTGTGATGAATGCATTCAGCTTACAGAGTTGAACTTTCCTTTTGATAGAACAGTTTTGAAACACTCTTTTTGTAGAATCTGCAGGTGGATATTTGGAGAGCTTTGAGACCTATGCTGGAAAAGGAAATATCTTCACATAAAAATTAGACAGAAGCATTCTCAGACACTTCTCTGTGATGAGTGCATTCAACTCACAGAGTTCAACCTTCCTTTTTGTAGAACAGTTATGAAACACTCTCTTTGTAGAATCTACAAGGGATCATTTGGAGCACATTGGGGCCTAGGCTGGAAAAGGAAGTATCTTCCCATTAAAAAAAAAGCAGAATCATTCTGAGATACTTTTTTGTGATCAGTGCATTCGACTCACAGACTTGAACCTTCCTTTTGATAGAGCAGTTTTGAAACACTCTTTTTGAAGAATCTTCAAGTGGATATTTGGAGCGCTTTGAGGCCTATGCTGGAAAAGGAAATATCTTCACATAAAAACTAGACAGAAGCATTGTCAGACACTTCTCTGTGATGAGTGCATTCAACTCACAGAGTTCAATCTACCTTTTTGTAGAACAGTTATGAAACACTCTCTTTGTATAATCTACAAGGGATCATTTGGAGCACATTAAGACCTATGCTGGAAAAGGGTGTATCTTCCCATAAAAAAATAAGCAGAATCATTCTGAGATACCTTTTTGTGATGAGTGCATTCAACTCACAGACTTGAACATTCCTTTCGATAGAGCAGTTTTGAAACGCTCTTTTTGTAGATTCTGCAAGTGGGTATTTTGAGCGCTTTGAGGTCAAAGATGGAAAAGGAAATATCTTCACATAAAAACTAGACAGAAGCATTCTCAGAAATTACTTTGGGATGAGTGCATTCAACCCAAAGAGTTGAACCTTCCTTTTGATAGAACAGTTTTGAAACACTTTTTTTGGAGAATCTGCAAGTGGATATTTGGAGCAATTTGAGGCCTATGCTAGAAAAGGAAATATCTTCACATAAAAACTAGACGGAAGCATTCTCAGAAATTTCTTGGTGATGAGTGCATTCAACTCACAGGTTTGAACTTGCCTTTTGATAGAACAGCTTTGAAACACTCTGTTTGTAGAATTTGCAAGTGGATATTTGGAGAGATTTGTGGCCTGTGCTGCATAAAGGGAATATCTTAACTTTAGAACAAGACAGAAGCATTCTCAGAGACTCCCCTGTGCTTTATGCATTCAAATCACAGGCTTGAACCTTCCTTTTGATAGAGCAGTTTTGAACCACTCTTTTTGTAGAATCTGCAAGTGGATATTTGGAGTGATTTGAGGCCTATGATGAAAAAGGAAATATCTTCACCTAAAAACTAGACAGAAACATTCTCAGAAACTTCTGTGGGATCAGAACGTTCAACCAACAGAGTTGAACCTTCCTTTTGATAGACTAGTTTTGAAACACACTTTTTGTAGAATCTGCAAGTGGATGTTTGGAGGGCTTTGAGGCCTATGCTGGAAAGAAAATATCTTCACCTAAAAACTAGACAGAAGCATTCTCAGAAACTTCTTTGTGATGAGTGCATTCAACTCACAGTGTTGAAAGTTCCTTTTGATAGAACAATTCTGACACAATCTTCTTATAGAATCTGCAAGTGGATATTTGGATTGCTTGAGGCCTATGCTGGAGTAAGAAATAATTTCACATAAAAACTATATTGAAGCATTCTCAAAAACATCTTTGTGATGTGTGCCTTCAACTCACAGAATTGAAACTTCCTTTTGATAAAGCAGTTTTGAAACACCATATTGTAGAATCTGCAAGTGGATAGTTTTAGCACTTTGAGGCCTAGCCTGGAAAAGGGTATATCTTCACATAAAAACTGGACAGAAGCATTCTCAGAAACTTCCCTGTGCTTTATGAATTCAACTCACAGACTTGAACCTTCCTTTTGATAGAACAGTTTGGAAAAACACTTTTTGTAGAATCTGGAAGTGGATATTTAGAGCGCTTTGAGGCCTATGCAGGAAAAGGAAATACCATCACATAAAAACTAGACAGAAGTAGTCTCAGAAACTTCTTTGTGATGTGTGCATTCAACTCACAGATTTGAACCCTGCTTTTCAAAGAGCAGTTATGAAACACCCTTTTTGTAGGATCTGCAGGTGGACATTTTTGGCGCTTTGAGGCCAATGCTGGAAAAGGAAATATGTATACATAAAAACTAAACAGAAGCATTCTCAGAAACTTCTCTGTGTTTTATGATTTCAACTCACAGAGTTGAACCTTCCTTTTGATAGCGCAGTTTTGAAACACTCTTTTGTAGAATCTGCAAGTGGATATTTGGAATGCTTTGAGGCCTATGCTCGAAAAGGAAATTTCTTCATATAAATACTAGACAGAAGCATGCTCAGAAACTTCTTTGTGATGAGTGCATTGTACTCACAGACTTTAAATTTCCTTTTGATAGAGCAGTTTTGAAACAGTCTTTTTGTAAAATATGAAAGTGTATATTTGGTGCGATTTGAGGGCTAAGATGGAAAAGGAAATATCTTCACATAAAAACTGGACAGAAGTATTCTCCGTATTTTCTTTGTGATGTGTGCATTAAACTAACAGAGTAGAACCTTCCTTTTGATAGAGCAGTTTTGAAACCCTCTTTTTGTAGAATCTGCAAGTGGATATTTGGAGCGATTTGAGGCCTATGGTGAAAAAGGGGATATCTTCGCATAAAAACTAGATAGAAGCATTCTCAGAAACTTCCCTGTGCCGTATGCATTCAACTCACGGACTTAAAACTTCCTTTTGAAAGAGCAGATTTGAAACACTTTTTTTGTAGAAACTGCAAGTGGATATTTGGAGCGCTTTGAGGCCTATGCAGGAAAAGGAAATATCCCCACATAAAAAGTAGACAAAAGCATTCTCCGAAACTTCTTTGTGATGAATGCATTCACCTCACAGAGTTGAACCTTCCCTTTGATGGAACAGTTTTGAAACACTCTTTTTGTAGAATCTGCAAGTGGCTATTTGGAGCGCTTTGAGGCGTATGCTGGAAAAGGAAATATCTTCACATAATAAATAGACGGAAGCATTCACAGAAACTTCTCTGTGATGAGTGCATTCACCTCACAGAGTTCAACCTTCCTTTTGGTAGAACAGTTATGAAACACTCTCTTTGTAGAGTCTACAAGAGATTATTTGGAGCTCATTGAGGCCTATGCTGGAAAAGAAAGTATCTTCCCGGAAAAACTAAGCAGAATCATTCTCAGAAATATTTTTGTGATGAGTGCATTCAACTCACAGCCTTGAACCTTCCTTTTGATAGAGTAGTTTTGAAACACTCGTTTTGTAGAATCTGCAAGTGGATATTTGGAGTGCTTTGAGGTCTATGCTGGAAAAGGAAATATCTTCACATCAAAACTAGACAGAAACATTCTCAGAAATTTCTGTGTGATGAGTGCATTCAACTCACAGGGTTGAACTTTCCTTTTGCTAGAACAGTTTTGAAACATTCTTTTTGTAGAATCTGCAAGTGTGTATTTGGAGCGATTTGAGGCCTATGCTGCAAAAAGAGAAATCTTCACATAAAAACTAGACAGAAGCATTCCCAAAAACTTCCCCGTGCTTCATGCATTCAACTTACAGACTTGAACCTTCCTTTTGATAGAGCAGTTTTGAAACACTCTTTTTGTAGAATCTGCAATTGGATATTTGGAGCGATTTGAGGCCTATGATGAAAAAGGGAATGTCTTCACCTAAAAACTAGACAGAAGCATGCTCTGAAACTTCTTTGTGATGAGTGCATTCAACCCACAGAGTTGAAACCTCCTTTATTTTAGAACTGCTTTGTAACACTCTCTTTGTAGAATCTGAAAGTGGATACTTGGTGCGCTTTGAGGCCTATGCTGGAAATGGAAATATGTTCTCATAAAAACTAAGCAGAAGCATACTCACAGAGTTCTTAGTGATGAGTGCATTCAACTCACAGACATAAACTTTCCTTTTGATATAGCAGTTTTGACACACTCTTTTTGTAGAATCTGCAAGTGGATATTTGGAGCGCTATGAGGGCTACGCTGTAAAAGGAAATATCATCACATAAAAACTATACGGAAGCATTCTCAGAAACATGTCTATGATGAGCGCATTGTAGACACAGACTTGAACTTTCTTTTTGATAGAGCAGTTTTGAAACACTCCTTTTGTAGAATGTGCAAGTGGATATTTGGTGTGCTTTGAGGCCTAATCTGGAAAAGGAAATATCTTCACATAAAAACTAGACAGAAGCATTCTCTGAAACTTCTTTGTGATGCGTGCATTCATCTAACAGACTAGAAAGTTCCTTTTGATAGAGCAGTTTTGAAACACCCTTTTTGTAGAATCTGCAAGTGGATATTTGGAGCGATTTGAGGCCTGTGGTGTAAAAGGGAATATCTTCACATAAAAACTAGAAGGAAGCATTCTCAGAAACTTCAGTGTGCTTTATGCATTCAACTCACAGACTTGAACCTTCCTTTTGAAAAAGCAGATTTGAAAAACTCTTTTTGTAGAAATTGCAAGTGGATATTTGGAGTGCTTTGAGGCCTATGCTGGAAAAGGATATATCCTCACATAAAAACTAGACAAAAGCATTCCCTGAAACTTCTTTGTGATGAATGCATTCAGCTTACAGAGTTGAAGTTTCCTTTTGATAGAACAGTTTTGAAACACTCTTTTTGTAGAAACTGCAAGTGATTATTTGGAGAGTTTTGAGACCTATGCTGGAAAAGGAAATATCTTCACATAAAAATTAGACAGAAGCATTCTCAGACACTTCTCTGTGATGAGTGCATTCAACTCAGAGAGTTCAACCTTCCTTTTGGTAGAACAGTTTTGAATCACTCTCTTTCTAGAATCTACAATAGGTTATTTGGAGCTCCTTTAGGCCTATGATGGGAAAGGGAATATCTTCCCATAAAAACTAAGCAGAATCATTCTCAGAAACATTTATGTGATGAGTGCTTTCAACTCAGAGTCTTGAACATTCCTTTTGATAGAGCAGTTTTGAAACACTCTTTTTGTAGAATCTGCAATTGGATATTTGGAGTGCTTTGAGACCTATGCTGGAAAAGGAAATATCTTCACATAAAAATTAGACAGAAGCATTCTCAGACACTTCTCTGTGATGGGCGCATTCAGCTCACTGAGTTCAACCTTCCTTTAGGTAGAATAGTTTTGAATCACTCTCTTTGTAGAATCTACTATCGATTATTTGGAGCGCATTGAGGCCTACGATGGAAAAGGGAATATCTTCCCATAAAAACTAAGCAGAATCATTCTCAGAAACATTTTTGTGATGAGTGCATTCAACTCTGAGACTTGAACATTCCTTTTGAAAGAGCAGTTTTGAAACACTCTTTTCATAGAATCTACAAGTGGGTATTTGGAGCAATTTGAGGCCTATGCTGGAAAAGGGAATATCTTCACATAAAAATTAGACAGAAGCATTCTCAGAAATTTCTTTGTGATGAGTGCGTTCAACTCACAGGGTTGAACTTTCCTTTTGATAGAACAGTTTTGAAACACTCTGTTTGTAGAATTTGCAAGTGGATATTTGGAGCGATTTGAGGCCTATGCTGCAAAAAGGGAATATCTTAACATAAGAACTAGACAGAAGCATTCTCAGAGACTTCCTTGTGCCTTATACATTCAATTCACAGGCTTGAACCTTCTTTTTGGTAGAGCAGTTTTGAAACACCCTTTTTGTAGACTCTGCAAGTGGATATTTACAGCGATTTGAGGCCTACAGTGAAAAAGGGGATATCTTCACATAAAAACTAGATAGAAGCATTCTCAGAAACTTCCCTTTGCTTTATGCAGTCAACTCACAGACTTGAAACTTCCTTTTCAAAGAGCAGATTTTAAATACTCTTTTTGTAGAAACTGCAAGTGGATATTTGGAGCGCTTTGAGGCCTATGCTGGAAAAGGAAATATCCTCACATAAAAACAAGACAAAAGCATTCTCCGAAACTTCTTTGGGATGAATGCATTCAGCTCACAGAGTTGAACCTTGCCTTTGATAGAACAGTTTTGAAACACTCTTTTTTTAGAATCTGCAAGTGGATATTTGGAGCGCATTGGGACCTATGCTGGAAAAAGAAATATCTTCACATAATACCTAGACGGAAGCATTCTCAGAAACTTCTCTGTGATGAGTCATTTATGAAACACTTTCTTTGAAGAATCTATAAGAGATTATTTGGAGCTCATTGAGGCCTATGCTGGAAAAAGGAATATCTTCATATAAAAACTAGACAGAAGCATTCTGAGAAACTTCCCTGCGCTATTTGCATTCAACTCACACTCTTGAACCTTCTTTTTGAAAGAGCAGATTTGAAACACTCTTTTTGTAGAAACTGCAAGTGCATATTTGGAGTGCTTTGAGGCCTATGATGGAAAAGGAAATATCCTCACAGAAAAATTAGCCAAAAGCATTCTCAGAAATTTCTTTGTGATGTGTGCATTTAATTCACCGAGTTGAACTTTCCTTTTGATAGAACAGTTTTGAAACAGTCTTTTTGTAGAATCTGCAAGTGGATATTTGGAGCATTTTGAGGTCTATGCAGGAAAAGGAAATATCTTCACATAAAAACTAGACAGAAGCATTCCCAAAAACTTCCCCGTGCTTCATGCATTCAACTCACAGACTTGAACCTTCCTTTTGATAGAGCAGTTTTGAAACACTCTTTTTGTAGAATCTGCAATTGGATATTTGGAGCGATTTGAGGCCTATGATGAAAAAGGGAATATCTTCACCTAAAAACTAGACAGAAGCATTCTCTGAAACTTCTTTGCGATGAGTGCATTCAACCCACAGAGTTGAAACCTCCTTTTTTTTAGAACTGTTTTGTAACACTCTCTTTGTAGAATCTGAAAGTGGATACTTGGTGCGCTTTGAGGCCTATGCTGGAAATGGAAATATGTTCTCATAAAAACTAAGCAGAAGCATACTCACAGAGTTCTTAGTGATGAGTGCATCCAACTCACAGACTTAAACTTTCCTTTTGATATAGCAGTTTTGACACACTCTTTTTGTAGAATCTGCAAGTGGATATTTGGAGCGCTATGAGGCCTACGCTGTAAAAGGAAATATCATCACATAAAAACTATACAGAAGCATTCTCAGAAACATCTCTATGATGAGTGCATTGTACTCACAGACTTGAACTTTCTTTTTGATAGAGCAGTTTTGAAACACTCCTTTTGTAGAATGTGCAAGTGGATATTTGGTGTGCTTTGAGGCCTAATCTGGAAAAGGAAATATCTTCACATAAAAACTAGACAGAAGCATTCTCTGAAACTTCTTTGTGACGTGTGCATTCATCTAACAGACTAGAAACTTCCTTTTGATAGAGCAGTTTTGAAACACCCTTTTTGTAGAATCTACAAGTGGATATTTGGAGCGATTTGAGGCCTGCGGTGTAAAAGGGAATATCTTCACATAAAAACTAGAAGGAAGCATTCTCAGAAACTTCAGTGTGCGTTATGCATTCAGCTCACAGACTTGAACATTCCTTTTGAAAGAGCAGATTTGAAAAACTCTTTTTGTAGAAATTGCAAGTGGATATTTGGAGTGGTTTGAGGCCTATGCTGGAAAAGGATATATCCTCACATAAAAACTAGACAAAAGCATTCTCTGAAACTTCTTTGTGATGAATGCATTCAGCTTACAGAGTTGAACTTTCCTTTTGATAGAACAGTTTTGAAACACTCTTTTTGTAGAATCTGCAGGTGGATATTTGGAGAGCTTTGAGACCTATGCTGGAAAAGGAAATATCTTCACATAAAAACTAGACGGAAGCATTCTCAGAAATTTCTTGGTGATGAGTGCATTCAACTCACAGGTTTGAACTTGCCTTTTGATAGAACAGCTTTGAAACACTCTGTTTGTAGAATTTGCAAGTGGATATTTGGAGAGATTTGTGGCCTGTGCTGCATAAAGGGAATATCTTAACTTTAGAACAAGACAGAAGCATTCTCAGAGACTCCACTGTGCTTTATGCATTCAAATCACAGGCTTGAACCTTCGTTTGGATAGATCAGTTTTGAACCACTCTTTTTGTAGAATCTGCAAGTGGATATTTGGAGTGATTTGAGGCCTATGATGAAAAAGGAAATATCTTCACCTAAAAACTAGACAGAAACATTCTCAGAAACTTCTGTGGGATCAGAACGTTCAACCAACAGAGTTGAACCTTCCTTTTGATAGACTAGTTTTGAAACACACTTTTTGTAGAATCTGCAAGTGGATGTTTGGAGGGCTTTGAGGCCTATGCTGGAAAGAAAATATCTTCACCTAAAAACTAGACAGAAGCATTCTCAGAAGCTTCTTTGTGATGAGTGCATTCAACTCACAGTGTTGAAAGTTCCTTTTGATAGAACAATTCTGACACAATCTTCTTATAGAATCTGCAAGTGGATATTTGGATTGCTTGAGGCCTATGCTGGAGTAAGAAATAATTTCACATAAAAACTATATTGAAGCATTCTCAAAAACATCTTTGTGATGTGTGCCTTCAACTCACAGAATTGAAACTTCCTTTTGATAAAGCAGTTTTGAAACACCATATTGTAGAATCTGCAAGTGGATAGTTTTAGCACTTTGAGGCCTAGCCTGGAAAAGGGTATATCTTCACATAAAAACTGGACAGAAGCATTCTCAGAAACTTCCCTGTGCTTTATGAATTCAACTCACAGACTTGAACCTTCCTTTTGATAGAACAGTTTGGAAAAACACTTTTTGTAGAATCTGGAAGTGGATATTTAGAGCGCTTTGAGGCCTATGCAGGAAAAGGAAATACCATCACATAAAAACTAGACAGAAGTAGTCTCAGAAACTTCTTTGTGATGTGTGCATTCAACTCACAGATTTGAACCCTGCTTTTCAAAGAGCAGTTATGAAACACCCTTTTTGTAGGATCTGCAGGTGGACATTTTTGGCGCTTTGAGGCCAATGCTGGAAAAGGAAATATGTATACATAAAAACTAAACAGAAGCATTCTCAGAAACTTCTCTGTGTTTTATGATTTCAACTCACAGAGTTGAACCTTCCTTTTGATAGCGCAGTTTTGAAACACTCTTTTGTAGAATCTGCAAGTGGATATTTGGAATGCTTTGAGGCCTATGCTCGAAAAGGAAATTTCTTCATATAAATACTAGACAGAAGCATGCTCAGAAACTTCTTTGTGATGAGTGCATTGTACTCACAGACTTTAAATTTCCTTTTGATAGAGCAGTTTTGAAACAGTCTTTTTGTAAAATATGAAAGTGTATATTTGGTGCGATTTGAGGGCTAAGATGGAAAAGGAAATATCTTCACATAAAAACTGGACAGAAGTATTCTCCGTATTTTCTTTGTGATGTGTGCATTAAACTAACAGAGTAGAACCTTCCTTTTGATAGAGCAGTTTTGAAACCCTCTTTTTGTAGAATCTGCAAGTGGATATTTGGAGCGATTTGAGGCCTATGGTGAAAAAGGGGATATCTTCGCATAAAAACTAGATAGAAGCATTCTCAGAAACTTTCCTGTGCCGTATGCATTCAACTCACGGACTTAAAACTTCCTTTTGAAAGAGCAGATTTGAAACACTTTTTTTGTAGAAACTGCAAGTGGATATTTGGAGCGCTTTGAGGCCTATGCAGGAAAAGGAAATATCCCCACATAAAAAGTAGACAAAAGCATTCTCCGAAACTTCTTTGTGATGAATGCATTCACCTCACAGAGTTGAACCTTCCCTTTGATGGAACAGTTTTGAAACACTCTTTTTGTAGAATCTGCAAGTGGCTATTTGGAGCGCTTTGAGGCGTATGCTGGAAAAGGAAATAACTTCACATAATAAATAGACGGAAGCATTCACAGAAACTTCTCTGTGATGAGTGCATTCACCTCACAGAGTTCAACCTTCCTTTTGGTAGAACAGTTATGAAACACTCTCTTTGTAGAGTCTACAAGAGATTATTTGGAGCTCATTGAGGCCTATGCTGGAAAAGAAAGTATCTTCCCGGAAAAACTAAGCAGAATCATTCTCAGAAATATTTTTGTGATGAGTGCATTCAACTCACAGCCTTGAACCTTCCTTTTGATAGAGTAGTTTTGAAACACTCGTTTTGTAGAATCTGCAAGTGGATATTTGGAGTGCTTTGAGGTCTATGCTGGAAAAGGAAATATCTTCACATCAAAACTAGACAGAAACATTCTCAGAAATTTCTGTGTGATGAGTGCATTCAACTCACAGGGTTGAACTTTCCTTTTGCTAGAACAGTTTTGAAACATTCTTTTTGTAGAATCTGCAAGTGTGTATTTGGAGCGATTTGAGGCCTATGCTGCAAAAAGAGAAATCTTCACATAAAAACTAGACAGAAGCATTCCCAAAAACTTCCCCGTGCTTCCTGCTTTCAACTCACAGACTTGAACCTTCCTTTTGATAGAGCAGTTTTGAAACACTCTTTTTGTAGAATCTGCAATTGGATATTTGGAGCGATTTGAGGCCTATGATGAAAAAGGGAATGTCTTCACCTAAAAACTAGACAGAAGCATGCTCTGAAACTTCTTTGTGATGAGTGCATTCAACCCACAGAGTTGAAACCTCCTTTTTTTTAGAACTGTTTTGTAACACTCTCTTTGTAGAATCTGAAAGTGGATACTTGGTGCGCTTTGAGGCCTATGCTGGAAATGGAAATATGTTCTCATAAAAACTAAGGAGAAGCATATTCACAGAGTTCTTAGTGATGAGTGCATTCAACTCACAGACATAAACTTTCCTTTTGATATAGCAGTTTTGACACACTCTTTTTGTAGAATCTGCAAGTGGATATTTGGAGCGCTATGAGGGCTACGCTGTAAAAGGAAATCTCATCACATAAAAACTATACGGAAGCATTCTCAGAAACATCTCTATGATGAGCGCATTGTAGACACAGACTTGAACTTTCTTTTTGATAGAGCAGTTTTGAAACACTCCTTTTGTAGAATGTGCAAGTGGATATTTGGTGTGCTTTGAGGCCTAATCTGGAAAAGGAAATATCTTCACATAAAAACTAGACAGAAGCATTCTCTGAAACTTCTTTGTGATGCGTGCATTCATCTAACAGACTAGAAAGTTCCTTTTGATAGAGCAGTTTTGAAACACCCTTTTTGTAGAATCTGCAAGTGGATATTTGGAGCGATTTGAGGCCTGTGGTGTAAAAGGGAATATCTTCACATAAAAACTAGAAGGAAGCATTCTCAGAAACTTCAGTGTGCTTTATGCATTCAACTCACAGACTTGAACCTTCCTTTTGAAAAAGCAGATTTGAAAAACTCTTTTTGTAGAAATTGCAAGGGGATATTTGGAGTGCTTTGAGGCCTATGCTGGAAAAGGATATATCCTCACATAAAAACTAGACAAAAGCATTCCCTGAAACTTCTTTGTGATGAATGCATTCAGCTTACAGAGTTGAACTTTCCTTTTGATAGAACAGTTTTGAAACACTCTTTTTGTAGAATCTGCAAGTGGATATTTGGAGAGCTTTGAGACCTATCCTGGAAAAGGAAATATCTTCACATAAAAATTAGACAGAAGCATTCTCAGACACTTCTCTGTGATGAGTGCATTCGACTCACAGAGTTCAACCTTCCTTTTGGTAGAACAGTTTTGAGTCACTCTCTTTCTAGGACCTACAGTAGATTATTTGGAGCTCATTTAGGCCTATGATGGGAAAGGGAATATCTTCCCATAAAAACTAAGCAGAATCGTTTTTAGAAACATTTATGTGATGAGTGCTTTCAACTCAGAGACTTGAACATTCCTTTTGATAGAGCAGTTTTGAAACACCCTTTTTGTAGAATCTGCAAGTGGATATTTGGAGCGCTATGAGGCCTACGCTGTAAAAGGAAATATCATCACATAAAAACTATACAGAAGCATTCTCAGAAACATCTCTATGATGAGCGCATTGTACTCACAGACTTGAACTTTCTTTTTGATAGAGCAGTTTTGAAACACTCCTTTTGTAGAATGTGCAAGTGGATATTTGGTGTGCTTTGAGGCCTAACCTGGAAAAGGAAATATCTTCACATAAAAACTAGACAGAAGCAGTCTCTGAAACTTCTTTGTGATGCGTGCATTCATCTAACAGACTAGAAACTTCCTTTTGATAGAGCAGTTTTGAAACACCCTTTTTGTAGAATCTACAAGTGGATATTTGGAGCGATTTGAGGCCTGTGGTGTAAAAGGGAATATCTTCACATAAAAACTAGAAGGAAGCATTCTCAGAAACTTCAGTGTGCGTTATGCATTCAACTCACAGACTTGAACCTTCCTTTTGAAAGAGCAGATTTGAAAAACTCTTTTTGTAGAAATTGCAAGTGGATATTTGGAGTGGTTTGAGGCCTATGCTGGAAAAGGATATATCCTCACCTAAAAACTAGACAAAAGCATTCTCTGAAACTTCTTTGTGATGAATGCATTCAGCTTACAGAGTTGAACTTTCCTTTTGATAGAACAGCTTTGAAACACTCTTTTTGTAGAATCTGCAAGTGGATATTTGGAGAGCTTTGAGACCTATGCTTGTAAAGGAAATATCTTCACATAAAAATTAGACAGAAGCATTCTCAGACACTTCTCTGTGATGAGTGCATTCGACTCACAGAGTTCAACCTTCCTTTTGGTAGAACAGTTTTGAATCACTCTCTTTCTAGGACCTACAGTAGATTATTTGGAGCTCATTTAGGCCTATGATGGGAAAGGGAATATCTTCCCATAAAAACTAAGCAGAATCATTCTCAGAAACATTTATGTGATGAGTGCTTTCAACTCAGAGACTTGAACATTCGTTTTGATAGAGCAGTTTTGAAACACTCTTTTTGTAGAATCTGCAATTGGATATTTGGAGTGCTTTGAGACCTATGCTGGAAAAGGAAATATCTTCACATAAAAATTAGACAGAAGCATTCTCAGACACTTCTCTGTGATGGGCGCATTCAGCTCACTGAGTTCAACCTTCCTTTAGGTAGAATAGTTTTGAATCACTCTCTTTGTAGAATCTACTATCGATTATTTGGAGCGCATTGAGGCCTACGATGGAAAAGGGAATATCTTCCCATAAAAACTAAGCAGAATCATTCTCAGAAACATTTTTGTGATGAGTGCATTCAACTCTGAGACTTGAACATTCCTTTTGAAAGAGCAGTTTTGAAACACTCTTTTCATAGAATCTACAAGTGGGTATTTGGAGCAATTTGAGGCCTATGCTGGAAAAGGGAATATCTTCACATAAAAATTAGACAGAAGCATTCTCAGAAATTTCTTTGTGATGAGTGCGTTCAACTCACAGGGTTGAACTTTCCTTTTGATAGAACAGTTTTGAAACACTCTGTTTGTAGAATTTGCAAGTGGATATTTGGAGCGATTTGAGGCCTATGCTGCAAAAAGGGAATATCTTAACATAAGAACTAGACAGAAGCATTCTCAGAGACTTCCTTGTGCCTTATAGATTCAATTCACAGGCTTGAACCTTCTTTTTGGTAGAGCAGTTTTGAAACACCCTTTTTGTAGACTCTGCAAGTGGATATTTACAGCGATTTGAGGCCTACAGTGAAAAAGGGGATATCTTCACATAAAAACTAGATAGAAGCATTCTCAGAAACTTCCCTTTGCTTTATGCAGTCAACTCACAGACTTGAAACTTCCTTTTCAAAGAGCAGATTTTAAATACTCTTTTTGTAGAAACTGCAAGTGGATATTTGGAGCGCTTTGAGGCCTATGCTGGAAAAGGAATTATCCTCACATAAAAACAAGACAAAAGCATTCTCCGAAACTTCTTTGGGATGAATGCATTCAGCTCACAGAGTTGAACCTTGCCTTTGATAGAACAGTTTTGAAACACTCTTTTTTTAGAATCTGCAAGTGGATATTTGGAGCGCATTGGGACCTATGCTGGAAAAAGAAATATCTTCACATAATACCTAGACGGAAGCATTCTCAGAAACTTCTCTGTGATGAGTCATTTATGAAACACTTTCTTTGAAGAATCTATAAGAGATTATTTGGAGCTCATTGAGGCCTATGCTGGAAAAAGGAATATCTTCATATAAAAACTAGACAGAAGCATTCTGAGAAACTTCCCTGCGCTATTTGCATTCAACTCACACTCTTGAACCTTCTTTTTGAAAGAGCAGATTTGAAACACTCTTTTTGTAGAAACTGCAGGTGCATATTTGGAGTGCTTTGAGGCCTATGATGGAAAAGGAAATATCCTCACAGAAAAATTAGACAAAAGCATTCTCAGAAATTTCTTTGTGATGTGTGCATTTAATTCACCGAGTTGAACTTTCCTTTTGATAGAACAGTTTTGAAACAGTCTTTTTGTAGAATCTGCAAGTGGATATTTGGAGCATTTTGAGGTCTATGCTGGAAAAGGAAATATCTTCACATAAAAACTAGACAGAAGCATTCCCAAAAACTTCCCCGTGCTTCATGCATTCAACTCACAGACTTGAACCTTCCTTTTGATAGAGCAGTTTTGAAACACTCTTTTTGTAGAATCTGCAATTGGATATTTGGAGCGATTTGAGGCCTATGATGAAAAAGGGAATATCTTCACCTAAAAACTAGACAGAAGCATTCTCTGAAACTTCTTTGCGATGAGTGCATTCAACCCACAGAGTTGAAACCTCCTTTTTTTTAGAACTGTTTTGTAACACTCTCTTTGTAGAATCTGAAAGTGGATACTTGGTGCGCTTTGAGGCCTATGCTGGAAATGGAAATATGTTCTCATAAAAACTAAGCAGAAGCATACTCACAGAGTTCTTAGTGATGAGTGCATCCAACTCACAGACTTAAACTTTCCTTTTGATATAGCAGTTTTGACACACTCTTTTTGTAGAATCTGCAAGTGGATATTTGGAGCGCTATGAGGCCTACGCTGTAAAAGGAAATATCATCACATAAAAACTATACAGAATCATTCTCAGAAACATCTCTATGATGAGTGCATTGTACTCACAGACTTGAACTTTCTTTTTGATAGAGCAGTTTTGAAACACTCCTTTTGTAGAATGTGCAAGTGGATATTTGGTGTGCTTTGAGGCCTAATCTGGAAAAGGAAATATCTTCACATAAAAACTAGACAGAAGCATTCTCTGAAACTTCTTTGTGACGCGTGCATTCATCTAACAGACTAGAAACTTCCTTTTGATAGAGCAGTTTTGAAACACCCTTTTTGTAGAATCTACAAGTGGATATTTGGAGCGATTTGAGGCCTGTGGTGTAAAAGGGAATATCTTCACATAAAAACTAGAAGGAAGCATTCTCAGAAACTTCAGTGTGCTTTATGCATTCAACTCACAGACTTGAACCTTCCTTTTGAAAAAGCAGATTTGAAAAACTCTTTTTGTAGAAATTGCAAGGGGATATTTGGAGTGCTTTGAGGCCTATGCTGGAAAAGGATATATCCTCACATAAAAACTAGACAAAAGCATTCCCTGAAACTTCTTTGTGATGAATGCATTCAGCTTACAGAGTTGAACTTTCCTTTTGATAGAACAGTTTTGAAACACTCTTTTTGTAGAATCTGCAAGTGGATATTTGGAGAGCTTTGAGACCTATGCTGGAAAAGGAAATATCTTCACATAAAAATTAGACAGAAGCATTCTCAGACACTTCTCTGTGATGAGTGCATTCGACTCACAGAGTTCAACCTTCCTTTTGGTAGAACAGTTTTGAGTCACTCTCTTTCTAGGACCTACAGTAGATTATTTGGAGCTCATTTAGGCCTATGATGGGAAAGGGAATATCTTCCCATAAAAACTAAGCAGAATCATTCTTAGAAACATTTATGTGATGAGTGCTTTCAACTCAGAGACTTGAACATTCCTTTTGATAGAGCAGTTTTGAAACACCCTTTTTGTAGAATCTGCAAGTGGATATTTAGAGCGCTATGAGGCCTACGCTGTAAAAGGAAATATCATCACATAAAAACTATACGGAAGCATTCTCAGAAACATCTCTATGATGAGCGCATTGTACTCACAGACTTGAACTTTCTTTTTGATAGAGCAGTTTTGAAACACTCCTTTTGTAGAATGTGCAAGTGGATATTTGGTGTGCTTTGAGGCCTAACCTGGAAAAGGAAATATCTTCACATAAAAACTAGACAGAAGCAGTCTCTGAAACTTCTTTGTGATGCGTGCATTCATCTAACAGACTAGAAACTTCCTTTTGATAGAGCAGTTTTGAAACACCCTTTTTGTAGAATCTACAAGTGGATATTTGGAGCGATTTGAGGCCTGTGGTGTAAAAGGGAATATCTTCACATAAAAACTAGAAGGAAGCATTCTCAGAAACTTCAGTGTGCGTTATGCATTCAACTCACAGACTTGAACATTCCTTTTGAAAGAGCAGATTTGAAAAACTCTTTTTGTAGAAATTGCAAGTGGATATTTGGAGTGGTTTGAGGCCTATGCTGGAAAAGGATATATCCTCACATAAAAACTAGACAAAAGCATTCTCTGAAACTTCTTTGTGATGAATGCATTCAGCTTACAGAGTTGAACTTTCCTTTTGATAGAACAGTTTTGAAACACTCTTTTTGTAGAATCTGCAAGTGGATATTTGGAGAGCTTTGAGACCTATGCTGGAAAAGGAAATATCTTCACATAAAAATTAGACAGAAGCATTCTCAGACACTTCTCTGTGATGAGTGCATTCGACTCACAGAGTTCAACCTTCCTTTTGGTAGAACAGTTTTGAATCACTCTCTTTCTAGGACCTACAGTAGATTATTTGGAGCTCATTTAGGCCTATGATGGGAAAGGGAATATCTTCCCATAAAAACTAAGCAGAATCATTCTCAGAAACATTTATGTGATGAGTGCTTTCAACTCAGAGACTTGAACATTCCTTTTGATAGAGCAGTTTTGAAACACTCTTTTTGTAGAATCTGCAATTGGATATTTGGAGTGCTTTGATACCTATGCTGGAAAAGGAAATATCTTCACATAAAAATTAGACAGAAGCATTCTCAGACACTTCTCTGTGATGGGCGCATTCAGCTCACTGAGTTCAACCTTCCTTTAGGTAGAATAGTTTTGAATCACTCTCTTTGTAGAATCTACTATCGATTATTTGGAGCGCATTGAGGCCTACGATGGAAAAGGGAATATCTTCCCATAAAAACTAAGCAGAATCATTCTCAGAAACATTTTTGTGATGAGTGCATTCAACTCTGAGACTTGAACATTCCTTTTGAAAGAGCAGTTTTGAAACACTCTTTTCATAGAATCTACAAGTGGGTATTTGGAGCAATTTGAGGCCTATGCTGGAAAAGGGAATATCTTCACATAAAAATTAGACAGAAGCATTCTCAGAAATTTCTTTGTGATGAGTGCGTTCAACTCACAGGGTTGAACTTTCCTTTTGATAGAACAGTTTTGAAACACTCTGTTTGTAGAATTTGCAAGTGGATATTTGGAGCGATTTGAGGCCTATGCTGCAAAAAGGGAATATCTTAACATAAGAACTAGACAGAAGCATTCTCAGAGACTTCCTTGTGCCTTATACATTCAATTCACAGGCTTGAACCTTCTTTTTGGTAGAGCAGTTTTGAAACACCCTTTTTGTAGACTCTGCAAGTGGATATTTACAGCGATTTGAGGCCTACAGTGAAAAAGGGGATATCTTCACATAAAAACTAGATAGAAGCATTCTCAGAAACTTCCCTTTGCTTTATGCAGTCAACTCACAGACTTGAAACTTCCTTTTCAAAGAGCAGATTTTAAATACTCTTTTTGTAGAAACTGCAAGTGGATATTTGGAGCGCTTTGAGGCCTATGCTGGAAAAGGAATTATCCTCACATAAAAACAAGACAAAAGCATTCTCCGAAACTTCTTTGGGATGAATGCATTCAGCTCACAGAGTTGAACCTTGCCTTTGATAGAACAGTTTTGAAACACTCTTTTTTTAGAATCTGCAAGTGGATATTTGGAGCGCATTGGGACCTATGCTGGAAAAAGAAATATCTTCACATAATACCTAGACGGAAGCATTCTCAGAAACTTCTCTGTGATGAGTCATTTATGAAACACTTTCTTTGAAGAATCTATAAGAGATTATTTGGAGCTCATTGAGGCCTATGCTGGAAAAAGGAATATCTTCATATAAAAACTAGACAGAAGCATTCTGAGAAACTTCCCTGCGCTATTTGCATTCAACTCACACTCTTGAACCTTCTTTTTGAAAGAGCAGATTTGAAACACTCTTTTTGTAGAAACTGCAGGTGCATATTTGGAGTGCTTTGAGGCCTATGATGGAAAAGGAAATATCCTCACAGAAAAATTAGACAAAAGCATTCTCAGAAATTTCTTTGTGATGTGTGCATTTAATTCACCGAGTTGAACTTTCCTTTTGATAGAACAGTTTTGAAACAGTCTTTTTGTAGAATCTGCAAGTGGATATTTGGAGCATTTTGAGGTCTATGCTGGAAAAGGAAATATCTTCACATAAAAACTAGACAGAAGCATTCCCAAAAACTTCCCCGTGCTTCATGCATTCAACTCACAGACTTGAACCTTCCTTTTGATAGAGCAGTTTTGAAACACTCTTTTTGTAGAATCTGCAATTGGATATTTGGAGCGATTTGAGGCCTATGATGAAAAAGGGAATATCTTCACCTAAAAACTAGACAGAAGCATTCTCTGAAACTTCTTTGCGATGAGTGCATTCAACCCACAGAGTTGAAACCTCCTTTTTTTTAGAACTGTTTTGTAACACTCTCTTTGTAGAATCTGAAAGTGGATACTTGGTGCGCTTTGAGGCCTATGCTGGAAATGGAAATATGTTCTCATAAAAACTAAGCAGAAGCATACTCACAGAGTTCTTAGTGATGAGTGCATCCAACTCACAGACTTAAACTTTCCTTTTGATATAGCAGTTTTGACACACTCTTTTTGTAGAATCTGCAAGTGGATATTTGGAGCGCTATGAGGCCTACGCTGTAAAAGGAAATATCATCACATAAAAACTATACAGAATCATTCTCAGAAACATCTCTATGATGAGTGCATTGTACTCACAGACTTGAACTTTCTTTTTGATAGAGCAGTTTTGAAACACTCCTTTTGTAGAATGTGCAAGTGGATATTTGGTGTGCTTTGAGGCCTAATCTGGAAAAGGAAATATCTTCACATAAAAACTAGACAGAAGCATTCTCTGAAACTTCTTTGTGACGCGTGCATTCATCTAACAGACTAGAAACTTCCTTTTGATAGAGCAGTTTTGAAACACCCTTTTTGTAGAATCTACAAGTGGATATTTGGAGCGATTTGAGGCCTGTGGTGTAAAAGGGAATATCTTCACATAAAAACTAGAAGGAAGCATTCTCAGAAACTTCAGTGTGCGTTATGCATTCAGCTCACAGACTTGAACATTCCTTTTGAAAGAGCAGATTTGAAAAACTCTTTTTGTAGAAATTGCAAGTGGATATTTGGAGTGGTTTGAGGCCTATGCTGGAAAAGGATATATCCTCACATAAAAACTAGACAAAAGCATTCTCTGAAACTTCTTTGTGATGAATGCATTCAGCTTACAGAGTTGAACTTTCCTTTTGATAGAACAGTTTTGAAACACTCTTTTTGTAGAATCTGCAGGTGGATATTTGGAGAGCTTTGAGACCTATGCTGGAAAAGGATATATCTTCACATAAAAATTAGACAGAAGCATTCTCAGACACTTCTCTGTGATGAGTGCATTCAACTCACAGAGTTCAACCTTCCTTTTTGTAGAACAGTTATGAAACACTCTCTTTGTAGAATCTACAAGGGATCATTTGGAGCACATTGGGGCCT
Organism: Pongo abelii; assembly: GCF_028885655.2. Lineage (NCBI taxonomy): Eukaryota > Metazoa > Chordata > Mammalia > Primates > Hominidae > Pongo > Pongo abelii. Next base: position 10,737,117 of record NC_071999.2, read on the forward strand.
AGGCTGGAAAAGGAAGTATCTTCCCATTAAAAAAAAAGCAGAATCATTCTGAGATACTTTTTTGTGATCAGTGCATTCGACTCACAGACTTGAACCTTCCTTTTGATAGAGCAGTTTTGAAACACTCTTTTTGAAGAATCTTCAAGTGGATATTTGGAGCGCTTTGAGGCCTATGCTGGAAAAGGAAATATCTTCACATAAAAACTAGACAGAAGCATTGTCAGACACTTCTCTGTGATGAGTGCATTCAACTCACAGAGTTCAACCTTCTTTTTTGTAGAACAGTTATGAAACACTCTCTTTGTATAATTTACAAGGGATCATTTGGAGCACATTAAGACCTATGCTGGAAAAGGGTGTATCTTCCCATAAAAAAAAAGCAGAATCATTCTGAGATACCTTTTTGTGATGAGTGCATTCAACTCACAGACTTGAACATTCCTTTCGATAGAGCAGTTTTGAAACACTCTTTTTGTAGATTCTGCAAGTGGGTATTTTGAGCGCTTTGAGGTCAAAGATGGAAAAGGAAATATCTTCATATAAAAACTAGACAGAAGCATTCTCAGAAATTACTTTGGGATGAGTGCATTCAACCAAAAGAGTTGAACCTTCCTTTTGATAGAACAGTTTTGAAACACTTTTTTTGTAGAATCTGCAAGTGGATATTTGGAGCAATTTGAGGCCTATGCTAGAAAAGGAAATATCTTCACATAAAAACTAGACGGAAGCATTCTCAGAAATTTCTTGGTGATGAGTGCATTCAACTCACAGGTTTGAACTTGCCTTTTGATAGAACAGCTTTGAAACACTCTGTTTGTAGAATTTGCAAGTGGATATTTGGAGAGATTTGTGGCCTGTGCTGCATAAAGGGAATATCTTAACTTTAGAACAAGACAGAAGCATTCTCAGAGACTCCACTGTGCTTTATGCATTCAAATCACAGGCTTGAACCTTCGTTTTGATAGATCAGTTTTGAACCACTCTTTTTGTAGAATCTGCAAGTGGATATTTGGAGTGATTTGAGGCCTATGATGAAAAAGGAAATATCTTCACCTAAAAACTAGACAGAAACATTCTCAGAAACTTCTGTGGGATCAGAACGTTCAACCAACAGAGTTGAACCTTCCTTTTGATAGACTAGTTTTGAAACACACTTTTTGTAGAATCTGCAAGTGGATGTTTGGAGGGCTTTGAGGCCTATGCTGGAAAGAAAATATCTTCACCTAAAAACTAGACAGAAGCATTCTCAGAAACTTCTTTGTGATGAGTACATTCAACTCACCGTGTTGAAAGTTCCTTTTGATAGAACAATTCTGACACAATCTTCTTATAGAATCTGCAAGTGGATATTTGGATTGCTTGAGGCCTATGCTGGAGTAAGAAATAATTTCACATAAAAACTATATTGAAGCATTCTCAAAAACATCTTTGTGATGTGTGCCTTCAACTCACAGAATTGAAACTTCCTTTTGATAAAGCAGTTTTGAAACACCATATTGTAGAATCTGCAAGTGGATAGTTTTAGCACTTTGAGGCCTAGCCTGGAAAAGGGTATATCTTCACATAAAAACTGGACAGAAGCATTCTCAGAAACTTCCCTGTGCTTTATGAATTCAACTCACAGACTTGAACCTTCCTTTTGATAGAACAGTTTGGAAAAACACTTTTTGTAGAATCTGGAAGTGGATATTTAGAGCGCTTTGAGGCCTATGCAGGAAAAGGAAATACCATCACATAAAAACTAGACAGAAGTATTCTCAGAAACTTCTTTGTGATGTGTGCATTCAACTCACAGATTTGAACCCTGCTTTTCAAAGAGCAGTTATGAAACACCCTTTTTGTAGGATCTGCAGGTGGACATTTTTGGCGCTTTGAGGCCAATGCTGGAAAAGGAAATATGTATACATAAAAACTAAACAGAAGCATTCTCAGAAACTTCTCTGTGTTTTATGATTTCAACTCACAGAGTTGAACCTTCCTTTTGATAGCGCAGTTTTGAAACACTCTTTTGTAGAATCTGCAAGTGGATATTTGGAATGCTTTGAGGCCTATGCTCGAAAAGGAAATTTCTTCATATAAATACTAGACAGAAGCATGCTCAGAAACTTCTTTGTGATGAGTGCATTGTACTCACAGACTTTAAATTTCCTTTTGATAGAGCAGTTTTGAAACAGTCTTTTTGTAAAATATGAAAGTGTATATTTGGTGCGATTTGAGGGCTAAGATGGAAAAGGAAATATCTTCACATAAAAACTGGACAGAAGTATTCTCCGTATTTTCTTTGTGATGTGTGCATTAAACTAACAGAGTAGAACCTTCCTTTTGATAGAGCAGTTTTGAAACCCTCTTTTTGTAGAATCTGCAAGTGGATATTTGGAGCGATTTGAGGCCTATGGTGAAAAAGGGGATATCTTCGCATAAAAACTAGATAGAAGCATTCTCAGAAACTTCCCTGTGCCGTATGCATTCAACTCACGGACTTAAAACTTCCTTTTGAAAGAGCAGATTTGAAACACTTTTTTTGTAGAAACTGCAAGTGGATATTTGGAGCGCTTTGAGGCCTATGCAGGAAAAGGAAATATCCTCACATAAAAAGTAGACAAAAGCATTCTCCGAAACTTCTTTGTGTTGAATGCATTCACCTCACAGAGTTGAACCTTCCCTTTGATGGAACAGTTTTGAAACACTCTTTTTGTAGAATCTGCAAGTGGCTATTTGGAGCGCTTTGAGGCGTATGCTGGAAAAGGAAATATCTTCACATAATAAATAGACGGAAGCATTCACAGAAACTTCTCTGTGATGAGTGCATTCACCTCACAGAGTTCAACCTTCCTTTTGGTAGAACAGTTATGAAACACTCTCTTTGTAGAGTCTACAAGAGATTATTTGGAGCTCATTGAGGCCTATGCTGGAAAAGAAAGTATCTTCCCGGAAAAACTAAGCAGAATCATTCTCAGAAATATTTTTGTGATGAGTGCAATCAACTCACAGCCTTGAACCTTCCTTTTGATAGAGTAGTTTTGAAACACTCGTTTTGTAGAATCTGCAAGTGGATATTTGGAGTGCTTTGAGGTCTATGCTGGAAAAGGAAATATCTTCACATCAAAACTAGACAGAAACATTCTCAGAAATTTCTGTGTGATGAGTGCATTCAACTCACAGGGTTGAATTTTCCTTTTGCTAGAACAGTTTTGAAACATTCTTTTTGTAGAATCTGCAAGTGTGTATTTGGAGCGATTTGAGGCCTATGCTGCAAAAAGAGAAATCTTCACATAGAAACTAGACAGAAGCATTCCCAAAAACTTCCCCGTGCTTCATGCATTCAACTCACAGACTTGAACCTTCCTTTTGATAGAGCAGTTTTGAAACACTCTTTTTGTAGAATCTGCAATTGGATATTTGGAGCGATTTGAGGCCTATGATGAAAAAGGGAATGTCTTCACCTAAAAACTAGACAGAAGCATCCTCTGCAACTTCTTTGTGATGAGTACATTCAACCCACAGAGTTGAAACCTCCTTTTTTTTAGAACTGTTTTGTAACACTCTCTTTGTAGAATCTGAAAGTGGATACTTGGTGCGCTTTGAGGCCTGTGCTGGAAATGGAAATATGTTCTCATAAAAACTAAGCAGAAGCATACTCACAGAGTTCTTAGTGATGAGTGCATTCAACTCACAGACATAAACTTTCCTTTTGATATGGCAGTTTTGACACACTCTTTTTGTAGAATCTGCAAGTGGATATTTGGAGCGCTATGAGGGCTACGCTGTAAAAGGAAATATCATCACATAAAAACTATACGGAAGCATTCTCAGAAACATCTCTATGATGAGCGCATTGTAGACACAGACTTGAACTTTCTTTTTGATAGAGCAGTTTTGAAACACTCCTTTTGTGGAATGTGCAAGTGGATATTTGGTGTGCTTTGAGGCCTAATCTGGAAAAGGAAATATCTTCACATAAAAACTAGACAGAAGCATTCTCTGAAACTTCTTTGTGATGCGTGCATTCATCTAACAGACTAGAAACTTCCTTTTGATAGAGCAGTTTTGAAACACCCTTTTTGTAGCATCTGCAAGTGGATATTTGGAGCGATTTGAGGCCTGTGGTGTAAAAGGGAATATCTTCACATAAAAACTAGAAGGAAGCATTCTCAGAAACTTCAGTGTGCTTTATGCATTCAACTCACAGACTTGAACCTTCCTTTTGAAAAAGCAGATTTGAAAAACTCTTTTTGTAGAAATTGCAAGTGGATATTTGGAGTGCTTTGAGGCCTATGCTGGAAAAGGATATATCCTCACATAAAAACTAGACAAAAGCATTCCCTGAAACTTCTTTGTGATGAATGCATTCAGCTTACAGAGTTGAACTTTCCTTTTGATAGAACAGTTTTGAAACACTCTTTTTGTAGAATCTGCAAGTGGATATTTGGAGAGCTTTGAGACCTATGCTGGAAAAGGAAATATCTTCACATAAATATTAGACAGAAGCATTCTCAGACACTTCTCTGTGATGAGTGCATTCAACTCAGAGAGTTCAACCTTCCTTTTGGTAGAACAGTTTTGAATCACTCTCTTTCTAGAATCTACAGTAGATTATTTGGAGCTCATTTAGGCCTATGATGGGAAAGGGAATATCTTCCCATAAAAACTAAGCAGAATCATTCTCAGAAACATTTATGTGATGAGTGCTTTCAACTCAGAGACTTGAACATTCCTTTTGATAGAGCAGTTTTGAAACACTCTTTTTGTAGAATCTGCAATTGGATATTTGGAGTGCTTTGAGACCTATGCTGGAAAAGGAAATATCTTCACATAAAAATTAGACAGAAGCATTCTCAGACACTTCTCTGTGATGGGCGCATTCAGCTCACTGAGTTCAACCTTCCTTTAGGTAGAATAGTTTTGAATCACTCTCTTTGTAGAATCTACTATCGATTATTTGGAGCGCATTGAGGCCTACGATGGAAAAGGGAATATCTTCCCATAAAAACTAAGCAGAATCATTCTCAGAAACATTTTTGTGATGAGTGCATTCAACTCTGAGACTTGAACATTCCTTTTGAAAGATCAGTTTTGAAACATTCTTTTAATAGTATCTACAAGTGGGTATTTGGAGCAATTTGAGGCCTATTCTGGAAAAGGGAATATCTTCACATAAAAATTAGACAGAAGCATTCTCAGAAATTTCTTTGTGATGAGTGCGTTCAACTCACAGGGTTGAACTTTCCTTTTGATAGAACAGTTTTGAAACACTCTGTTTGTAGAATTTGCAAGTGGATATTTGGAGCGACTTGAGGCCTATGCTGCAAAAAGGGAATATCTTAACATAAGAACTAGACAGAAGCATTCTCAGAGACTTCCTTGTGCCTTATACATTCAATTCACAGGCTTGAACCTTCTTTTTGGTAGAGCAGTTTTGAAACACCCTTTTTGTAGACTCTGCAAGTGGATATTTACAGCGATTTGAGGCCTACAGTGAAAAAGGGGATATCTTCACATAAAAACTAGATAGAAGCATTCTCAGAAACTTCCCTTTGCTTTATGCAGTCAACTCACAGACTTGAAACTTCCTTTTCAAAGAGCAGATTTTAAATACTCTTTTTGTAGAAACTGCAAGTGGATATTTGGAGCGCTTTGAGGCCTATGCTGGAAAAGGAAATATCCTCACATAAAAACAAGACAAAAGCATTCTCCGAAACTTCTTTGGGATGAATGCATTCAGCTCACAGAGTTGAACCTTGCCTTTGATAGAACAGTTTTGAAACACTCTTTTTTTAGAATCTGCAAGTGGATATTTGGAGCGCATTGGGACCTATGCTGGAAAAAGAAATATCTTCACATAATACCTAGACGGAAGCATTCTCAGAAACTTCTCTGTGATGAGTCATTTATGAAACACTTTCTTTGAAGAATCTATAAGAGATTATTTGGAGCTCATTGAGGCCTATGCTGGAAAAAGGAATATCTTCATATAAAAACTAGACAGAAGCATTCTGAGAAACTTCCCTGCTCTATTTGCATTCAACTCACACTCTTGAACCTTCTTTTTGAAAGAGCAGATTTGAAACACTCTTTTTGTAGAAACTGCAGGTGCATATTTGGAGTGCTTTGAGGCCTATGATGGAAAAGGAAATATCCTCACAGAAAAATTAGACAAAAGCATTCTCAGAAATTTCTTTGTGATGTGTGCATTTAATTCACCGAGTTGAACTTTCCTTTTGATAGAACAGTTTTGAAACAGTCTTTTTGTAGAATCTGCAAGTGGATATTTGGAGCATTTTGAGGTCTATGCTGGAAAAGGAAATATCTTCACATAAAAACTAGACAGAAGCATTCCCAAAAACTTCCCCGTGCTTCATGCATTCAACTCACAGACTTGAACCTTCCTTTTGATAGAGCAGTTTTGAAACACTCTTTTTGTAGAATCTGCAATTGGATATTTGGAGCGATTTGAGGCCTATGATGAAAAAGGGAATATCTTCACCTAAAAACTAGACAGAAGCATTCTCTGAAACTTCTTTGCGATGAGTGCATTCAACCCACAGAGTTGAAACCTCCTTTTTTTTAGAACTGTTTTGTAACACTCTCTTTGTAGAATCTGAAAGTGGATACTTGGTGCGCTTTGAGGCCTATGCTGGAAATGGAAATATGTTCTCATAAAAACTAAGCAGAAGCATACTCACAGAGTTCTTAGTGATGAGTGCATCCAACTCACAGACTTAAACTTTCCTTTTGATATAGCAGTTTTGACACACTCTTTTTGTAGAATCTGCAAGTGGATATTTGGAGCGCTATGAGGCCTACGCTGTAAAAGGAAATATCATCACATAAAAACTATACAGAATCATTCTCAGAAACATCTCTATGATGAGTGCATTGTACTCACAGACTTGAACTTTCTTTTTGATAGAGCAGTTTTGAAACACTCCTTTTGTAGAATGTGCAAGTGGATATTTGGTGTGCTTTGAGGCCTAATCTGGAAAAGGAAATATCTTCACATAAAAACTAGACAGAAGCATTCTCTGAAACTTCTTTGTGATGCGTGCATTCATCTAACAGACTAGAAACTTCCTTTTGATAGAGCAGTTTTGAAACACCCTTTTTGTAGAATCTACAAGTGGATATTTGGAGCGATTTGAGGCCTGTGGTGTAAAAGGGAATATCTTCACATAAAAACTAGAAGGAAGCATTCTCAGAAACTTCAGTGTGCGTTATGCATTCAGCTCACAGACTTGAACATTCCTTTTGAAAGAGCAGATTTGAAAAACTCTTTTTGTAGAAATTGCAAGTGGATATTTGGAGTGGTTTGAGGCCTATGCTGGAAAAGGATATATCCTCACATAAAAACTAGACAAAAGCATTCTCTGAAACTTCTTTGTGATGAATGCATTCAGCTTACAGAGTTGAACTTTCCTTTTGATAGAACAGTTTTGAAACACTCTTTTTGTAGAATCTGCAGGTGGATATTTGGAGAGCTTTGAGACCTATGCTGGAAAAGGAAATATCTTCACATAAAAATTAGACAGAAGCATTCTCAGACACTTCTCTGTGATGAGTGCATTCAACTCACAGAGTTCAACCTTCCTTTTTGTAGAACAGTTATGAAACACTCTCTTTGTAGAATCTACAAGGGATCATTTGGAGCACATTGGGGCCTAGGCTGGAAAAGGAAGTATCTTCCCATTAAAAAAAAAGCAGAATCATTCTGAGATACTTTTTTGTGATCAGTGTATTCGACTCACAGACTTGAACCTTCCTTTTGATAGAGCAGTTTTGAAACACTCTTTTTGAAGAATCTTCAAGTGGATATTTGGAGCGCTTTGAGGCCTATGCTGGAAAAGGAAATATCTTCACATAAAAACTAGACAGAAGCATTGTCAGACACTTCTCTGTGATGAGTGCATTCAACTCACAGAGTTCAACCTTCCTTTTTGTAGAACAGTTATGAAACACTCTCTTTGTATAATCTACAAGGGATCATTTGGAGCACATTAAGACCTATGCTGGAAAAGGGTGTATCTTCCCATAAAAAAATAAGCAGAATCATTCTGAGATACCTTTTTGTGATGAGTGCATTCAACTCACAGACTTGAACATTCCTTTCGATAGAGCAGTTTTGAAACACTCTTTTTGTAGATTCTGCAAGTGGGTATTTTGAGCGCTTTGAGGTCAATGATGGAAAAGGAAATATCTTCATATAAAAACTAGACAGAAGCATTCTCAGAAATTACTTTGGGATGAGTGCATTCAACCAAAAGAGTTGAACCTTCCTTTTGATAGAACAGTTTTGAAACACTTTTTTTGTAGAATCTGCAAGTGGATATTTGGAGCAATTTGAGGCCTATGCTAGAAAAGGAAATATCTTCACATAAAAACTAGACGGAAGCATTCTCAGAAATTTCTTGGTGATGAGTGCATTCAACTCACAGGTTTGAACTTGCCTTTTGATAGAACAGCTTTGAAACACTCTGTTTGTAGAATTTGCAAGTGGATATTTGGAGAGATTTGTGGCCTGTGCTGCATAAAGGGAATATCTTAACTTTAGAACAAGACAGAAGCATTCTCAGAGACTCCACTGTGCTTTATGCATTCAAATCACAGGCTTGAACCTTCGTTTTGATAGATCAGTTTTGAACCACTCTTTTTGTAGAATCTGCAAGTGGATATTTGGAGTGATTTGAGGCCTATGATGAAAAAGGAAATATCTTCACCTAAAAACTAGACAGAAACATTCTCAGAAACTTCTGTGGGATCAGAACGTTCAACCAACAGAGTTGAACCTTCCTTTTGATAGACTAGTTTTGAAACACACTTTTTGTAGAATCTGCAAGTGGATGTTTGGAGGGCTTTGAGGCCTATGCTGGAAAGAAAATATCTTCACCTAAAAACTAGACAGAAGCATTCTCAGAAACTTCTTTGTGATGAGTGCATTCAACTCACAGTGTTGAAAGTTCCTTTTGATAGAACAATTCTGACACAATCTTCTTATAGAATCTGCAAGTGGATATTTGGATTGCTTGAGGCCTATGCTGGAGTAAGAAATAATTTCACATAAAAACTATATTGAAGCATTCTCAAAAACATCTTTGTGATGTGTGCCTTCAACTCACAGAATTGAAACTTCCTTTTGATAAAGCAGTTTTGAAACACCATATTGCAGAATCTGCAAGTGGATAGTTTTAGCACTTTGAGGCCTAGCCTGGAAAAGGGTATATCTTCACATAAAAACTGGACAGAAGCATTCTCAGAAACTTCCCTGTGCTTTATGAATTCAACTCACAGACTTGAACCTTCCTTTTGATAGAACAGTTTGGAAAAACACTTTTTGTAGAATCTGGAAGTGGATATTTAGAGCGCTTTGAGGCCTATGCAGGAAAAGGAAATACCATCACATAAAAACTAGACAGAAGTAGTCTCAGAAACTTCTTTGTGATGTGTGCATTCAACTCACAGATTTGAACCCTGCTTTTCAAAGAGGAGTTATGAAACACCCTTTTTGTAGGATCTGCAGGTGGACATTTTTGGCGCTTTGAGGCCAATGCTGGAAAAGGAAATATGTATACATAAAAACTAAACAGAAGCATTCTCAGAAACTTCTCTGTGTTTTATGATTTCAACTCACAGAGTTGAACCTTCCTTTTGATAGCGCAGTTTTGAAACACTCTTTTGTAGAATCTGCAAGTGGATATTTGGAATGCTTTGAGGCCTATGCTCGAAAAGGAAATTTCTTCATATAAATACTAGACAGAAGCATGCTCAGAAACTTCTTTGTGATGAGTGCATTGTACTCACAGACTTTAAATTTCCTTTTGATAGAACAGTTTTGAAACAGTCTTTTTGTAAAATATGAAAGTGTATATTTGGTGCGATTTGAGGGCTAAGATGGAAAAGGAAATATCTTCACATAAAAACTGGACAGAAGTATTCTCCGTATTTTCTTTGTGATGTGTGCATTAAACTAACAGAGTAGAACCTTCCTTTTGATAGAGCAGTTTTGAAACCCTCTTTTTGTAGAATCTGCAAGTGGATATTTGGAGCGATTTGAGGCCTATGGTGAAAAAGGGGATATCTTCGCATAAAAACTAGATAGAAGCATTCTCAGAAACTTTCCTGTGCCGTATGCATTCAACTCACGGACTTAAAACTTCCTTTTGAAAGAGCAGATTTGAAACACTTTTTTTGTAGAAACTGCAAGTGGATATTTGGAGCGCTTTGAGGCCTATGCAGGAAAAGGAAATATCCCCACATAAAAAGTAGACAAAAGCATTCTCCGAAACTTCTTTGTGATGAATGCATTCACCTCACAGAGTTGAACCTTCCCTTTGATGGAACAGTTTTGAAACACTCTTTTTGTAGAATCTGCAAGTGGCTATTTGGAGCGCTTTGAGGCGTATGCTGGAAAAGGAAATAACTTCACATAATAAATAGACGGAAGCATTCACAGAAACTTCTCTGTGATGAGTGCATTCACCTCACAGAGTTCAACCTTCCTTTTGGTAGAACAGTTATGAAACACTCTCTTTGTAGAGTCTACAAGAGATTATTTGGAGCTCATTGAGGCCTATGCTGGAAAAGAAAGTATCTTCCCGGAAAAACTAAGCAGAATCATTCTCAGAAATATTTTTGTGATGAGTGCATTCAACTCACAGCCTTGAACCTTCCTTTTGATAGAGTAGTTTTGAAACACTCGTTTTGTAGAATCTGCAAGTGGATATTTGGAGTGCTTTGAGGTCTATGCTGGAAAAGGAAATATCTTCACATCAAAACTAGACAGAAACATTCTCAGAAATTTCTGTGTGATGAGTGCATTCAACTCACAGGGTTGAACTTTCCTTTTGCTAGAACAGTTTTGAAACATTCTTTTTGTAGAATCTGCAAGTGTCTATTTGGAGCGATTTGAGGCCTATGCTGCAAAAAGAGAAATCTTCACATAAAAACTAGACAGAAGCATTCCCAAAAACTTCCCCGTGCTTCCTGCATTCAACTCACAGACTTGAACCTTCCTTTTGATAGAGCAGTTTTGAAACACTCTTTTTGTAGAATCTGCAATTGGATATTTGGAGCGATTTGAGGCCTATGATGAAAAAGGGAATGTCTTCACCTAAAAACTAGACAGAAGCATGCTCTGAAACTTCTTTGTGATGAGTGCATTCAACCCACAGAGTTGAAACCTCCTTTTTTTTAGAACTGCTTTGTAACACTCTCTTTGTAGAATCTGAAAGTGGATACTTGGTGCGCTTTGAGGCCTATGCTGGCAATGGAAATATGTTCTCATAAAAACTAAGCAGAAGCATACTCACAGAGTTCTTAGTGATGAGTGCATTCAACTCACAGACATAAACTTTCCTTTTGATATAGCAGTTTTGACACACTCTTTTTGTAGAATCTGCAAGTGGATATTTGGAGCGCTATGAGGGCTACGCTGTAAAAGGAAATCTCATCACATAAAAACTATACGGAAGCATTCTCAGAAACATCTCTATGATGAGCGCATTGTACTCACAGACTTGAACTTTCTTTTTGATAGAGCAGTTTTGAAACACTCCTTTTGTAGAATGTGCAAGTGGATATTTGGTGTGCTTTGAGGCCTAATCTGGAAAAGGAAATATCTTCACATAAAAACTAGACAGAAGCATTCTCTGAAACTTCTTTGTGATGCGTGCATTCATCTAACAGACTAGAAAGTTCCTTTTGATAGAGCAGTTTTGAAACACCCTTTTTGTAGAATCTGCAAGTGGATATTTGGAGCGATTTGAGGCCTGTGGTGTAAAAGGGAATATCTTCACATAAAAACTAGAAGGAAGCATTCTCAGAAACTTCAGTGTGCTTTATGCATTCAACTCACAGACTTGAACCTTCCTTTTGAAAAAGCAGATTTGAAAAACTCTTTTTGTAGAAATTGCAAGGGGATATTTGGAGTGCTTTGAGGCCTATGCTGGAAAAGGATATATCCTCACATAAAAACTAGACAAAAGCATTCCCTGAAACTTCTTTGTGATGAATGCATTCAGCTTACAGAGTTGAACTTTCCTTTTGATAGAACAGTTTTGAAACACTCTTTTTGTAGAATCTGCAAGTGGATATTTGGAGAGCTTTGAGACCTATGCTGGAAAAGGAAATATCTTCACATAAAAATTAGACAGAAGCATTCTCAGACACTTCTCTGTGATGAGTGCATTCGACTCACAGAGTTCAACCTTCCTTTTGGTAGAACAGTTTTGAGTCACTCTCTTTCTAGGACCTACAGTAGATTATTTGGAGCTCATTTAGGCCTATGATGGGAAAGGGAATATCTTCCCATAAAAACTAAGCAGAATCATTCTTAGAAACATTTATGTGATGAGTGCTTTCAACTCAGAGACTTGAACATTCCTTTTGATAGAGCAGTTTTGAAACACCCTTTTTGTAGAATCTGCAAGTGGATATTTAGAGCGCTATGAGGCCTACGCTGTAAAAGGAAATATCATCACATAAAAACTATACGGAAGCATTCTCAGAAACATCTCTATGATGAGCGCATTGTACTCACAGACTTGAACTTTCTTTTTGATAGAGCAGTTTTGAAACACTCCTTTTGTAGAATGTGCAAGTGGATATTTGGTGTGCTTTGAGGCCTAACCTGGAAAAGGAAATATCTTCACATAAAAACTAGACAGAAGCAGTCTCTGAAACTTCTTTGTGATGCGTGCATTCATCTAACAGACTAGAAACTTCCTTTTGATAGAGCAGTTTTGAAACACCCTTTTTGTAGAATCTACAAGTGGATATTTGGAGCGATTTGAGGCCTGTGGTGTAAAAGGGAATATCTTCACATAAAAACTAGAAGGAAGCATTCTCAGAAACTTCAGTGTGCGTTATGCATTCAACTCACAGACTTGAACATTCCTTTTGAAAGAGCAGATTTGAAAAACTCTTTTTGTAGAAATTGCAAGTGGATATTTGGAGTGGTTTGAGGCCTATGCTGGAAAAGGATATATCCTCACATAAAAACTAGACAAAAGCATTCTCTGAAACTTCTTTGTGATGAATGCATTCAGCTTACAGAGTTGAACTTTCCTTTTGATAGAACAGTTTTGAAACACTCTTTTTGTAGAATCTGCAAGTGGATATTTGGAGAGCTTTGAGACCTATGCTGGTAAAGGAAATATCTTCACATAAAAATTAGACAGAAGCATTCTCAGACACTTCTCTGTGATGAGTGCATTCGACTCACAGAGTTCAACCTTCCTTTTGGTAGAACAGTTTTGAATCACTCTCTTTCTAGGACCTACAGTAGATTATTTGGAGCTCATTTAGGCCTATGATGGGAAAGGGAATATCTTCCCATAAAAACTAAGCAGAATCATTCTCAGAAACATTTATGTGATGAGTGCTTTCAACTCAGAGACTTGAACATTCCTTTTGATAGAGCAGTTTTGAAACACTCTTTTTGTAGAATCTGCAATTGGATATTTGGAGTGCTTTGATACCTATGCTGGAAAAGGAAATATCTTCACATAAAAATTAGACAGAAGCATTCTCAGACACTTCTCTGTGATGGGCGCATTCAGCTCACTGAGTTCAACCTTCCTTTAGGTAGAATAGTTTTGAATCACTCTCTTTGTAGAATCTACTATCGATTATTTGGAGCGCATTGAGGCCTACGATGGAAAAGGGAATATCTTCCCATAAAAACTAAGCAGAATCATTCTCAGAAACATTTTTGTGATGAGTGCATTCAACTCTGAGACTTGAACATTCCTTTTGAAAGAGCAGTTTTGAAACACTCTTTTCATAGAATCTACAAGTGGGTATTTGGAGCAATTTGAGGCCTATGCTGGAAAAGGGAATATCTTCACATAAAAATTAGACAGAAGCATTCTCAGAAATTTCTTTGTGATGAGTGCGTTCAACTCACAGGGTTGAACTTTCCTTTTGATAGAACAGTTTTGAAACACTCTGTTTGTAGAATTTGCAAGTGGATATTTGGAGCGATTTGAGGCCTATGCTGCAAAAAGGGAATATCTTAACATAAGAACTAGACAGAAGCATTCTCAGAGACTTCCTTGTGCCTTATACATTCAATTCACAGGCTTGAACCTTCTTTTTGGTAGAGCAGTTTTGAAACACCCTTTTTGTAGACTCTGCAAGTGGATATTTACAGCGATTTGAGGCCTACAGTGAAAAAGGGGATATCTTCACATAAAAACTAGATAGAAGCATTCTCAGAAACTTCCCTTTGCTTTATGCAGTCAACTCACAGACTTGAAACTTCCTTTTCAAAGAGCAGATTTTAAATACTCTTTTTGTAGAAACTGCAAGTGGATATTTGGAGCGCTTTGAGGCCTATGCTGGAAAAGGAATTATCCTCACATAAAAACAAGACAAAAGCATTCTCCGAAACTTCTTTGGGATGAATGCATTCAGCTCACAGAGTTGAACCTTGCCTTTGATAGAACAGTTTTGAAACACTCTTTTTTTAGAATCTGCAAGTGGATATTTGGAGCGCATTGGGACCTATGCTGGAAAAAGAAATATCTTCACATAATACCTAGACGGAAGCATTCTCAGAAACTTCTCTGTGATGAGTCATTTATGAAACACTTTCTTTGAAGAATCTATAAGAGATTATTTGGAGCTCATTGAGGCCTATGCTGGAAAAAGGAATATCTTCATATAAAAACTAGACAGAAGCATTCTGAGAAACTTCCCTGCGCTATTTGCATTCAACTCACACTCTTGAACCTTCTTTTTGAAAGAGCAGATTTGAAACACTCTTTTTGTAGAAACTGCAGGTGCATATTTGGAGTGCTTTGAGGCCTATGATGGAAAAGGAAATATCCTCACAGAAAAATTAGACAAAAGCATTCTCAGAAATTTCTTTGTGATGTGTGCATTTAATTCACCGAGTTGAACTTTCCTTTTGATAGAACAGTTTTGAAACAGTCTTTTTGTAGAATCTGCAAGTGGATATTTGGAGCATTTTGAGGTCTATGCTGGAAAAGGAAATATCTTCACATAAAAACTAGACAGAAGCATTCCCAAAAACTTCCCCGTGCTTCATGCATTCAACTCACAGACTTGAACCTTCCTTTTGATAGAGCAGTTTTGAAACACTCTTTTTGTAGAATCTGCAATTGGATATTTGGAGCGATTTGAGGCCTATGATGAAAAAGGGAATATCTTCACCTAAAAACTAGACAGAAGCATTCTCTGAAACTTCTTTGCGATGAGTGCATTCAACCCACAGAGTTGAAACCTCCTTTTTTTTAGAACTGTTTTGTAACACTCTCTTTGTAGAATCTGAAAGTGGATACTTGGTGCGCTTTGAGGCCTATGCTGGAAATGGAAATATGTTCTCATAAAAACTAAGCAGAAGCATACTCACAGAGTTCTTAGTGATGAGTGCATCCAACTCACAGACTTAAACTTTCCTTTTGATATAGCAGTTTTGACACACTCTTTTTGTAGAATCTGCAAGTGGATATTTGGAGCGCTATGAGGCCTACGCTGTAAAAGGAAATATCATCACATAAAAACTATACAGAATCATTCTCAGAAACATCTCTATGATGAGTGCATTGTACTCACAGACTTGAACTTTCTTTTTGATAGAGCAGTTTTGAAACACTCCTTTTGTAGAATGTGCAAGTGGATATTTGGTGTGCTTTGAGGCCTAATCTGGAAAAGGAAATATCTTCACATAAAAACTAGACAGAAGCATTCTCTGAAACTTCTTTGTGACGCGTGCATTCATCTAACAGACTAGAAACTTCCTTTTGATAGAGCAGTTTTGAAACACCCTTTTTGTAGAATCTACAAGTGGATATTTGGAGCGATTTGAGGCCTGTGGTGTAAAAGGGAATATCTTCACATAAAAACTAGAAGGAAGCATTCTCAGAAACTTCAGTGTGCGTTATGCATTCAGCTCACAGACTTGAACATTCCTTTTGAAAGAGCAGATTTGAAAAACTCTTTTTGTAGAAATTGCAAGTGGATATTTGGAGTGGTTTGAGGCCTATGCTGGAAAAGGATATATCCTCACATAAAAACTAGACAAAAGCATTCTCTGAAACTTCTTTGTGATGAATGCATTCAGCTTACAGAGTTGAACTTTCCTTTTGATAGAACAGTTTTGAAACACTCTTTTTGTAGAATCTGCAGGTGGATATTTGGAGAGCTTTGAGACCTATGCTGGAAAAGGATATATCTTCACATAAAAATTAGACAGAAGCATTCTCAGACACTTCTCTGTGATGAGTGCATTCAACTCACAGAGTTCAACCTTCCTTTTTGTAGAACAGTTATGAAACACTCTCTTTGTAGAATCTACAAGGGATCATTTGGAGCACATTGGGGCCTAGGCTGGAAAAGGAAGTATCTTCCCATTAAAAAAAAAGCAGAATCATTCTGAGATACTTTTTTGTGATCAGTGCATTCGACTCACAGACTTGAACCTTCCTTTTGATAGAGCAGTTTTGAAACACTCTTTTTGAAGAATCTTCAAGTGGATATTTGGAGCGCTTTGAGGCCTATGCTGGAAAAGGAAATATCTTCACATAAAAACTAGACAGAAGCATTGTCAGACACTTCTCTGTGATGAGTGCATTCAACTCACAGAGTTCAACCTTCTTTTTTGTAGAACAGTTATGAAACACTCTCTTTGTATAATCTACAAGGGATCATTTGGAGCACATTAAGACCTATGCTGGAAAAGGGTGTATCTTCCCATAAAAAAATAAGCAGAATCATTCTGAGATACCTTTTTGTGATGAGTGCATTCAACTCACAGACTTGAACATTCCTTTCGATAGAGCAGTTTTGAAACACTCTTTTTGTAGATTCTGCAAGTGGGTATTTTGAGCGCTTTGAGGTCAAAGATGGAAAAGGAAATATCTTCATATAAAAACTAGACAGAAGCATTCTCAGAAATTACTTTGGGATGAGTGCATTCAACCAAAAGAGTTGAACCTTCCTTTTGATAGAACAGTTTTGAAACACTTTTTTTGTAGAATCTGCAAGTGGATATTTGGAGCAATTTGAGGCCTATGCTAGAAAAGGAAATATCTTCACATAAAAACTAGACGGAAGCATTCTCAGAAATTTCTTGGTGATGAGTGCATTCAACTCACAGGTTTGAACTTGCCTTTTGATAGAACAGCTTTGAAACACTCTGTTTGTAGAATTTGCAAGTGGATATTTGGAGAGATTTGTGGCCTGTGCTGCATAAAGGGAATATCTTAACTTTAGAACAAGACAGAAGCATTCTCAGAGACTCCACTGTGCTTTATGCATTCAAATCACAGGCTTGAACCTTCGTTTTGATAGATCAGTTTTGAACCACTCTTTTTGTAGAATCTGCAAGTGGATATTTGGAGTGATTTGAGGCCTATGATGAAAAAGGAAATATCTTCACCTAAAAACTAGACAGAAACATTCTCAGAAACTTCTGTGGGATCAGAACGTTCAACCAACAGAGTTGAACCTTCCTTTTGATAGACTAGTTTTGAAACACACTTTTTGTAGAATCTGCAAGTGGATGTTTGGAGGGCTTTGAGGCCTATGCTGGAAAGAAAATATCTTCACCTAAAAACTAGACAGAAGCATTCTCAGAAACTTCTTTGTGATGAGTACATTCAACTCACCGTGTTGAAAGTTCCTTTTGATAGAACAATTCTGACACAATCTTCTTATAGAATCTGCAAGTGGATATTTGGATTGCTTGAGGCCTATGCTGGAGTAAGAAATAATTTCACATAAAAACTATATTGAAGCATTCTCAAAAACATCTTTGTGATGTGTGCCTTCAACTCACAGAATTGAAACTTCCTTTTGATAAAGCAGTTTTGAAACACCATATTGTAGAATCTGCAAGTGGATAGTTTTAGCACTTTGAGGCCTAGCCTGGAAAAGGGTATATCTTCACATAAAAACTGGACAGAAGCATTCTCAGAAACTTCCCTGTGCTTTATGAATTCAACTCACAGACTTGAACCTTCCTTTTGATAGAACAGTTTGGAAAAACACTTTTTGTAGAATCTGGAAGTGGATATTTAGAGCGCTTTGAGGCCTATGCAGGAAAAGGAAATACCATCACATAAAAACTAGACAGAAGTATTCTCAGAAACTTCTTTGTGATGTGTGCATTCAACTCACAGATTTGAACCCTGCTTTTCAAAGAGCAGTTATGAAACACCCTTTTTGTAGGATCTGCAGGTGGACATTTTTGGCGCTTTGAGGCCAATGCTGGAAAAGGAAATATGTATACATAAAAACTAAACAGAAGCATTCTCAGAAACTTCTCTGTGTTTTATGATTTCAACTCACAGAGTTGAACCTTCCTTTTGATAGCGCAGTTTTGAAACACTCTTTTGTAGAATCTGCAAGTGGATATTTGGAATGCTTTGAGGCCTATGCTCGAAAAGGAAATTTCTTCATATAAATACTAGACAGAAGCATGCTCAGAAACTTCTTTGTGATGAGTGCATTGTACTCACAGACTTTAAATTTCCTTTTGATAGAGCAGTTTTGAAACAGTCTTTTTGTAAAATATGAAAGTGTATATTTGGTGCGATTTGAGGGCTAAGATGGAAAAGGAAATATCTTCACATAAAAACTGGACAGAAGTATTCTCCGTATTTTCTTTGTGATGTGTGCATTAAACTAACAGAGTAGAACCTTCCTTTTGATAGAGCAGTTTTGAAACCCTCTTTTTGTAGAATCTGCAAGTGGATATTTGGAGCGATTTGAGGCCTATGGTGAAAAAGGGGATATCTTCGCATAAAAACTAGATAGAAGCATTCTCAGAAACTTCCCTGTGCCGTATGCATTCAACTCACGGACTTAAAACTTCCTTTTGAAAGAGCAGATTTGAAACACTTTTTTTGTAGAAACTGCAAGTGGATATTTGGAGCGCTTTGAGGCCTATGCAGGAAAAGGAAATATCCTCACATAAAAAGTAGACAAAAGCATTCTCCGAAACTTCTTTGTGTTGAATGCATTCACCTCACAGAGTTGAACCTTCCCTTTGATGGAACAGTTTTGAAACACTCTTTTTGTAGAATCTGCAAGTGGCTATTTGGAGCGCTTTGAGGCGTATGCTGGAAAAGGAAATATCTTCACATAATAAATAGACGGAAGCATTCACAGAAACTTCTCTGTGATGAGTGCATTCACCTCACAGAGTTCAACCTTCCTTTTGGTAGAACAGTTATGAAACACTCTCTTTGTAGAGTCTACAAGAGATTATTTGGAGCTCATTGAGGCCTATGCTGGAAAAGAAAGTATCTTCCCGGAAAAACTAAGCAGAATCATTCTCAGAAATATTTTTGTGATGAGTGCAATCAACTCACAGCCTTGAACCTTCCTTTTGATAGAGTAGTTTTGAAACACTCGTTTTGTAGAATCTGCAAGTGGATATTTGGAGTGCTTTGAGGTCTATGCTGGAAAAGGAAATATCTTCACATCAAAACTAGACAGAAACATTCTCAGAAATTTCTGTGTGATGAGTGCATTCAACTCACAGGGTTGAATTTTCCTTTTGCTAGAACAGTTTTGAAACATTCTTTTTGTAGAATCTGCAAGTGTGTATTTGGAGCGATTTGAGGCCTATGCTGCAAAAAGAGAAATCTTCACATAGAAACTAGACAGAAGCATTCCCAAAAACTTCCCCGTGCTTCATGCATTCAACTCACAGACTTGAACCTTCCTTTTGATAGAGCAGTTTTGAAACACTCTTTTTGTAGAATCTGCAATTGGATATTTGGAGCGATTTGAGGCCTATGATGAAAAAGGGAATGTCTTCACCTAAAAACTAGACAGAAGCATCCTCTGCAACTTCTTTGTGATGAGTACATTCAACCCACAGAGTTGAAACCTCCTTTTTTTTAGAACTGTTTTGTAACACTCTCTTTGTAGAATCTGAAAGTGGATACTTGGTGCGCTTTGAGGCCTGTGCTGGAAATGGAAATATGTTCTCATAAAAACTAAGCAGAAGCATACTCACAGAGTTCTTAGTGATGAGTGCATTCAACTCACAGACATAAACTTTCCTTTTGATATGGCAGTTTTGACACACTCTTTTTGTAGAATCTGCAAGTGGATATTTGGAGCGCTATGAGGGCTACGCTGTAAAAGGAAATATCATCACATAAAAACTATACGGAAGCATTCTCAGAAACATCTCTATGATGAGCGCATTGTAGACACAGACTTGAACTTTCTTTTTGATAGAGCAGTTTTGAAACACTCCTTTTGTGGAATGTGCAAGTGGATATTTGGTGTGCTTTGAGGCCTAATCTGGAAAAGGAAATATCTTCACATAAAAACTAGACAGAAGCATTCTCTGAAACTTCTTTGTGATGCGTGCATTCATCTAACAGACTAGAAACTTCCTTTTGATAGAGCAGTTTTGAAACACCCTTTTTGTAGCATCTGCAAGTGGATATTTGGAGCGATTTGAGGCCTGTGGTGTAAAAGGGAATATCTTCACATAAAAACTAGAAGGAAGCATTCTCAGAAACTTCAGTGTGCTTTATGCATTCAACTCACAGACTTGAACCTTCCTTTTGAAAAAGCAGATTTGAAAAACTCTTTTTGTAGAAATTGCAAGTGGATATTTGGAGTGCTTTGAGGCCTATGCTGGAAAAGGATATATCCTCACATAAAAACTAGACAAAAGCATTCCCTGAAACTTCTTTGTGATGAATGCATTCAGCTTACAGAGTTGAACTTTCCTTTTGATAGAACAGTTTTGAAACACTCTTTTTGTAGAATCTGCAAGTGGATATTTGGAGAGCTTTGAGACCTATGCTGGAAAAGGAAATATCTTCACATAAATATTAGACAGAAGCATTCTCAGACACTTCTCTGTGATGAGTGCATTCAACTCAGAGAGTTCAACCTTCCTTTTGGTAGAACAGTTTTGAATCACTCTCTTTCTAGAATCTACAGTAGATTATTTGGAGCTCATTTAGGCCTATGATGGGAAAGGGAATATCTTCCCATAAAAACTAAGCAGAATCATTCTCAGAAACATTTATGTGATGAGTGCTTTCAACTCAGAGACTTGAACATTCCTTTTGATAGAGCAGTTTTGAAACACTCTTTTTGTAGAATCTGCAATTGGATATTTGGAGTGCTTTGAGACCTATGCTGGAAAAGGAAATATCTTCACATAAAAATTAGACAGAAGCATTCTCAGACACTTCTCTGTGATGGGCGCATTCAGCTCACTGAGTTCAACCTTCCTTTAGGTAGAATAGTTTTGAATCACTCTCTTTGTAGAATCTACTATCGATTATTTGGAGCGCATTGAGGCCTACGATGGAAAAGGGAATATCTTCCCATAAAAACTAAGCAGAATCATTCTCAGAAACATTTTTGTGATGAGTGCATTCAACTCTGAGACTTGAACATTCCTTTTGAAAGATCAGTTTTGAAACATTCTTTTAATAGTATCTACAAGTGGGTATTTGGAGCAATTTGAGGCCTATTCTGGAAAAGGGAATATCTTCACATAAAAATTAGACAGAAGCATTCTCAGAAATTTCTTTGTGATGAGTGCGTTCAACTCACAGGGTTGAACTTTCCTTTTGATAGAACAGTTTTGAAACACTCTGTTTGTAGAATTTGCAAGTGGATATTTGGAGCGACTTGAGGCCTATGCTGCAAAAAGGGAATATCTTAACATAAGAACTAGACAGAAGCATTCTCAGAGACTTCCTTGTGCCTTATACATTCAATTCACAGGCTTGAACCTTCTTTTTGGTAGAGCAGTTTTGAAACACCCTTTTTGTAGACTCTGCAAGTGGATATTTACAGCGATTTGAGGCCTACAGTGAAAAAGGGGATATCTTCACATAAAAACTAGATAGAAGCATTCTCAGAAACTTCCCTTTGCTTTATGCAGTCAACTCACAGACTTGAAACTTCCTTTTCAAAGAGCAGATTTTAAATACTCTTTTTGTAGAAACTGCAAGTGGATATTTGGAGCGCTTTGAGGCCTATGCTGGAAAAGGAAATATCCTCACATAAAAACAAGACAAAAGCATTCTCCAAAACTTCTTTGGGATGAATGCATTCAGCTCACAGAGTTGAACCTTGCCTTTGATAGAACAGTTTTGAAACACTCTTTTTTTAGAATCTGCAAGTGGATATTTGGAGCGCATTGGGACCTATGCTGGAAAAAGAAATATCTTCACATAATACCTAGACGGAAGCATTCTCAGAAACTTCTCTGTGATGAGTCATTTATGAAACACTTTCTTTGAAGAATCTATAAGAGATTATTTGGAGCTCATTGAGGCCTATGCTGGAAAAAGGAATATCTTCATATAAAAACTAGACAGAAGCATTCTGAGAAACTTCCCTGCTCTATTTGCATTCAACTCACACTCTTGAACCTTCTTTTTGAAAGAGCAGATTTGAAACACTCTTTTTGTAGAAACTGCAGGTGCATATTTGGAGTGCTTTGAGGCCTATGATGGAAAAGGAAATATCCTCACAGAAAAATTAGACAAAAGCATTCTCAGAAATTTCTTTGTGATGTGTGCATTTAATTCACCGAGTTGAACTTTCCTTTTGATAGAACAGTTTTGAAACAGTCTTTTTGTAGAATCTGCAAGTGGATATTTGGAGCATTTTGAGGTCTATGCTGGAAAAGGAAATATCTTCACATAAAAACTAGACAGAAGCATTCCCAAAAACTTCCCCGTGCTTCATGCATTCAACTCACAGACTTGAACCTTCCTTTTGATAGAGCAGTTTTGAAACACTCTTTTTGTAGAATCTGCAATTGGATATTTGGAGCGATTTGAGGCCTATGATGAAAAAGGGAATATCTTCACCTAAAAACTAGACAGAAGCATTCTCTGAAACTTCTTTGCGATGAGTGCATTCAACCCACAGAGTTGAAACCTCCTTTTTTTTAGAACTGTTTTGTAACACTCTCTTTGTAGAATCTGAAAGTGGATACTTGGTGCGCTTTGAGGCCTATGCTGGAAATGGAAATATGTTCTCATAAAAACTAAGCAGAAGCATACTCACAGAGTTCTTAGTGATGAGTGCATCCAACTCACAGACTTAAACTTTCCTTTTGATATAGCAGTTTTGACACACTCTTTTTGTAGAATCTGCAAGTGGATATTTGGAGCGCTATGAGGCCTACGCTGTAAAAGGAAATATCATCACATAAAAACTATACAGAATCATTCTCAGAAACATCTCTATGATGAGTGCATTGTACTCACAGACTTGAACTTTCTTTTTGATAGAGCAGTTTTGAAACACTCCTTTTGTAGAATGTGCAAGTGGATATTTGGTGTGCTTTGAGGCCTAATCTGGAAAAGGAAATATCTTCACATAAAAACTAGACAGAAGCATTCTCTGAAACTTCTTTGTGATGCGTGCATTCATCTAACAGACTAGAAACTTCCTTTTGATAGAGCAGTTTTGAAACACCCTTTTTGTAGAATCTACAAGTGGATATTTGGAGCGATTTGAGGCCTGTGGTGTAAAAGGGAATATCTTCACATAAAAACTAGAAGGAAGCATTCTCAGAAACTTCAGTGTGCGTTATGCATTCAGCTCACAGACTTGAACATTCCTTTTGAAAGAGCAGATTTGAAAAACTCTTTTTGTAGAAATTGCAAGTGGATATTTGGAGTGGTTTGAGGCCTATGCTGGAAAAGGATATATCCTCACATAAAAACTAGACAAAAGCATTCTCTGAAACTTCTTTGTGATGAATGCATTCAGCTTACAGAGTTGAACTTTCCTTTTGATAGAACAGTTTTGAAACACTCTTTTTGTAGAATCTGCAGGTGGATATTTGGAGAGCTTTGAGACCTATGCTG
Organism: Pongo abelii; assembly: GCF_028885655.2. Lineage (NCBI taxonomy): Eukaryota > Metazoa > Chordata > Mammalia > Primates > Hominidae > Pongo > Pongo abelii. The sequence goes on from NC_071999.2 coordinate 10,760,951, forward strand.
GAAAAGGAAATATCTTCACATAAAAATTAGACAGAAGCATTCTCAGACACTTCTCTGTGATGAGTGCATTCAACTCACAGAGTTCAACCTTCCTTTTTGTAGAACAGTTATGAAACACTCTCTTTGTAGAATCTACAAGGGATCATTTGGAGCACATTGGGGCCTAGGCTGGAAAAGGAAGTATCTTCCCATTAAAAAAAAAGCAGAATCATTCTGAGATACTTTTTTGTGATCAGTGTATTCGACTCACAGACTTGAACCTTCCTTTTGATAGAGCAGTTTTGAAACACTCTTTTTGAAGAATCTTCAAGTGGATATTTGGAGCGCTTTGAGGCCTATGCTGGAAAAGGAAATATCTTCACATAAAAACTAGACAGAAGCATTGTCAGACACTTCTCTGTGATGAGTGCATTCAACTCACAGAGTTCAACCTTCCTTTTTGTAGAACAGTTATGAAACACTCTCTTTGTATAATCTACAAGGGATCATTTGGAGCACATTAAGACCTATGCTGGAAAAGGGTGTATCTTCCCATAAAAAAATAAGCAGAATCATTCTGAGATACCTTTTTGTGATGAGTGCATTCAACTCACAGACTTGAACATTCCTTTCGATAGAGCAGTTTTGAAACACTCTTTTTGTAGATTCTGCAAGTGGGTATTTTGAGCGCTTTGAGGTCAATGATGGAAAAGGAAATATCTTCATATAAAAACTAGACAGAAGCATTCTCAGAAATTACTTTGGGATGAGTGCATTCAACCAAAAGAGTTGAACCTTCCTTTTGATAGAACAGTTTTGAAACACTTTTTTTGTAGAATCTGCAAGTGGATATTTGGAGCAATTTGAGGCCTATGCTAGAAAAGGAAATATCTTCACATAAAAACTAGACGGAAGCATTCTCAGAAATTTCTTGGTGATGAGTGCATTCAACTCACAGGTTTGAACTTGCCTTTTGATAGAACAGCTTTGAAACACTCTGTTTGTAGAATTTGCAAGTGGATATTTGGAGAGATTTGTGGCCTGTGCTGCATAAAGGGAATATCTTAACTTTAGAACAAGACAGAAGCATTCTCAGAGACTCCACTGTGCTTTATGCATTCAAATCACAGGCTTGAACCTTCGTTTTGATAGATCAGTTTTGAACCACTCTTTTTGTAGAATCTGCAAGTGGATATTTGGAGTGATTTGAGGCCTATGATGAAAAAGGAAATATCTTCACCTAAAAACTAGACAGAAACATTCTCAGAAACTTCTGTGGGATCAGAACGTTCAACCAACAGAGTTGAACCTTCCTTTTGATAGACTAGTTTTGAAACACACTTTTTGTAGAATCTGCAAGTGGATGTTTGGAGGGCTTTGAGGCCTATGCTGGAAAGAAAATATCTTCACCTAAAAACTAGACAGAAGCATTCTCAGAAACTTCTTTGTGATGAGTGCATTCAACTCACAGTGTTGAAAGTTCCTTTTGATAGAACAATTCTGACACAATCTTCTTATAGAATCTGCAAGTGGATATTTGGATTGCTTGAGGCCTATGCTGGAGTAAGAAATAATTTCACATAAAAACTATATTGAAGCATTCTCAAAAACATCTTTGTGATGTGTGCCTTCAACTCACAGAATTGAAACTTCCTTTTGATAAAGCAGTTTTGAAACACCATATTGCAGAATCTGCAAGTGGATAGTTTTAGCACTTTGAGGCCTAGCCTGGAAAAGGGTATATCTTCACATAAAAACTGGACAGAAGCATTCTCAGAAACTTCCCTGTGCTTTATGAATTCAACTCACAGACTTGAACCTTCCTTTTGATAGAACAGTTTGGAAAAACACTTTTTGTAGAATCTGGAAGTGGATATTTAGAGCGCTTTGAGGCCTATGCAGGAAAAGGAAATACCATCACATAAAAACTAGACAGAAGTAGTCTCAGAAACTTCTTTGTGATGTGTGCATTCAACTCACAGATTTGAACCCTGCTTTTCAAAGAGGAGTTATGAAACACCCTTTTTGTAGGATCTGCAGGTGGACATTTTTGGCGCTTTGAGGCCAATGCTGGAAAAGGAAATATGTATACATAAAAACTAAACAGAAGCATTCTCAGAAACTTCTCTGTGTTTTATGATTTCAACTCACAGAGTTGAACCTTCCTTTTGATAGCGCAGTTTTGAAACACTCTTTTGTAGAATCTGCAAGTGGATATTTGGAATGCTTTGAGGCCTATGCTCGAAAAGGAAATTTCTTCATATAAATACTAGACAGAAGCATGCTCAGAAACTTCTTTGTGATGAGTGCATTGTACTCACAGACTTTAAATTTCCTTTTGATAGAACAGTTTTGAAACAGTCTTTTTGTAAAATATGAAAGTGTATATTTGGTGCGATTTGAGGGCTAAGATGGAAAAGGAAATATCTTCACATAAAAACTGGACAGAAGTATTCTCCGTATTTTCTTTGTGATGTGTGCATTAAACTAACAGAGTAGAACCTTCCTTTTGATAGAGCAGTTTTGAAACCCTCTTTTTGTAGAATCTGCAAGTGGATATTTGGAGCGATTTGAGGCCTATGGTGAAAAAGGGGATATCTTCGCATAAAAACTAGATAGAAGCATTCTCAGAAACTTTCCTGTGCCGTATGCATTCAACTCACGGACTTAAAACTTCCTTTTGAAAGAGCAGATTTGAAACACTTTTTTTGTAGAAACTGCAAGTGGATATTTGGAGCGCTTTGAGGCCTATGCAGGAAAAGGAAATATCCCCACATAAAAAGTAGACAAAAGCATTCTCCGAAACTTCTTTGTGATGAATGCATTCACCTCACAGAGTTGAACCTTCCCTTTGATGGAACAGTTTTGAAACACTCTTTTTGTAGAATCTGCAAGTGGCTATTTGGAGCGCTTTGAGGCGTATGCTGGAAAAGGAAATAACTTCACATAATAAATAGACGGAAGCATTCACAGAAACTTCTCTGTGATGAGTGCATTCACCTCACAGAGTTCAACCTTCCTTTTGGTAGAACAGTTATGAAACACTCTCTTTGTAGAGTCTACAAGAGATTATTTGGAGCTCATTGAGGCCTATGCTGGAAAAGAAAGTATCTTCCCGGAAAAACTAAGCAGAATCATTCTCAGAAATATTTTTGTGATGAGTGCATTCAACTCACAGCCTTGAACCTTCCTTTTGATAGAGTAGTTTTGAAACACTCGTTTTGTAGAATCTGCAAGTGGATATTTGGAGTGCTTTGAGGTCTATGCTGGAAAAGGAAATATCTTCACATCAAAACTAGACAGAAACATTCTCAGAAATTTCTGTGTGATGAGTGCATTCAACTCACAGGGTTGAACTTTCCTTTTGCTAGAACAGTTTTGAAACATTCTTTTTGTAGAATCTGCAAGTGTCTATTTGGAGCGATTTGAGGCCTATGCTGCAAAAAGAGAAATCTTCACATAAAAACTAGACAGAAGCATTCCCAAAAACTTCCCCGTGCTTCCTGCATTCAACTCACAGACTTGAACCTTCCTTTTGATAGAGCAGTTTTGAAACACTCTTTTTGTAGAATCTGCAATTGGATATTTGGAGCGATTTGAGGCCTATGATGAAAAAGGGAATGTCTTCACCTAAAAACTAGACAGAAGCATGCTCTGAAACTTCTTTGTGATGAGTGCATTCAACCCACAGAGTTGAAACCTCCTTTTTTTTAGAACTGCTTTGTAACACTCTCTTTGTAGAATCTGAAAGTGGATACTTGGTGCGCTTTGAGGCCTATGCTGGCAATGGAAATATGTTCTCATAAAAACTAAGCAGAAGCATACTCACAGAGTTCTTAGTGATGAGTGCATTCAACTCACAGACATAAACTTTCCTTTTGATATAGCAGTTTTGACACACTCTTTTTGTAGAATCTGCAAGTGGATATTTGGAGCGCTATGAGGGCTACGCTGTAAAAGGAAATCTCATCACATAAAAACTATACGGAAGCATTCTCAGAAACATCTCTATGATGAGCGCATTGTACTCACAGACTTGAACTTTCTTTTTGATAGAGCAGTTTTGAAACACTCCTTTTGTAGAATGTGCAAGTGGATATTTGGTGTGCTTTGAGGCCTAATCTGGAAAAGGAAATATCTTCACATAAAAACTAGACAGAAGCATTCTCTGAAACTTCTTTGTGATGCGTGCATTCATCTAACAGACTAGAAAGTTCCTTTTGATAGAGCAGTTTTGAAACACCCTTTTTGTAGAATCTGCAAGTGGATATTTGGAGCGATTTGAGGCCTGTGGTGTAAAAGGGAATATCTTCACATAAAAACTAGAAGGAAGCATTCTCAGAAACTTCAGTGTGCTTTATGCATTCAACTCACAGACTTGAACCTTCCTTTTGAAAAAGCAGATTTGAAAAACTCTTTTTGTAGAAATTGCAAGGGGATATTTGGAGTGCTTTGAGGCCTATGCTGGAAAAGGATATATCCTCACATAAAAACTAGACAAAAGCATTCCCTGAAACTTCTTTGTGATGAATGCATTCAGCTTACAGAGTTGAACTTTCCTTTTGATAGAACAGTTTTGAAACACTCTTTTTGTAGAATCTGCAAGTGGATATTTGGAGAGCTTTGAGACCTATGCTGGAAAAGGAAATATCTTCACATAAAAATTAGACAGAAGCATTCTCAGACACTTCTCTGTGATGAGTGCATTCGACTCACAGAGTTCAACCTTCCTTTTGGTAGAACAGTTTTGAGTCACTCTCTTTCTAGGACCTACAGTAGATTATTTGGAGCTCATTTAGGCCTATGATGGGAAAGGGAATATCTTCCCATAAAAACTAAGCAGAATCATTCTTAGAAACATTTATGTGATGAGTGCTTTCAACTCAGAGACTTGAACATTCCTTTTGATAGAGCAGTTTTGAAACACCCTTTTTGTAGAATCTGCAAGTGGATATTTAGAGCGCTATGAGGCCTACGCTGTAAAAGGAAATATCATCACATAAAAACTATACGGAAGCATTCTCAGAAACATCTCTATGATGAGCGCATTGTACTCACAGACTTGAACTTTCTTTTTGATAGAGCAGTTTTGAAACACTCCTTTTGTAGAATGTGCAAGTGGATATTTGGTGTGCTTTGAGGCCTAACCTGGAAAAGGAAATATCTTCACATAAAAACTAGACAGAAGCAGTCTCTGAAACTTCTTTGTGATGCGTGCATTCATCTAACAGACTAGAAACTTCCTTTTGATAGAGCAGTTTTGAAACACCCTTTTTGTAGAATCTACAAGTGGATATTTGGAGCGATTTGAGGCCTGTGGTGTAAAAGGGAATATCTTCACATAAAAACTAGAAGGAAGCATTCTCAGAAACTTCAGTGTGCGTTATGCATTCAACTCACAGACTTGAACATTCCTTTTGAAAGAGCAGATTTGAAAAACTCTTTTTGTAGAAATTGCAAGTGGATATTTGGAGTGGTTTGAGGCCTATGCTGGAAAAGGATATATCCTCACATAAAAACTAGACAAAAGCATTCTCTGAAACTTCTTTGTGATGAATGCATTCAGCTTACAGAGTTGAACTTTCCTTTTGATAGAACAGTTTTGAAACACTCTTTTTGTAGAATCTGCAAGTGGATATTTGGAGAGCTTTGAGACCTATGCTGGTAAAGGAAATATCTTCACATAAAAATTAGACAGAAGCATTCTCAGACACTTCTCTGTGATGAGTGCATTCGACTCACAGAGTTCAACCTTCCTTTTGGTAGAACAGTTTTGAATCACTCTCTTTCTAGGACCTACAGTAGATTATTTGGAGCTCATTTAGGCCTATGATGGGAAAGGGAATATCTTCCCATAAAAACTAAGCAGAATCATTCTCAGAAACATTTATGTGATGAGTGCTTTCAACTCAGAGACTTGAACATTCCTTTTGATAGAGCAGTTTTGAAACACTCTTTTTGTAGAATCTGCAATTGGATATTTGGAGTGCTTTGATACCTATGCTGGAAAAGGAAATATCTTCACATAAAAATTAGACAGAAGCATTCTCAGACACTTCTCTGTGATGGGCGCATTCAGCTCACTGAGTTCAACCTTCCTTTAGGTAGAATAGTTTTGAATCACTCTCTTTGTAGAATCTACTATCGATTATTTGGAGCGCATTGAGGCCTACGATGGAAAAGGGAATATCTTCCCATAAAAACTAAGCAGAATCATTCTCAGAAACATTTTTGTGATGAGTGCATTCAACTCTGAGACTTGAACATTCCTTTTGAAAGAGCAGTTTTGAAACACTCTTTTCATAGAATCTACAAGTGGGTATTTGGAGCAATTTGAGGCCTATGCTGGAAAAGGGAATATCTTCACATAAAAATTAGACAGAAGCATTCTCAGAAATTTCTTTGTGATGAGTGCGTTCAACTCACAGGGTTGAACTTTCCTTTTGATAGAACAGTTTTGAAACACTCTGTTTGTAGAATTTGCAAGTGGATATTTGGAGCGATTTGAGGCCTATGCTGCAAAAAGGGAATATCTTAACATAAGAACTAGACAGAAGCATTCTCAGAGACTTCCTTGTGCCTTATACATTCAATTCACAGGCTTGAACCTTCTTTTTGGTAGAGCAGTTTTGAAACACCCTTTTTGTAGACTCTGCAAGTGGATATTTACAGCGATTTGAGGCCTACAGTGAAAAAGGGGATATCTTCACATAAAAACTAGATAGAAGCATTCTCAGAAACTTCCCTTTGCTTTATGCAGTCAACTCACAGACTTGAAACTTCCTTTTCAAAGAGCAGATTTTAAATACTCTTTTTGTAGAAACTGCAAGTGGATATTTGGAGCGCTTTGAGGCCTATGCTGGAAAAGGAATTATCCTCACATAAAAACAAGACAAAAGCATTCTCCGAAACTTCTTTGGGATGAATGCATTCAGCTCACAGAGTTGAACCTTGCCTTTGATAGAACAGTTTTGAAACACTCTTTTTTTAGAATCTGCAAGTGGATATTTGGAGCGCATTGGGACCTATGCTGGAAAAAGAAATATCTTCACATAATACCTAGACGGAAGCATTCTCAGAAACTTCTCTGTGATGAGTCATTTATGAAACACTTTCTTTGAAGAATCTATAAGAGATTATTTGGAGCTCATTGAGGCCTATGCTGGAAAAAGGAATATCTTCATATAAAAACTAGACAGAAGCATTCTGAGAAACTTCCCTGCGCTATTTGCATTCAACTCACACTCTTGAACCTTCTTTTTGAAAGAGCAGATTTGAAACACTCTTTTTGTAGAAACTGCAGGTGCATATTTGGAGTGCTTTGAGGCCTATGATGGAAAAGGAAATATCCTCACAGAAAAATTAGACAAAAGCATTCTCAGAAATTTCTTTGTGATGTGTGCATTTAATTCACCGAGTTGAACTTTCCTTTTGATAGAACAGTTTTGAAACAGTCTTTTTGTAGAATCTGCAAGTGGATATTTGGAGCATTTTGAGGTCTATGCTGGAAAAGGAAATATCTTCACATAAAAACTAGACAGAAGCATTCCCAAAAACTTCCCCGTGCTTCATGCATTCAACTCACAGACTTGAACCTTCCTTTTGATAGAGCAGTTTTGAAACACTCTTTTTGTAGAATCTGCAATTGGATATTTGGAGCGATTTGAGGCCTATGATGAAAAAGGGAATATCTTCACCTAAAAACTAGACAGAAGCATTCTCTGAAACTTCTTTGCGATGAGTGCATTCAACCCACAGAGTTGAAACCTCCTTTTTTTTAGAACTGTTTTGTAACACTCTCTTTGTAGAATCTGAAAGTGGATACTTGGTGCGCTTTGAGGCCTATGCTGGAAATGGAAATATGTTCTCATAAAAACTAAGCAGAAGCATACTCACAGAGTTCTTAGTGATGAGTGCATCCAACTCACAGACTTAAACTTTCCTTTTGATATAGCAGTTTTGACACACTCTTTTTGTAGAATCTGCAAGTGGATATTTGGAGCGCTATGAGGCCTACGCTGTAAAAGGAAATATCATCACATAAAAACTATACAGAATCATTCTCAGAAACATCTCTATGATGAGTGCATTGTACTCACAGACTTGAACTTTCTTTTTGATAGAGCAGTTTTGAAACACTCCTTTTGTAGAATGTGCAAGTGGATATTTGGTGTGCTTTGAGGCCTAATCTGGAAAAGGAAATATCTTCACATAAAAACTAGACAGAAGCATTCTCTGAAACTTCTTTGTGACGCGTGCATTCATCTAACAGACTAGAAACTTCCTTTTGATAGAGCAGTTTTGAAACACCCTTTTTGTAGAATCTACAAGTGGATATTTGGAGCGATTTGAGGCCTGTGGTGTAAAAGGGAATATCTTCACATAAAAACTAGAAGGAAGCATTCTCAGAAACTTCAGTGTGCGTTATGCATTCAGCTCACAGACTTGAACATTCCTTTTGAAAGAGCAGATTTGAAAAACTCTTTTTGTAGAAATTGCAAGTGGATATTTGGAGTGGTTTGAGGCCTATGCTGGAAAAGGATATATCCTCACATAAAAACTAGACAAAAGCATTCTCTGAAACTTCTTTGTGATGAATGCATTCAGCTTACAGAGTTGAACTTTCCTTTTGATAGAACAGTTTTGAAACACTCTTTTTGTAGAATCTGCAGGTGGATATTTGGAGAGCTTTGAGACCTATGCTGGAAAAGGATATATCTTCACATAAAAATTAGACAGAAGCATTCTCAGACACTTCTCTGTGATGAGTGCATTCAACTCACAGAGTTCAACCTTCCTTTTTGTAGAACAGTTATGAAACACTCTCTTTGTAGAATCTACAAGGGATCATTTGGAGCACATTGGGGCCTAGGCTGGAAAAGGAAGTATCTTCCCATTAAAAAAAAAGCAGAATCATTCTGAGATACTTTTTTGTGATCAGTGCATTCGACTCACAGACTTGAACCTTCCTTTTGATAGAGCAGTTTTGAAACACTCTTTTTGAAGAATCTTCAAGTGGATATTTGGAGCGCTTTGAGGCCTATGCTGGAAAAGGAAATATCTTCACATAAAAACTAGACAGAAGCATTGTCAGACACTTCTCTGTGATGAGTGCATTCAACTCACAGAGTTCAACCTTCTTTTTTGTAGAACAGTTATGAAACACTCTCTTTGTATAATCTACAAGGGATCATTTGGAGCACATTAAGACCTATGCTGGAAAAGGGTGTATCTTCCCATAAAAAAATAAGCAGAATCATTCTGAGATACCTTTTTGTGATGAGTGCATTCAACTCACAGACTTGAACATTCCTTTCGATAGAGCAGTTTTGAAACACTCTTTTTGTAGATTCTGCAAGTGGGTATTTTGAGCGCTTTGAGGTCAAAGATGGAAAAGGAAATATCTTCATATAAAAACTAGACAGAAGCATTCTCAGAAATTACTTTGGGATGAGTGCATTCAACCAAAAGAGTTGAACCTTCCTTTTGATAGAACAGTTTTGAAACACTTTTTTTGTAGAATCTGCAAGTGGATATTTGGAGCAATTTGAGGCCTATGCTAGAAAAGGAAATATCTTCACATAAAAACTAGACGGAAGCATTCTCAGAAATTTCTTGGTGATGAGTGCATTCAACTCACAGGTTTGAACTTGCCTTTTGATAGAACAGCTTTGAAACACTCTGTTTGTAGAATTTGCAAGTGGATATTTGGAGAGATTTGTGGCCTGTGCTGCATAAAGGGAATATCTTAACTTTAGAACAAGACAGAAGCATTCTCAGAGACTCCACTGTGCTTTATGCATTCAAATCACAGGCTTGAACCTTCGTTTTGATAGATCAGTTTTGAACCACTCTTTTTGTAGAATCTGCAAGTGGATATTTGGAGTGATTTGAGGCCTATGATGAAAAAGGAAATATCTTCACCTAAAAACTAGACAGAAACATTCTCAGAAACTTCTGTGGGATCAGAACGTTCAACCAACAGAGTTGAACCTTCCTTTTGATAGACTAGTTTTGAAACACACTTTTTGTAGAATCTGCAAGTGGATGTTTGGAGGGCTTTGAGGCCTATGCTGGAAAGAAAATATCTTCACCTAAAAACTAGACAGAAGCATTCTCAGAAACTTCTTTGTGATGAGTACATTCAACTCACCGTGTTGAAAGTTCCTTTTGATAGAACAATTCTGACACAATCTTCTTATAGAATCTGCAAGTGGATATTTGGATTGCTTGAGGCCTATGCTGGAGTAAGAAATAATTTCACATAAAAACTATATTGAAGCATTCTCAAAAACATCTTTGTGATGTGTGCCTTCAACTCACAGAATTGAAACTTCCTTTTGATAAAGCAGTTTTGAAACACCATATTGTAGAATCTGCAAGTGGATAGTTTTAGCACTTTGAGGCCTAGCCTGGAAAAGGGTATATCTTCACATAAAAACTGGACAGAAGCATTCTCAGAAACTTCCCTGTGCTTTATGAATTCAACTCACAGACTTGAACCTTCCTTTTGATAGAACAGTTTGGAAAAACACTTTTTGTAGAATCTGGAAGTGGATATTTAGAGCGCTTTGAGGCCTATGCAGGAAAAGGAAATACCATCACATAAAAACTAGACAGAAGTATTCTCAGAAACTTCTTTGTGATGTGTGCATTCAACTCACAGATTTGAACCCTGCTTTTCAAAGAGCAGTTATGAAACACCCTTTTTGTAGGATCTGCAGGTGGACATTTTTGGCGCTTTGAGGCCAATGCTGGAAAAGGAAATATGTATACATAAAAACTAAACAGAAGCATTCTCAGAAACTTCTCTGTGTTTTATGATTTCAACTCACAGAGTTGAACCTTCCTTTTGATAGCGCAGTTTTGAAACACTCTTTTGTAGAATCTGCAAGTGGATATTTGGAATGCTTTGAGGCCTATGCTCGAAAAGGAAATTTCTTCATATAAATACTAGACAGAAGCATGCTCAGAAACTTCTTTGTGATGAGTGCATTGTACTCACAGACTTTAAATTTCCTTTTGATAGAGCAGTTTTGAAACAGTCTTTTTGTAAAATATGAAAGTGTATATTTGGTGCGATTTGAGGGCTAAGATGGAAAAGGAAATATCTTCACATAAAAACTGGACAGAAGTATTCTCCGTATTTTCTTTGTGATGTGTGCATTAAACTAACAGAGTAGAACCTTCCTTTTGATAGAGCAGTTTTGAAACCCTCTTTTTGTAGAATCTGCAAGTGGATATTTGGAGCGATTTGAGGCCTATGGTGAAAAAGGGGATATCTTCGCATAAAAACTAGATAGAAGCATTCTCAGAAACTTCCCTGTGCCGTATGCATTCAACTCACGGACTTAAAACTTCCTTTTGAAAGAGCAGATTTGAAACACTTTTTTTGTAGAAACTGCAAGTGGATATTTGGAGCGCTTTGAGGCCTATGCAGGAAAAGGAAATATCCTCACATAAAAAGTAGACAAAAGCATTCTCCGAAACTTCTTTGTGTTGAATGCATTCACCTCACAGAGTTGAACCTTCCCTTTGATGGAACAGTTTTGAAACACTCTTTTTGTAGAATCTGCAAGTGGCTATTTGGAGCGCTTTGAGGCGTATGCTGGAAAAGGAAATATCTTCACATAATAAATAGACGGAAGCATTCACAGAAACTTCTCTGTGATGAGTGCATTCACCTCACAGAGTTCAACCTTCCTTTTGGTAGAACAGTTATGAAACACTCTCTTTGTAGAGTCTACAAGAGATTATTTGGAGCTCATTGAGGCCTATGCTGGAAAAGAAAGTATCTTCCCGGAAAAACTAAGCAGAATCATTCTCAGAAATATTTTTGTGATGAGTGCAATCAACTCACAGCCTTGAACCTTCCTTTTGATAGAGTAGTTTTGAAACACTCGTTTTGTAGAATCTGCAAGTGGATATTTGGAGTGCTTTGAGGTCTATGCTGGAAAAGGAAATATCTTCACATCAAAACTAGACAGAAACATTCTCAGAAATTTCTGTGTGATGAGTGCATTCAACTCACAGGGTTGAATTTTCCTTTTGCTAGAACAGTTTTGAAACATTCTTTTTGTAGAATCTGCAAGTGTGTATTTGGAGCGATTTGAGGCCTATGCTGCAAAAAGAGAAATCTTCACATAGAAACTAGACAGAAGCATTCCCAAAAACTTCCCCGTGCTTCATGCATTCAACTCACAGACTTGAACCTTCCTTTTGATAGAGCAGTTTTGAAACACTCTTTTTGTAGAATCTGCAATTGGATATTTGGAGCGATTTGAGGCCTATGATGAAAAAGGGAATGTCTTCACCTAAAAACTAGACAGAAGCATCCTCTGCAACTTCTTTGTGATGAGTACATTCAACCCACAGAGTTGAAACCTCCTTTTTTTTAGAACTGTTTTGTAACACTCTCTTTGTAGAATCTGAAAGTGGATACTTGGTGCGCTTTGAGGCCTGTGCTGGAAATGGAAATATGTTCTCATAAAAACTAAGCAGAAGCATACTCACAGAGTTCTTAGTGATGAGTGCATTCAACTCACAGACATAAACTTTCCTTTTGATATGGCAGTTTTGACACACTCTTTTTGTAGAATCTGCAAGTGGATATTTGGAGCGCTATGAGGGCTACGCTGTAAAAGGAAATATCATCACATAAAAACTATACGGAAGCATTCTCAGAAACATCTCTATGATGAGCGCATTGTAGACACAGACTTGAACTTTCTTTTTGATAGAGCAGTTTTGAAACACTCCTTTTGTGGAATGTGCAAGTGGATATTTGGTGTGCTTTGAGGCCTAATCTGGAAAAGGAAATATCTTCACATAAAAACTAGACAGAAGCATTCTCTGAAACTTCTTTGTGATGCGTGCATTCATCTAACAGACTAGAAACTTCCTTTTGATAGAGCAGTTTTGAAACACCCTTTTTGTAGCATCTGCAAGTGGATATTTGGAGCGATTTGAGGCCTGTGGTGTAAAAGGGAATATCTTCACATAAAAACTAGAAGGAAGCATTCTCAGAAACTTCAGTGTGCTTTATGCATTCAACTCACAGACTTGAACCTTCCTTTTGAAAAAGCAGATTTGAAAAACTCTTTTTGTAGAAATTGCAAGTGGATATTTGGAGTGCTTTGAGGCCTATGCTGGAAAAGGATATATCCTCACATAAAAACTAGACAAAAGCATTCCCTGAAACTTCTTTGTGATGAATGCATTCAGCTTACAGAGTTGAACTTTCCTTTTGATAGAACAGTTTTGAAACACTCTTTTTGTAGAATCTGCAAGTGGATATTTGGAGAGCTTTGAGACCTATGCTGGAAAAGGAAATATCTTCACATAAATATTAGACAGAAGCATTCTCAGACACTTCTCTGTGATGAGTGCATTCAACTCAGAGAGTTCAACCTTCCTTTTGGTAGAACAGTTTTGAATCACTCTCTTTCTAGAATCTACAGTAGATTATTTGGAGCTCATTTAGGCCTATGATGGGAAAGGGAATATCTTCCCATAAAAACTAAGCAGAATCATTCTCAGAAACATTTATGTGATGAGTGCTTTCAACTCAGAGACTTGAACATTCCTTTTGATAGAGCAGTTTTGAAACACTCTTTTTGTAGAATCTGCAATTGGATATTTGGAGTGCTTTGAGACCTATGCTGGAAAAGGAAATATCTTCACATAAAAATTAGACAGAAGCATTCTCAGACACTTCTCTGTGATGGGCGCATTCAGCTCACTGAGTTCAACCTTCCTTTAGGTAGAATAGTTTTGAATCACTCTCTTTGTAGAATCTACTATCGATTATTTGGAGCGCATTGAGGCCTACGATGGAAAAGGGAATATCTTCCCATAAAAACTAAGCAGAATCATTCTCAGAAACATTTTTGTGATGAGTGCATTCAACTCTGAGACTTGAACATTCCTTTTGAAAGATCAGTTTTGAAACATTCTTTTAATAGTATCTACAAGTGGGTATTTGGAGCAATTTGAGGCCTATTCTGGAAAAGGGAATATCTTCACATAAAAATTAGACAGAAGCATTCTCAGAAATTTCTTTGTGATGAGTGCGTTCAACTCACAGGGTTGAACTTTCCTTTTGATAGAACAGTTTTGAAACACTCTGTTTGTAGAATTTGCAAGTGGATATTTGGAGCGACTTGAGGCCTATGCTGCAAAAAGGGAATATCTTAACATAAGAACTAGACAGAAGCATTCTCAGAGACTTCCTTGTGCCTTATACATTCAATTCACAGGCTTGAACCTTCTTTTTGGTAGAGCAGTTTTGAAACACCCTTTTTGTAGACTCTGCAAGTGGATATTTACAGCGATTTGAGGCCTACAGTGAAAAAGGGGATATCTTCACATAAAAACTAGATAGAAGCATTCTCAGAAACTTCCCTTTGCTTTATGCAGTCAACTCACAGACTTGAAACTTCCTTTTCAAAGAGCAGATTTTAAATACTCTTTTTGTAGAAACTGCAAGTGGATATTTGGAGCGCTTTGAGGCCTATGCTGGAAAAGGAAATATCCTCACATAAAAACAAGACAAAAGCATTCTCCGAAACTTCTTTGGGATGAATGCATTCAGCTCACAGAGTTGAACCTTGCCTTTGATAGAACAGTTTTGAAACACTCTTTTTTTAGAATCTGCAAGTGGATATTTGGAGCGCATTGGGACCTATGCTGGAAAAAGAAATATCTTCACATAATACCTAGACGGAAGCATTCTCAGAAACTTCTCTGTGATGAGTCATTTATGAAACACTTTCTTTGAAGAATCTATAAGAGATTATTTGGAGCTCATTGAGGCCTATGCTGGAAAAAGGAATATCTTCATATAAAAACTAGACAGAAGCATTCTGAGAAACTTCCCTGCTCTATTTGCATTCAACTCACACTCTTGAACCTTCTTTTTGAAAGAGCAGATTTGAAACACTCTTTTTGTAGAAACTGCAGGTGCATATTTGGAGTGCTTTGAGGCCTATGATGGAAAAGGAAATATCCTCACAGAAAAATTAGACAAAAGCATTCTCAGAAATTTCTTTGTGATGTGTGCATTTAATTCACCGAGTTGAACTTTCCTTTTGATAGAACAGTTTTGAAACAGTCTTTTTGTAGAATCTGCAAGTGGATATTTGGAGCATTTTGAGGTCTATGCTGGAAAAGGAAATATCTTCACATAAAAACTAGACAGAAGCATTCCCAAAAACTTCCCCGTGCTTCATGCATTCAACTCACAGACTTGAACCTTCCTTTTGATAGAGCAGTTTTGAAACACTCTTTTTGTAGAATCTGCAATTGGATATTTGGAGCGATTTGAGGCCTATGATGAAAAAGGGAATATCTTCACCTAAAAACTAGACAGAAGCATTCTCTGAAACTTCTTTGCGATGAGTGCATTCAACCCACAGAGTTGAAACCTCCTTTTTTTTAGAACTGTTTTGTAACACTCTCTTTGTAGAATCTGAAAGTGGATACTTGGTGCGCTTTGAGGCCTATGCTGGAAATGGAAATATGTTCTCATAAAAACTAAGCAGAAGCATACTCACAGAGTTCTTAGTGATGAGTGCATCCAACTCACAGACTTAAACTTTCCTTTTGATATAGCAGTTTTGACACACTCTTTTTGTAGAATCTGCAAGTGGATATTTGGAGCGCTATGAGGCCTACGCTGTAAAAGGAAATATCATCACATAAAAACTATACAGAATCATTCTCAGAAACATCTCTATGATGAGTGCATTGTACTCACAGACTTGAACTTTCTTTTTGATAGAGCAGTTTTGAAACACTCCTTTTGTAGAATGTGCAAGTGGATATTTGGTGTGCTTTGAGGCCTAATCTGGAAAAGGAAATATCTTCACATAAAAACTAGACAGAAGCATTCTCTGAAACTTCTTTGTGATGCGTGCATTCATCTAACAGACTAGAAACTTCCTTTTGATAGAGCAGTTTTGAAACACCCTTTTTGTAGAATCTACAAGTGGATATTTGGAGCGATTTGAGGCCTGTGGTGTAAAAGGGAATATCTTCACATAAAAACTAGAAGGAAGCATTCTCAGAAACTTCAGTGTGCGTTATGCATTCAGCTCACAGACTTGAACATTCCTTTTGAAAGAGCAGATTTGAAAAACTCTTTTTGTAGAAATTGCAAGTGGATATTTGGAGTGGTTTGAGGCCTATGCTGGAAAAGGATATATCCTCACATAAAAACTAGACAAAAGCATTCTCTGAAACTTCTTTGTGATGAATGCATTCAGCTTACAGAGTTGAACTTTCCTTTTGATAGAACAGTTTTGAAACACTCTTTTTGTAGAATCTGCAGGTGGATATTTGGAGAGCTTTGAGACCTATGCTGGAAAAGGAAATATCTTCACATAAAAATTAGACAGAAGCATTCTCAGACACTTCTCTGTGATGAGTGCATTCAACTCACAGAGTTCAACCTTCCTTTTTGTAGAACAGTTATGAAACACTCTCTTTGTAGAATCTACAAGGGATCATTTGGAGCACATTGGGGCCTAGGCTGGAAAAGGAAGTATCTTCCCATTAAAAAAAAAGCAGAATCATTCTGAGATACTTTTTTGTGATCAGTGTATTCGACTCACAGACTTGAACCTTCCTTTTGATAGAGCAGTTTTGAAACACTCTTTTTGAAGAATCTTCAAGTGGATATTTGGAGCGCTTTGAGGCCTATGCTGGAAAAGGAAATATCTTCACATAAAAACTAGACAGAAGCATTGTCAGACACTTCTCTGTGATGAGTGCATTCAACTCACAGAGTTCAACCTTCCTTTTTGTAGAACAGTTATGAAACACTCTCTTTGTATAATCTACAAGGGATCATTTGGAGCACATTAAGACCTATGCTGGAAAAGGGTGTATCTTCCCATAAAAAAATAAGCAGAATCATTCTGAGATACCTTTTTGTGATGAGTGCATTCAACTCACAGACTTGAACATTCCTTTCGATAGAGCAGTTTTGAAACACTCTTTTTGTAGATTCTGCAAGTGGGTATTTTGAGCGCTTTGAGGTCAATGATGGAAAAGGAAATATCTTCATATAAAAACTAGACAGAAGCATTCTCAGAAATTACTTTGGGATGAGTGCATTCAACCAAAAGAGTTGAACCTTCCTTTTGATAGAACAGTTTTGAAACACTTTTTTTGTAGAATCTGCAAGTGGATATTTGGAGCAATTTGAGGCCTATGCTAGAAAAGGAAATATCTTCACATAAAAACTAGACGGAAGCATTCTCAGAAATTTCTTGGTGATGAGTGCATTCAACTCACAGGTTTGAACTTGCCTTTTGATAGAACAGCTTTGAAACACTCTGTTTGTAGAATTTGCAAGTGGATATTTGGAGAGATTTGTGGCCTGTGCTGCATAAAGGGAATATCTTAACTTTAGAACAAGACAGAAGCATTCTCAGAGACTCCACTGTGCTTTATGCATTCAAATCACAGGCTTGAACCTTCGTTTTGATAGATCAGTTTTGAACCACTCTTTTTGTAGAATCTGCAAGTGGATATTTGGAGTGATTTGAGGCCTATGATGAAAAAGGAAATATCTTCACCTAAAAACTAGACAGAAACATTCTCAGAAACTTCTGTGGGATCAGAACGTTCAACCAACAGAGTTGAACCTTCCTTTTGATAGACTAGTTTTGAAACACACTTTTTGTAGAATCTGCAAGTGGATGTTTGGAGGGCTTTGAGGCCTATGCTGGAAAGAAAATATCTTCACCTAAAAACTAGACAGAAGCATTCTCAGAAACTTCTTTGTGATGAGTGCATTCAACTCACAGTGTTGAAAGTTCCTTTTGATAGAACAATTCTGACACAATCTTCTTATAGAATCTGCAAGTGGATATTTGGATTGCTTGAGGCCTATGCTGGAGTAAGAAATAATTTCACATAAAAACTATATTGAAGCATTCTCAAAAACATCTTTGTGATGTGTGCCTTCAACTCACAGAATTGAAACTTCCTTTTGATAAAGCAGTTTTGAAACACCATATTGCAGAATCTGCAAGTGGATAGTTTTAGCACTTTGAGGCCTAGCCTGGAAAAGGGTATATCTTCACATAAAAACTGGACAGAAGCATTCTCAGAAACTTCCCTGTGCTTTATGAATTCAACTCACAGACTTGAACCTTCCTTTTGATAGAACAGTTTGGAAAAACACTTTTTGTAGAATCTGGAAGTGGATATTTAGAGCGCTTTGAGGCCTATGCAGGAAAAGGAAATACCATCACATAAAAACTAGACAGAAGTAGTCTCAGAAACTTCTTTGTGATGTGTGCATTCAACTCACAGATTTGAACCCTGCTTTTCAAAGAGGAGTTATGAAACACCCTTTTTGTAGGATCTGCAGGTGGACATTTTTGGCGCTTTGAGGCCAATGCTGGAAAAGGAAATATGTATACATAAAAACTAAACAGAAGCATTCTCAGAAACTTCTCTGTGTTTTATGATTTCAACTCACAGAGTTGAACCTTCCTTTTGATAGCGCAGTTTTGAAACACTCTTTTGTAGAATCTGCAAGTGGATATTTGGAATGCTTTGAGGCCTATGCTCGAAAAGGAAATTTCTTCATATAAATACTAGACAGAAGCATGCTCAGAAACTTCTTTGTGATGAGTGCATTGTACTCACAGACTTTAAATTTCCTTTTGATAGAACAGTTTTGAAACAGTCTTTTTGTAAAATATGAAAGTGTATATTTGGTGCGATTTGAGGGCTAAGATGGAAAAGGAAATATCTTCACATAAAAACTGGACAGAAGTATTCTCCGTATTTTCTTTGTGATGTGTGCATTAAACTAACAGAGTAGAACCTTCCTTTTGATAGAGCAGTTTTGAAACCCTCTTTTTGTAGAATCTGCAAGTGGATATTTGGAGCGATTTGAGGCCTATGGTGAAAAAGGGGATATCTTCGCATAAAAACTAGATAGAAGCATTCTCAGAAACTTTCCTGTGCCGTATGCATTCAACTCACGGACTTAAAACTTCCTTTTGAAAGAGCAGATTTGAAACACTTTTTTTGTAGAAACTGCAAGTGGATATTTGGAGCGCTTTGAGGCCTATGCAGGAAAAGGAAATATCCCCACATAAAAAGTAGACAAAAGCATTCTCCGAAACTTCTTTGTGATGAATGCATTCACCTCACAGAGTTGAACCTTCCCTTTGATGGAACAGTTTTGAAACACTCTTTTTGTAGAATCTGCAAGTGGCTATTTGGAGCGCTTTGAGGCGTATGCTGGAAAAGGAAATAACTTCACATAATAAATAGACGGAAGCATTCACAGAAACTTCTCTGTGATGAGTGC
Source organism: Pongo abelii (assembly GCF_028885655.2). Lineage (NCBI taxonomy): Eukaryota > Metazoa > Chordata > Mammalia > Primates > Hominidae > Pongo > Pongo abelii. The sequence goes on from NC_071999.2 coordinate 10,780,266, forward strand.
ATTCACCTCACAGAGTTCAACCTTCCTTTTGGTAGAACAGTTATGAAACACTCTCTTTGTAGAGTCTACAAGAGATTATTTGGAGCTCATTGAGGCCTATGCTGGAAAAGAAAGTATCTTCCCGGAAAAACTAAGCAGAATCATTCTCAGAAATATTTTTGTGATGAGTGCATTCAACTCACAGCCTTGAACCTTCCTTTTGATAGAGTAGTTTTGAAACACTCGTTTTGTAGAATCTGCAAGTGGATATTTGGAGTGCTTTGAGGTCTATGCTGGAAAAGGAAATATCTTCACATCAAAACTAGACAGAAACATTCTCAGAAATTTCTGTGTGATGAGTGCATTCAACTCACAGGGTTGAACTTTCCTTTTGCTAGAACAGTTTTGAAACATTCTTTTTGTAGAATCTGCAAGTGTCTATTTGGAGCGATTTGAGGCCTATGCTGCAAAAAGAGAAATCTTCACATAAAAACTAGACAGAAGCATTCCCAAAAACTTCCCCGTGCTTCCTGCATTCAACTCACAGACTTGAACCTTCCTTTTGATAGAGCAGTTTTGAAACACTCTTTTTGTAGAATCTGCAATTGGATATTTGGAGCGATTTGAGGCCTATGATGAAAAAGGGAATGTCTTCACCTAAAAACTAGACAGAAGCATGCTCTGAAACTTCTTTGTGATGAGTGCATTCAACCCACAGAGTTGAAACCTCCTTTTTTTTAGAACTGCTTTGTAACACTCTCTTTGTAGAATCTGAAAGTGGATACTTGGTGCGCTTTGAGGCCTATGCTGGCAATGGAAATATGTTCTCATAAAAACTAAGCAGAAGCATACTCACAGAGTTCTTAGTGATGAGTGCATTCAACTCACAGACATAAACTTTCCTTTTGATATAGCAGTTTTGACACACTCTTTTTGTAGAATCTGCAAGTGGATATTTGGAGCGCTATGAGGGCTACGCTGTAAAAGGAAATCTCATCACATAAAAACTATACGGAAGCATTCTCAGAAACATCTCTATGATGAGCGCATTGTACTCACAGACTTGAACTTTCTTTTTGATAGAGCAGTTTTGAAACACTCCTTTTGTAGAATGTGCAAGTGGATATTTGGTGTGCTTTGAGGCCTAATCTGGAAAAGGAAATATCTTCACATAAAAACTAGACAGAAGCATTCTCTGAAACTTCTTTGTGATGCGTGCATTCATCTAACAGACTAGAAAGTTCCTTTTGATAGAGCAGTTTTGAAACACCCTTTTTGTAGAATCTGCAAGTGGATATTTGGAGCGATTTGAGGCCTGTGGTGTAAAAGGGAATATCTTCACATAAAAACTAGAAGGAAGCATTCTCAGAAACTTCAGTGTGCTTTATGCATTCAACTCACAGACTTGAACCTTCCTTTTGAAAAAGCAGATTTGAAAAACTCTTTTTGTAGAAATTGCAAGGGGATATTTGGAGTGCTTTGAGGCCTATGCTGGAAAAGGATATATCCTCACATAAAAACTAGACAAAAGCATTCCCTGAAACTTCTTTGTGATGAATGCATTCAGCTTACAGAGTTGAACTTTCCTTTTGATAGAACAGTTTTGAAACACTCTTTTTGTAGAATCTGCAAGTGGATATTTGGAGAGCTTTGAGACCTATGCTGGAAAAGGAAATATCTTCACATAAAAATTAGACAGAAGCATTCTCAGACACTTCTCTGTGATGAGTGCATTCGACTCACAGAGTTCAACCTTCCTTTTGGTAGAACAGTTTTGAGTCACTCTCTTTCTAGGACCTACAGTAGATTATTTGGAGCTCATTTAGGCCTATGATGGGAAAGGGAATATCTTCCCATAAAAACTAAGCAGAATCATTCTTAGAAACATTTATGTGATGAGTGCTTTCAACTCAGAGACTTGAACATTCCTTTTGATAGAGCAGTTTTGAAACACCCTTTTTGTAGAATCTGCAAGTGGATATTTAGAGCGCTATGAGGCCTACGCTGTAAAAGGAAATATCATCACATAAAAACTATACGGAAGCATTCTCAGAAACATCTCTATGATGAGCGCATTGTACTCACAGACTTGAACTTTCTTTTTGATAGAGCAGTTTTGAAACACTCCTTTTGTAGAATGTGCAAGTGGATATTTGGTGTGCTTTGAGGCCTAACCTGGAAAAGGAAATATCTTCACATAAAAACTAGACAGAAGCAGTCTCTGAAACTTCTTTGTGATGCGTGCATTCATCTAACAGACTAGAAACTTCCTTTTGATAGAGCAGTTTTGAAACACCCTTTTTGTAGAATCTACAAGTGGATATTTGGAGCGATTTGAGGCCTGTGGTGTAAAAGGGAATATCTTCACATAAAAACTAGAAGGAAGCATTCTCAGAAACTTCAGTGTGCGTTATGCATTCAACTCACAGACTTGAACATTCCTTTTGAAAGAGCAGATTTGAAAAACTCTTTTTGTAGAAATTGCAAGTGGATATTTGGAGTGGTTTGAGGCCTATGCTGGAAAAGGATATATCCTCACATAAAAACTAGACAAAAGCATTCTCTGAAACTTCTTTGTGATGAATGCATTCAGCTTACAGAGTTGAACTTTCCTTTTGATAGAACAGTTTTGAAACACTCTTTTTGTAGAATCTGCAAGTGGATATTTGGAGAGCTTTGAGACCTATGCTGGTAAAGGAAATATCTTCACATAAAAATTAGACAGAAGCATTCTCAGACACTTCTCTGTGATGAGTGCATTCGACTCACAGAGTTCAACCTTCCTTTTGGTAGAACAGTTTTGAATCACTCTCTTTCTAGGACCTACAGTAGATTATTTGGAGCTCATTTAGGCCTATGATGGGAAAGGGAATATCTTCCCATAAAAACTAAGCAGAATCATTCTCAGAAACATTTATGTGATGAGTGCTTTCAACTCAGAGACTTGAACATTCCTTTTGATAGAGCAGTTTTGAAACACTCTTTTTGTAGAATCTGCAATTGGATATTTGGAGTGCTTTGATACCTATGCTGGAAAAGGAAATATCTTCACATAAAAATTAGACAGAAGCATTCTCAGACACTTCTCTGTGATGGGCGCATTCAGCTCACTGAGTTCAACCTTCCTTTAGGTAGAATAGTTTTGAATCACTCTCTTTGTAGAATCTACTATCGATTATTTGGAGCGCATTGAGGCCTACGATGGAAAAGGGAATATCTTCCCATAAAAACTAAGCAGAATCATTCTCAGAAACATTTTTGTGATGAGTGCATTCAACTCTGAGACTTGAACATTCCTTTTGAAAGAGCAGTTTTGAAACACTCTTTTCATAGAATCTACAAGTGGGTATTTGGAGCAATTTGAGGCCTATGCTGGAAAAGGGAATATCTTCACATAAAAATTAGACAGAAGCATTCTCAGAAATTTCTTTGTGATGAGTGCGTTCAACTCACAGGGTTGAACTTTCCTTTTGATAGAACAGTTTTGAAACACTCTGTTTGTAGAATTTGCAAGTGGATATTTGGAGCGATTTGAGGCCTATGCTGCAAAAAGGGAATATCTTAACATAAGAACTAGACAGAAGCATTCTCAGAGACTTCCTTGTGCCTTATACATTCAATTCACAGGCTTGAACCTTCTTTTTGGTAGAGCAGTTTTGAAACACCCTTTTTGTAGACTCTGCAAGTGGATATTTACAGCGATTTGAGGCCTACAGTGAAAAAGGGGATATCTTCACATAAAAACTAGATAGAAGCATTCTCAGAAACTTCCCTTTGCTTTATGCAGTCAACTCACAGACTTGAAACTTCCTTTTCAAAGAGCAGATTTTAAATACTCTTTTTGTAGAAACTGCAAGTGGATATTTGGAGCGCTTTGAGGCCTATGCTGGAAAAGGAATTATCCTCACATAAAAACAAGACAAAAGCATTCTCCGAAACTTCTTTGGGATGAATGCATTCAGCTCACAGAGTTGAACCTTGCCTTTGATAGAACAGTTTTGAAACACTCTTTTTTTAGAATCTGCAAGTGGATATTTGGAGCGCATTGGGACCTATGCTGGAAAAAGAAATATCTTCACATAATACCTAGACGGAAGCATTCTCAGAAACTTCTCTGTGATGAGTCATTTATGAAACACTTTCTTTGAAGAATCTATAAGAGATTATTTGGAGCTCATTGAGGCCTATGCTGGAAAAAGGAATATCTTCATATAAAAACTAGACAGAAGCATTCTGAGAAACTTCCCTGCGCTATTTGCATTCAACTCACACTCTTGAACCTTCTTTTTGAAAGAGCAGATTTGAAACACTCTTTTTGTAGAAACTGCAGGTGCATATTTGGAGTGCTTTGAGGCCTATGATGGAAAAGGAAATATCCTCACAGAAAAATTAGACAAAAGCATTCTCAGAAATTTCTTTGTGATGTGTGCATTTAATTCACCGAGTTGAACTTTCCTTTTGATAGAACAGTTTTGAAACAGTCTTTTTGTAGAATCTGCAAGTGGATATTTGGAGCATTTTGAGGTCTATGCTGGAAAAGGAAATATCTTCACATAAAAACTAGACAGAAGCATTCCCAAAAACTTCCCCGTGCTTCATGCATTCAACTCACAGACTTGAACCTTCCTTTTGATAGAGCAGTTTTGAAACACTCTTTTTGTAGAATCTGCAATTGGATATTTGGAGCGATTTGAGGCCTATGATGAAAAAGGGAATATCTTCACCTAAAAACTAGACAGAAGCATTCTCTGAAACTTCTTTGCGATGAGTGCATTCAACCCACAGAGTTGAAACCTCCTTTTTTTTAGAACTGTTTTGTAACACTCTCTTTGTAGAATCTGAAAGTGGATACTTGGTGCGCTTTGAGGCCTATGCTGGAAATGGAAATATGTTCTCATAAAAACTAAGCAGAAGCATACTCACAGAGTTCTTAGTGATGAGTGCATCCAACTCACAGACTTAAACTTTCCTTTTGATATAGCAGTTTTGACACACTCTTTTTGTAGAATCTGCAAGTGGATATTTGGAGCGCTATGAGGCCTACGCTGTAAAAGGAAATATCATCACATAAAAACTATACAGAATCATTCTCAGAAACATCTCTATGATGAGTGCATTGTACTCACAGACTTGAACTTTCTTTTTGATAGAGCAGTTTTGAAACACTCCTTTTGTAGAATGTGCAAGTGGATATTTGGTGTGCTTTGAGGCCTAATCTGGAAAAGGAAATATCTTCACATAAAAACTAGACAGAAGCATTCTCTGAAACTTCTTTGTGACGCGTGCATTCATCTAACAGACTAGAAACTTCCTTTTGATAGAGCAGTTTTGAAACACCCTTTTTGTAGAATCTACAAGTGGATATTTGGAGCGATTTGAGGCCTGTGGTGTAAAAGGGAATATCTTCACATAAAAACTAGAAGGAAGCATTCTCAGAAACTTCAGTGTGCGTTATGCATTCAGCTCACAGACTTGAACATTCCTTTTGAAAGAGCAGATTTGAAAAACTCTTTTTGTAGAAATTGCAAGTGGATATTTGGAGTGGTTTGAGGCCTATGCTGGAAAAGGATATATCCTCACATAAAAACTAGACAAAAGCATTCTCTGAAACTTCTTTGTGATGAATGCATTCAGCTTACAGAGTTGAACTTTCCTTTTGATAGAACAGTTTTGAAACACTCTTTTTGTAGAATCTGCAGGTGGATATTTGGAGAGCTTTGAGACCTATGCTGGAAAAGGATATATCTTCACATAAAAATTAGACAGAAGCATTCTCAGACACTTCTCTGTGATGAGTGCATTCAACTCACAGAGTTCAACCTTCCTTTTTGTAGAACAGTTATGAAACACTCTCTTTGTAGAATCTACAAGGGATCATTTGGAGCACATTGGGGCCTAGGCTGGAAAAGGAAGTATCTTCCCATTAAAAAAAAAGCAGAATCATTCTGAGATACTTTTTTGTGATCAGTGCATTCGACTCACAGACTTGAACCTTCCTTTTGATAGAGCAGTTTTGAAACACTCTTTTTGAAGAATCTTCAAGTGGATATTTGGAGCGCTTTGAGGCCTATGCTGGAAAAGGAAATATCTTCACATAAAAACTAGACAGAAGCATTGTCAGACACTTCTCTGTGATGAGTGCATTCAACTCACAGAGTTCAACCTTCTTTTTTGTAGAACAGTTATGAAACACTCTCTTTGTATAATCTACAAGGGATCATTTGGAGCACATTAAGACCTATGCTGGAAAAGGGTGTATCTTCCCATAAAAAAATAAGCAGAATCATTCTGAGATACCTTTTTGTGATGAGTGCATTCAACTCACAGACTTGAACATTCCTTTCGATAGAGCAGTTTTGAAACACTCTTTTTGTAGATTCTGCAAGTGGGTATTTTGAGCGCTTTGAGGTCAAAGATGGAAAAGGAAATATCTTCATATAAAAACTAGACAGAAGCATTCTCAGAAATTACTTTGGGATGAGTGCATTCAACCAAAAGAGTTGAACCTTCCTTTTGATAGAACAGTTTTGAAACACTTTTTTTGTAGAATCTGCAAGTGGATATTTGGAGCAATTTGAGGCCTATGCTAGAAAAGGAAATATCTTCACATAAAAACTAGACGGAAGCATTCTCAGAAATTTCTTGGTGATGAGTGCATTCAACTCACAGGTTTGAACTTGCCTTTTGATAGAACAGCTTTGAAACACTCTGTTTGTAGAATTTGCAAGTGGATATTTGGAGAGATTTGTGGCCTGTGCTGCATAAAGGGAATATCTTAACTTTAGAACAAGACAGAAGCATTCTCAGAGACTCCACTGTGCTTTATGCATTCAAATCACAGGCTTGAACCTTCGTTTTGATAGATCAGTTTTGAACCACTCTTTTTGTAGAATCTGCAAGTGGATATTTGGAGTGATTTGAGGCCTATGATGAAAAAGGAAATATCTTCACCTAAAAACTAGACAGAAACATTCTCAGAAACTTCTGTGGGATCAGAACGTTCAACCAACAGAGTTGAACCTTCCTTTTGATAGACTAGTTTTGAAACACACTTTTTGTAGAATCTGCAAGTGGATGTTTGGAGGGCTTTGAGGCCTATGCTGGAAAGAAAATATCTTCACCTAAAAACTAGACAGAAGCATTCTCAGAAACTTCTTTGTGATGAGTACATTCAACTCACCGTGTTGAAAGTTCCTTTTGATAGAACAATTCTGACACAATCTTCTTATAGAATCTGCAAGTGGATATTTGGATTGCTTGAGGCCTATGCTGGAGTAAGAAATAATTTCACATAAAAACTATATTGAAGCATTCTCAAAAACATCTTTGTGATGTGTGCCTTCAACTCACAGAATTGAAACTTCCTTTTGATAAAGCAGTTTTGAAACACCATATTGTAGAATCTGCAAGTGGATAGTTTTAGCACTTTGAGGCCTAGCCTGGAAAAGGGTATATCTTCACATAAAAACTGGACAGAAGCATTCTCAGAAACTTCCCTGTGCTTTATGAATTCAACTCACAGACTTGAACCTTCCTTTTGATAGAACAGTTTGGAAAAACACTTTTTGTAGAATCTGGAAGTGGATATTTAGAGCGCTTTGAGGCCTATGCAGGAAAAGGAAATACCATCACATAAAAACTAGACAGAAGTAGTCTCAGAAACTTCTTTGTGATGTGTGCATTCAACTCACAGATTTGAACCCTGCTTTTCAAAGAGCAGTTATGAAACACCCTTTTTGTAGGATCTGCAGGTGGACATTTTTGGCGCTTTGAGGCCAATGCTGGAAAAGGAAATATGTATACATAAAAACTAAACAGAAGCATTCTCAGAAACTTCTCTGTGTTTTATGATTTCAACTCACAGAGTTGAACCTTCCTTTTGATAGCGCAGTTTTGAAACACTCTTTTGTAGAATCTGCAAGTGGATATTTGGAATGCTTTGAGGCCTATGCTCGAAAAGGAAATTTCTTCATATAAATACTAGACAGAAGCATGCTCAGAAACTTCTTTGTGATGAGTGCATTGTACTCACAGACTTTAAATTTCCTTTTGATAGAGCAGTTTTGAAACAGTCTTTTTGTAAAATATGAAAGTGTATATTTGGTGCGATTTGAGGGCTAAGATGGAAAAGGAAATATCTTCACATAAAAACTGGACAGAAGTATTCTCCGTATTTTCTTTGTGATGTGTGCATTAAGCTAACAGAGTAGAACCTTCCTTTTGATAGAGCAGTTTTGAAACCCTCTTTTTGTAGAATCTGCAAGTGGATATTTGGAGCGATTTGAGGCCTATGGTGAAAAAGGGGATATCTTCGCATAAAAACTAGATAGAAGCATTCTCAGAAACTTCCCTGTGCCGTATGCATTCAACTCACGGACTTAAAACTTCCTTTTGAAAGAGCAGATTTGAAACACTTTTTTTGTAGAAACTGCAAGTGGATATTTGGAGCGCTTTGAGGCCTATGCAGGAAAAGGAAATATCCTCACATAAAAAGTAGACAAAAGCATTCTCCGAAACTTCTTTGTGTTGAATGCATTCACCTCACAGAGTTGAACCTTCCCTTTGATGGAACAGTTTTGAAACACTCTTTTTGTAGAATCTGCAAGTGGCTATTTGGAGCGCTTTGAGGCGTATGCTGGAAAAGGAAATATCTTCACATAATAAATAGACGGAAGCATTCACAGAAACTTCTCTGTGATGAGTGCATTCACCTCACAGAGTTCAACCTTCCTTTTGGTAGAACAGTTATGAAACACTCTCTTTGTAGAGTCTACAAGAGATTATTTGGAGCTCATTGAGGCCTATGCTGGAAAAGAAAGTATCTTCCCGGAAAAACTAAGCAGAATCATTCTCAGAAATATTTTTGTGATGAGTGCAATCAACTCACAGCCTTGAACCTTCCTTTTGATAGAGTAGTTTTGAAACACTCGTTTTGTAGAATCTGCAAGTGGATATTTGGAGTGCTTTGAGGTCTATGCTGGAAAAGGAAATATCTTCACATCAAAACTAGACAGAAACATTCTCAGAAATTTCTGTGTGATGAGTGCATTCAACTCACAGGGTTGAATTTTCCTTTTGCTAGAACAGTTTTGAAACATTCTTTTTGTAGAATCTGCAAGTGTGTATTTGGAGCGATTTGAGGCCTATGCTGCAAAAAGAGAAATCTTCACATAGAAACTAGACAGAAGCATTCCCAAAAACTTCCCCGTGCTTCATGCATTCAACTCACAGACTTGAACCTTCCTTTTGATAGAGCAGTTTTGAAACACTCTTTTTGTAGAATCTGCAATTGGATATTTGGAGCGATTTGAGGCCTATGATGAAAAAGGGAATGTCTTCACCTAAAAACTAGACAGAAGCATCCTCTGCAACTTCTTTGTGATGAGTACATTCAACCCACAGAGTTGAAACCTCCTTTTTTTTAGAACTGTTTTGTAACACTCTCTTTGTAGAATCTGAAAGTGGATACTTGGTGCGCTTTGAGGCCTGTGCTGGAAATGGAAATATGTTCTCATAAAAACTAAGCAGAAGCATACTCACAGAGTTCTTAGTGATGAGTGCATTCAACTCACAGACATAAACTTTCCTTTTGATATGGCAGTTTTGACACACTCTTTTTGTAGAATCTGCAAGTGGATATTTGGAGCGCTATGAGGGCTACGCTGTAAAAGGAAATATCATCACATAAAAACTATACGGAAGCATTCTCAGAAACATCTCTATGATGAGCGCATTGTAGACACAGACTTGAACTTTCTTTTTGATAGAGCAGTTTTGAAACACTCCTTTTGTGGAATGTGCAAGTGGATATTTGGTGTGCTTTGAGGCCTAATCTGGAAAAGGAAATATCTTCACATAAAAACTAGACAGAAGCATTCTCTGAAACTTCTTTGTGATGCGTGCATTCATCTAACAGACTAGAAACTTCCTTTTGATAGAGCAGTTTTGAAACACCCTTTTTGTAGCATCTGCAAGTGGATATTTGGAGCGATTTGAGGCCTGTGGTGTAAAAGGGAATATCTTCACATAAAAACTAGAAGGAAGCATTCTCAGAAACTTCAGTGTGCTTTATGCATTCAACTCACAGACTTGAACCTTCCTTTTGAAAAAGCAGATTTGAAAAACTCTTTTTGTAGAAATTGCAAGTGGATATTTGGAGTGCTTTGAGGCCTATGCTGGAAAAGGATATATCCTCACATAAAAACTAGACAAAAGCATTCCCTGAAACTTCTTTGTGATGAATGCATTCAGCTTACAGAGTTGAACTTTCCTTTTGATAGAACAGTTTTGAAACACTCTTTTTGTAGAATCTGCAAGTGGATATTTGGAGAGCTTTGAGACCTATGCTGGAAAAGGAAATATCTTCACATAAATATTAGACAGAAGCATTCTCAGACACTTCTCTGTGATGAGTGCATTCAACTCAGAGAGTTCAACCTTCCTTTTGGTAGAACAGTTTTGAATCACTCTCTTTCTAGAATCTACAGTAGATTATTTGGAGCTCATTTAGGCCTATGATGGGAAAGGGAATATCTTCCCATAAAAACTAAGCAGAATCATTCTCAGAAACATTTATGTGATGAGTGCTTTCAACTCAGAGACTTGAACATTCCTTTTGATAGAGCAGTTTTGAAACACTCTTTTTGTAGAATCTGCAATTGGATATTTGGAGTGCTTTGAGACCTATGCTGGAAAAGGAAATATCTTCACATAAAAATTAGACAGAAGCATTCTCAGACACTTCTCTGTGATGGGCGCATTCAGCTCACTGAGTTCAACCTTCCTTTAGGTAGAATAGTTTTGAATCACTCTCTTTGTAGAATCTACTATCGATTATTTGGAGCGCATTGAGGCCTACGATGGAAAAGGGAATATCTTCCCATAAAAACTAAGCAGAATCATTCTCAGAAACATTTTTGTGATGAGTGCATTCAACTCTGAGACTTGAACATTCCTTTTGAAAGATCAGTTTTGAAACATTCTTTTAATAGTATCTACAAGTGGGTATTTGGAGCAATTTGAGGCCTATTCTGGAAAAGGGAATATCTTCACATAAAAATTAGACAGAAGCATTCTCAGAAATTTCTTTGTGATGAGTGCGTTCAACTCACAGGTTTGAACTTTCCTTTTGATAGAACAGTTTTGAAACACTCTGTTTGTAGAATTTGCAAGTGGATATTTGGAGCGACTTGAGGCCTATGCTGCAAAAAGGGAATATCTTAACATAAGAACTAGACAGAAGCATTCTCAGAGACTTCCTTGTGCCTTATACATTCAATTCACAGGCTTGAACCTTCTTTTTGGTAGAGCAGTTTTGAAACACCCTTTTTGTAGACTCTGCAAGTGGATATTTACAGCGATTTGAGGCCTACAGTGAAAAAGGGGATATCTTCACATAAAAACTAGATAGAAGCATTCTCAGAAACTTCCCTTTGCTTTATGCAGTCAACTCACAGACTTGAAACTTCCTTTTCAAAGAGCAGATTTTAAATACTCTTTTTGTAGAAACTGCAAGTGGATATTTGGAGCGCTTTGAGGCCTATGCTGGAAAAGGAAATATCCTCACATAAAAACAAGACAAAAGCATTCTCCGAAACTTCTTTGGGATGAATGCATTCAGCTCACAGAGTTGAACCTTGCCTTTGATAGAACAGTTTTGAAACACTCTTTTTTTAGAATCTGCAAGTGGATATTTGGAGCGCATTGGGACCTATGCTGGAAAAAGAAATATCTTCACATAATACCTAGACGGAAGCATTCTCAGAAACTTCTCTGTGATGAGTCATTTATGAAACACTTTCTTTGAAGAATCTATAAGAGATTATTTGGAGCTCATTGAGGCCTATGCTGGAAAAAGGAATATCTTCATATAAAAACTAGACAGAAGCATTCTGAGAAACTTCCCTGCTCTATTTGCATTCAACTCACACTCTTGAACCTTCTTTTTGAAAGAGCAGATTTGAAACACTCTTTTTGTAGAAACTGCAGGTGCATATTTGGAGTGCTTTGAGGCCTATGATGGAAAAGGAAATATCCTCACAGAAAAATTAGACAAAAGCATTCTCAGAAATTTCTTTGTGATGTGTGCATTTAATTCACCGAGTTGAACTTTCCTTTTGATAGAACAGTTTTGAAACAGTCTTTTTGTAGAATCTGCAAGTGGATATTTGGAGCATTTTGAGGTCTATGCTGGAAAAGGAAATATCTTCACATAAAAACTAGACAGAAGCATTCCCAAAAACTTCCCCGTGCTTCATGCATTCAACTCACAGACTTGAACCTTCCTTTTGATAGAGCAGTTTTGAAACACTCTTTTTGTAGAATCTGCAATTGGATATTTGGAGCGATTTGAGGCCTATGATGAAAAAGGGAATATCTTCACCTAAAAACTAGACAGAAGCATTCTCTGAAACTTCTTTGCGATGAGTGCATTCAACCCACAGAGTTGAAACCTCCTTTTTTTTAGAACTGTTTTGTAACACTCTCTTTGTAGAATCTGAAAGTGGATACTTGGTGCGCTTTGAGGCCTATGCTGGAAATGGAAATATGTTCTCATAAAAACTAAGCAGAAGCATACTCACAGAGTTCTTAGTGATGAGTGCATCCAACTCACAGACTTAAACTTTCCTTTTGATATAGCAGTTTTGACACACTCTTTTTGTAGAATCTGCAAGTGGATATTTGGAGCGCTATGAGGCCTACGCTGTAAAAGGAAATATCATCACATAAAAACTATACAGAATCATTCTCAGAAACATCTCTATGATGAGTGCATTGTACTCACAGACTTGAACTTTCTTTTTGATAGAGCAGTTTTGAAACACTCCTTTTGTAGAATGTGCAAGTGGATATTTGGTGTGCTTTGAGGCCTAATCTGGAAAAGGAAATATCTTCACATAAAAACTAGACAGAAGCATTCTCTGAAACTTCTTTGTGATGCGTGCATTCATCTAACAGACTAGAAACTTCCTTTTGATAGAGCAGTTTTGAAACACCCTTTTTGTAGAATCTACAAGTGGATATTTGGAGCGATTTGAGGCCTGTGGTGTAAAAGGGAATATCTTCACATAAAAACTAGAAGGAAGCATTCTCAGAAACTTCAGTGTGCGTTATGCATTCAGCTCACAGACTTGAACATTCCTTTTGAAAGAGCAGATTTGAAAAACTCTTTTTGTAGAAATTGCAAGTGGATATTTGGAGTGGTTTGAGGCCTATGCTGGAAAAGGATATATCCTCACATAAAAACTAGACAAAAGCATTCTCTGAAACTTCTTTGTGATGAATGCATTCAGCTTACAGAGTTGAACTTTCCTTTTGATAGAACAGTTTTGAAACACTCTTTTTGTAGAATCTGCAGGTGGATATTTGGAGAGCTTTGAGACCTATGCTGGAAAAGGAAATATCTTCACATAAAAATTAGACAGAAGCATTCTCAGACACTTCTCTGTGATGAGTGCATTCAACTCACAGAGTTCAACCTTCCTTTTTGTAGAACAGTTATGAAACACTCTCTTTGTAGAATCTACAAGGGATCATTTGGAGCACATTGGGGCCTAGGCTGGAAAAGGAAGTATCTTCCCATTAAAAAAAAAGCAGAATCATTCTGAGATACTTTTTTGTGATCAGTGTATTCGACTCACAGACTTGAACCTTCCTTTTGATAGAGCAGTTTTGAAACACTCTTTTTGAAGAATCTTCAAGTGGATATTTGGAGCGCTTTGAGGCCTATGCTGGAAAAGGAAATATCTTCACATAAAAACTAGACAGAAGCATTGTCAGACACTTCTCTGTGATGAGTGCATTCAACTCACAGAGTTCAACCTTCCTTTTTGTAGAACAGTTATGAAACACTCTCTTTGTATAATCTACAAGGGATCATTTGGAGCACATTAAGACCTATGCTGGAAAAGGGTGTATCTTCCCATAAAAAAATAAGCAGAATCATTCTGAGATACCTTTTTGTGATGAGTGCATTCAACTCACAGACTTGAACATTCCTTTCGATAGAGCAGTTTTGAAACACTCTTTTTGTAGATTCTGCAAGTGGGTATTTTGAGCGCTTTGAGGTCAAAGATGGAAAAGGAAATATCTTCATATAAAAACTAGACAGAAGCATTCTCAGAAATTACTTTGGGATGAGTGCATTCAACCAAAAGAGTTGAACCTTCCTTTTGATAGAACAGTTTTGAAACACTTTTTTTGTAGAATCTGCAAGTGGATATTTGGAGCAATTTGAGGCCTATGCTAGAAAAGGAAATATCTTCACATAAAAACTAGACGGAAGCATTCTCAGAAATTTCTTGGTGATGAGTGCATTCAACTCACAGGTTTGAACTTGCCTTTTGATAGAACAGCTTTGAAACACTCTGTTTGTAGAATTTGCAAGTGGATATTTGGAGAGATTTGTGGCCTGTGCTGCATAAAGGGAATATCTTAACTTTAGAACAAGACAGAAGCATTCTCAGAGACTCCACTGTGCTTTATGCATTCAAATCACAGGCTTGAACCTTCGTTTTGATAGATCAGTTTTGAACCACTCTTTTTGTAGAATCTGCAAGTGGATATTTGGAGTGATTTGAGGCCTATGATGAAAAAGGAAATATCTTCACCTAAAAACTAGACAGAAACATTCTCAGAAACTTCTGTGGGATCAGAACGTTCAACCAACAGAGTTGAACCTTCCTTTTGATAGACTAGTTTTGAAACACACTTTTTGTAGAATCTGCAAGTGGATGTTTGGAGGGCTTTGAGGCCTATGCTGGAAAGAAAATATCTTCACCTAAAAACTAGACAGAAGCATTCTCAGAAACTTCTTTGTGATGAGTGCATTCAACTCACAGTGTTGAAAGTTCCTTTTGATAGAACAATTCTGACACAATCTTCTTATAGAATCTGCAAGTGGATATTTGGATTGCTTGAGGCCTATGCTGGAGTAAGAAATAATTTCACATAAAAACTATATTGAAGCATTCTCAAAAACATCTTTGTGATGTGTGCCTTCAACTCACAGAATTGAAACTTCCTTTTGATAAAGCAGTTTTGAAACACCATATTGCAGAATCTGCAAGTGGATAGTTTTAGCACTTTGAGGCCTAGCCTGGAAAAGGGTATATCTTCACATAAAAACTGGACAGAAGCATTCTCAGAAACTTCCCTGTGCTTTATGAATTCAACTCACAGACTTGAACCTTCCTTTTGATAGAACAGTTTGGAAAAACACTTTTTGTAGAATCTGGAAGTGGATATTTAGAGCGCTTTGAGGCCTATGCAGGAAAAGGAAATACCATCACATAAAAACTAGACAGAAGTAGTCTCAGAAACTTCTTTGTGATGTGTGCATTCAACTCACAGATTTGAACCCTGCTTTTCAAAGAGGAGTTATGAAACACCCTTTTTGTAGGATCTGCAGGTGGACATTTTTGGCGCTTTGAGGCCAATGCTGGAAAAGGAAATATGTATACATAAAAACTAAACAGAAGCATTCTCAGAAACTTCTCTGTGTTTTATGATTTCAACTCACAGAGTTGAACCTTCCTTTTGATAGCGCAGTTTTGAAACACTCTTTTGTAGAATCTGCAAGTGGATATTTGGAATGCTTTGAGGCCTATGCTCGAAAAGGAAATTTCTTCATATAAATACTAGACAGAAGCATGCTCAGAAACTTCTTTGTGATGAGTGCATTGTACTCACAGACTTTAAATTTCCTTTTGATAGAACAGTTTTGAAACAGTCTTTTTGTAAAATATGAAAGTGTATATTTGGTGCGATTTGAGGGCTAAGATGGAAAAGGAAATATCTTCACATAAAAACTGGACAGAAGTATTCTCCGTATTTTCTTTGTGATGTGTGCATTAAACTAACAGAGTAGAACCTTCCTTTTGATAGAGCAGTTTTGAAACCCTCTTTTTGTAGAATCTGCAAGTGGATATTTGGAGCGATTTGAGGCCTATGGTGAAAAAGGGGATATCTTCGCATAAAAACTAGATAGAAGCATTCTCAGAAACTTTCCTGTGCCGTATGCATTCAACTCACGGACTTAAAACTTCCTTTTGAAAGAGCAGATTTGAAACACTTTTTTTGTAGAAACTGCAAGTGGATATTTGGAGCGCTTTGAGGCCTATGCAGGAAAAGGAAATATCCCCACATAAAAAGTAGACAAAAGCATTCTCCGAAACTTCTTTGTGATGAATGCATTCACCTCACAGAGTTGAACCTTCCCTTTGATGGAACAGTTTTGAAACACTCTTTTTGTAGAATCTGCAAGTGGCTATTTGGAGCGCTTTGAGGCGTATGCTGGAAAAGGAAATAACTTCACATAATAAATAGACGGAAGCATTCACAGAAACTTCTCTGTGATGAGTGCATTCACCTCACAGAGTTCAACCTTCCTTTTGGTAGAACAGTTATGAAACACTCTCTTTGTAGAGTCTACAAGAGATTATTTGGAGCTCATTGAGGCCTATGCTGGAAAAGAAAGTATCTTCCCGGAAAAACTAAGCAGAATCATTCTCAGAAATATTTTTGTGATGAGTGCATTCAACTCACAGCCTTGAACCTTCCTTTTGATAGAGTAGTTTTGAAACACTCGTTTTGTAGAATCTGCAAGTGGATATTTGGAGTGCTTTGAGGTCTATGCTGGAAAAGGAAATATCTTCACATCAAAACTAGACAGAAACATTCTCAGAAATTTCTGTGTGATGAGTGCATTCAACTCACAGGGTTGAACTTTCCTTTTGCTAGAACAGTTTTGAAACATTCTTTTTGTAGAATCTGCAAGTGTCTATTTGGAGCGATTTGAGGCCTATGCTGCAAAAAGAGAAATCTTCACATAAAAACTAGACAGAAGCATTCCCAAAAACTTCCCCGTGCTTCCTGCATTCAACTCACAGACTTGAACCTTCCTTTTGATAGAGCAGTTTTGAAACACTCTTTTTGTAGAATCTGCAATTGGATATTTGGAGCGATTTGAGGCCTATGATGAAAAAGGGAATGTCTTCACCTAAAAACTAGACAGAAGCATGCTCTGAAACTTCTTTGTGATGAGTGCATTCAACCCACAGAGTTGAAACCTCCTTTTTTTTAGAACTGTTTTGTAACACTCTCTTTGTAGAATCTGAAAGTGGATACTTGGTGCGCTTTGAGGCCTATGCTGGAAATGGAAATATGTTCTCATAAAAACTAAGCAGAAGCATATTCACAGAGTTCTTAGTGATGAGTGCATTCAACTCACAGACATAAACTTTCCTTTTGATATAGCAGTTTTGACACACTCTTTTTGTAGAATCTGCAAGTGGATATTTGGAGCGCTATGAGGGCTACGCTGTAAAAGGAAATCTCATCACATAAAAACTATACGGAAGCATTCTCAGAAACATCTCTATGATGAGCGCATTGTACTCACAGACTTGAACTTTCTTTTTGATAGAGCAGTTTTGAAACACTCCTTTTGTAGAATGTGCAAGTGGATATTTGGTGTGCTTTGAGGCCTAATCTGGAAAAGGAAATATCTTCACATAAAAACTAGACAGAAGCATTCTCTGAAACTTCTTTGTGATGCGTGCATTCATCTAACAGACTAGAAACTTCCTTTTGATAGAGCAGTTTTGAAACACCCTTTTTGTAGAATCTGCAAGTGGATATTTGGAGCGATTTGAGGCCTGTGGTGTAAAAGGGAATATCTTCACATAAAAACTAGAAGGAAGCATTCTCAGAAACTTCAGTGTGCTTTATGCATTCAACTCACAGACTTGAACCTTCCTTTTGAAAAAGCAGATTTGAAAAACTCTTTTTGTAGAAATTGCAAGGGGATATTTGGAGTGCTTTGAGGCCTATGCTGGAAAAGGATATATCCTCACATAAAAACTAGACAAAAGCATTCCCTGAAACTTCTTTGTGATGAATGCATTCAGCTTACAGAGTTGAACTTTCCTTTTGATAGAACAGTTTTGAAACACTCTTTTTGTAGAATCTGCAAGTGGATATTTGGAGAGCTTTGAGACCTATGCTGGAAAAGGAAATATCTTCACATAAAAATTAGACAGAAGCATTCTCAGACACTTCTCTGTGATGAGTGCATTCGACTCACAGAGTTCAACCTTCCTTTTGGTAGAACAGTTTTGAGTCACTCTCTTTCTAGGACCTACAGTAGATTATTTGGAGCTCATTTAGGCCTATGATGGGAAAGGGAATATCTTCCCATAAAAACTAAGCAGAATCATTCTTAGAAACATTTATGTGATGAGTGCTTTCAACTCAGAGACTTGAACATTCCTTTTGATAGAGCAGTTTTGAAACACCCTTTTTGTAGAATCTGCAAGTGGATATTTAGAGCGCTATGAGGCCTACGCTGTAAAAGGAAATATCATCACATAAAAACTATACGGAAGCATTCTCAGAAACATCTCTATGATGAGCGCATTGTACTCACAGACTTGAACTTTCTTTTTGATAGAGCAGTTTTGAAACACTCCTTTTGTAGAATGTGCAAGTGGATATTTGGTGTGCTTTGAGGCCTAACCTGGAAAAGGAAATATCTTCACATAAAAACTAGACAGAAGCAGTCTCTGAAACTTCTTTGTGATGCGTGCATTCATCTAACAGACTAGAAACTTCCTTTTGATAGAGCAGTTTTGAAACACCCTTTTTGTAGAATCTACAAGTGGATATTTGGAGCGATTTGAGGCCTGTGGTGTAAAAGGGAATATCTTCACATAAAAACTAGAAGGAAGCATTCTCAGAAACTTCAGTGTGCGTTATGCATTCAACTCACAGACTTGAACATTCCTTTTGAAAGAGCAGATTTGAAAAACTCTTTTTGTAGAAATTGCAAGTGGATATTTGGAGTGGTTTGAGGCCTATGCTGGAAAAGGATATATCCTCACATAAAAACTAGACAAAAGCATTCTCTGAAACTTCTTTGTGATGAATGCATTCAGCTTACAGAGTTGAACTTTCCTTTTGATAGAACAGTTTTGAAACACTCTTTTTGTAGAATCTGCAAGTGGATATTTGGAGAGCTTTGAGACCTATGCTGGTAAAGGAAATATCTTCACATAAAAATTAGACAGAAGCATTCTCAGACACTTCTCTGTGATGAGTGCATTCGACTCACAGAGTTCAACCTTCCTTTTGGTAGAACAGTTTTGAATCACTCTCTTTCTAGGACCTACAGTAGATTATTTGGAGCTCATTTAGGCCTATGATGGGAAAGGGAATATCTTCCCATAAAAACTAAGCAGAATCATTCTCAGAAACATTTATGTGATGAGTGCTTTCAACTCAGAGACTTGAACATTCCTTTTGATAGAGCAGTTTTGAAACACTCTTTTTGTAGAATCTGCAATTGGATATTTGGAGTGCTTTGATACCTATGCTGGAAAAGGAAATATCTTCACATAAAAATTAGACAGAAGCATTCTCAGACACTTCTCTGTGATGGGCGCATTCAGCTCACTGAGTTCAACCTTCCTTTAGGTAGAATAGTTTTGAATCACTCTCTTTGTAGAATCTACTATCGATTATTTGGAGCGCATTGAGGCCTACGATGGAAAAGGGAATATCTTCCCATAAAAACTAAGCAGAATCATTCTCAGAAACATTTTTGTGATGAGTGCATTCAACTCTGAGACTTGAACATTCCTTTTGAAAGAGCAGTTTTGAAACACTCTTTTCATAGAATCTACAAGTGGGTATTTGGAGCAATTTGAGGCCTATGCTGGAAAAGGGAATATCTTCACATAAAAATTAGACAGAAGCATTCTCAGAAATTTCTTTGTGATGAGTGCGTTCAACTCACAGGGTTGAACTTTCCTTTTGATAGAACAGTTTTGAAACACTCTGTTTGTAGAATTTGCAAGTGGATATTTGGAGCGATTTGAGGCCTATGCTGCAAAAAGGGAATATCTTAACATAAGAACTAGACAGAAGCATTCTCAGAGACTTCCTTGTGCCTTATACATTCAATTCACAGGCTTGAACCTTCTTTTTGGTAGAGCAGTTTTGAAACACCCTTTTTGTAGACTCTGCAAGTGGATATTTACAGCGATTTGAGGCCTACAGTGAAAAAGGGGATATCTTCACATAAAAACTAGATAGAAGCATTCTCAGAAACTTCCCTTTGCTTTATGCAGTCAACTCACAGACTTGAAACTTCCTTTTCAAAGAGCAGATTTTAAATACTCTTTTTGTAGAAACTGCAAGTGGATATTTGGAGCGCTTTGAGGCCTATGCTGGAAAAGGAATTATCCTCACATAAAAACAAGACAAAAGCATTCTCCGAAACTTCTTTGGGATGAATGCATTCAGCTCACAGAGTTGAACCTTGCCTTTGATAGAACAGTTTTGAAACACTCTTTTTTTAGAATCTGCAAGTGGATATTTGGAGCGCATTGGGACCTATGCTGGAAAAAGAAATATCTTCACATAATACCTAGACGGAAGCATTCTCAGAAACTTCTCTGTGATGAGTCATTTATGAAACACTTTCTTTGAAGAATCTATAAGAGATTATTTGGAGCTCATTGAGGCCTATGCTGGAAAAAGGAATATCTTCATATAAAAACTAGACAGAAGCATTCTGAGAAACTTCCCTGCGCTATTTGCATTCAACTCACACTCTTGAACCTTCTTTTTGAAAGAGCAGATTTGAAACACTCTTTTTGTAGAAACTGCAGGTGCATATTTGGAGTGCTTTGAGGCCTATGATGGAAAAGGAAATATCCTCACAGAAAAATTAGACAAAAGCATTCTCAGAAATTTCTTTGTGATGTGTGCATTTAATTCACCGAGTTGAACTTTCCTTTTGATAGAACAGTTTTGAAACAGTCTTTTTGTAGAATCTGCAAGTGGATATTTGGAGCATTTTGAGGTCTATGCTGGAAAAGGAAATATCTTCACATAAAAACTAGACAGAAGCATTCCCAAAAACTTCCCCGTGCTTCATGCATTCAACTCACAGACTTGAACCTTCCTTTTGATAGAGCAGTTTTGAAACACTCTTTTTGTAGAATCTGCAATTGGATATTTGGAGCGATTTGAGGCCTATGATGAAAAAGGGAATATCTTCACCTAAAAACTAGACAGAAGCATTCTCTGAAACTTCTTTGCGATGAGTGCATTCAACCCACAGAGTTGAAACCTCCTTTTTTTTAGAACTGTTTTGTAACACTCTCTTTGTAGAATCTGAAAGTGGATACTTGGTGCGCTTTGAGGCCTATGCTGGAAATGGAAATATGTTCTCATAAAAACTAAGCAGAAGCATACTCACAGAGTTCTTAGTGATGAGTGCATCCAACTCACAGACTTAAACTTTCCTTTTGATATAGCAGTTTTGACACACTCTTTTTGTAGAATCTGCAAGTGGATATTTGGAGCGCTATGAGGCCTACGCTGTAAAAGGAAATATCATCACATAAAAACTATACAGAATCATTCTCAGAAACATCTCTATGATGAGTGCATTGTACTCACAGACTTGAACTTTCTTTTTGATAGAGCAGTTTTGAAACACTCCTTTTGTAGAATGTGCAAGTGGATATTTGGTGTGCTTTGAGGCCTAATCTGGAAAAGGAAATATCTTCACATAAAAACTAGACAGAAGCATTCTCTGAAACTTCTTTGTGACGCGTGCATTCATCTAACAGACTAGAAACTTCCTTTTGATAGAGCAGTTTTGAAACACCCTTTTTGTAGAATCTACAAGTGGATATTTGGAGCGATTTGAGGCCTGTGGTGTAAAAGGGAATATCTTCACATAAAAACTAGAAGGAAGCATTCTCAGAAACTTCAGTGTGCGTTATGCATTCAGCTCACAGACTTGAACATTCCTTTTGAAAGAGCAGATTTGAAAAACTCTTTTTGTAGAAATTGCAAGTGGATATTTGGAGTGGTTTGAGGCCTATGCTGGAAAAGGATATATCCTCACATAAAAACTAGACAAAAGCATTCTCTGAAACTTCTTTGTGATGAATGCATTCAGCTTACAGAGTTGAACTTTCCTTTTGATAGAACAGTTTTGAAACACTCTTTTTGTAGAATCTGCAGGTGGATATTTGGAGAGCTTTGAGACCTATGCTGGAAAAGGATATATCTTCACATAAAAATTAGACAGAAGCATTCTCAGACACTTCTCTGTGATGAGTGCATTCAACTCACAGAGTTCAACCTTCCTTTTTGTAGAACAGTTATGAAACACTCTCTTTGTAGAATCTACAAGGGATCATTTGGAGCACATTGGGGCCTAGGCTGGAAAAGGAAGTATCTTCCCATTAAAAAAAAAGCAGAATCATTCTGAGATACTTTTTTGTGATCAGTGCATTCGACTCACAGACTTGAACCTTCCTTTTGATAGAGCAGTTTTGAAACACTCTTTTTGAAGAATCTTCAAGTGGATATTTGGAGCGCTTTGAGGCCTATGCTGGAAAAGGAAATATCTTCACATAAAAACTAGACAGAAGCATTGTCAGACACTTCTCTGTGATGAGTGCATTCAACTCACAGAGTTCAACCTTCTTTTTTGTAGAACAGTTATGAAACACTCTCTTTGTATAATCTACAAGGGATCATTTGGAGCACATTAAGACCTATGCTGGAAAAGGGTGTATCTTCCCATAAAAAAAAAGCAGAATCATTCTGAGATACCTTTTTGTGATGAGTGCATTCAACTCACAGACTTGAACATTCCTTTCGATAGAGCAGTTTTGAAACACTCTTTTTGTAGATTCTGCAAGTGGGTATTTTGAGCGCTTTGAGGTCAAAGATGGAAAAGGAAATATCTTCATATAAAAACTAGACAGAAGCATTCTCAGAAATTACTTTGGGATGAGTGCATTCAACCAAAAGAGTTGAACCTTCCTTTTGATAGAACAGTTTTGAAACACTTTTTTTGTAGAATCTGCAAGTGGATATTTGGAGCAATTTGAGGCCTATGCTAGAAAAGGAAATATCTTCACATAAAAACTAGACGGAAGCATTCTCAGAAATTTCTTGGTGATGAGTGCATTCAACTCACAGGTTTGAACTTGCCTTTTGATAGAACAGCTTTGAAACACTCTGTTTGTAGAATTTGCAAGTGGATATTTGGAGAGATTTGTGGCCTGTGCTGCATAAAGGGAATATCTTAACTTTAGAACAAGACAGAAGCATTCTCAGAGACTCCACTGTGCTTTATGCATTCAAATCACAGGCTTGAACCTTCGTTTTGATAGATCAGTTTTGAACCACTCTTTTTGTAGAATCTGCAAGTGGATATTTGGAGTGATTTGAGGCCTATGATGAAAAAGGAAATATCTTCACCTAAAAACTAGACAGAAACATTCTCAGAAACTTCTGTGGGATCAGAACGTTCAACCAACAGAGTTGAACCTTCCTTTTGATAGACTAGTTTTGAAACACACTTTTTGTAGAATCTGCAAGTGGATGTTTGGAGGGCTTTGAGGCCTATGCTGGAAAGAAAATATCTTCACCTAAAAACTAGACAGAAGCATTCTCAGAAACTTCTTTGTGATGAGTACATTCAACTCACCGTGTTGAAAGTTCCTTTTGATAGAACAATTCTGACACAATCTTCTTATAGAATCTGCAAGTGGATATTTGGATTGCTTGAGGCCTATGCTGGAGTAAGAAATAATTTCACATAAAAACTATATTGAAGCATTCTCAAAAACATCTTTGTGATGTGTGCCTTCAACTCACAGAATTGAAACTTCCTTTTGATAAAGCAGTTTTGAAACACCATATTGTAGAATCTGCAAGTGGATAGTTTTAGCACTTTGAGGCCTAGCCTGGAAAAGGGTATATCTTCACATAAAAACTGGACAGAAGCATTCTCAGAAACTTCCCTGTGCTTTATGAATTCAACTCACAGACTTGAACCTTCCTTTTGATAGAACAGTTTGGAAAAACACTTTTTGTAGAATCTGGAAGTGGATATTTAGAGCGCTTTGAGGCCTATGCAGGAAAAGGAAATACCATCACATAAAAACTAGACAGAAGTATTCTCAGAAACTTCTTTGTGATGTGTGCATTCAACTCACAGATTTGAACCCTGCTTTTCAAAGAGCAGTTATGAAACACCCTTTTTGTAGGATCTGCAGGTGGACATTTTTGGCGCTTTGAGGCCAATGCTGGAAAAGGAAATATGTATACATAAAAACTAAACAGAAGCATTCTCAGAAACTTCTCTGTGTTTTATGATTTCAACTCACAGAGTTGAACCTTCCTTTTGATAGCGCAGTTTTGAAACACTCTTTTGTAGAATCTGCAAGTGGATATTTGGAATGCTTTGAGGCCTATGCTCGAAAAGGAAATTTCTTCATATAAATACTAGACAGAAGCATGCTCAGAAACTTCTTTGTGATGAGTGCATTGTACTCACAGACTTTAAATTTCCTTTTGATAGAGCAGTTTAGAAACAGTCTTTTTGTAAAATATGAAAGTGTACATTTTGTGCGATTTGAGGGCTAAGATGGAAAAGGAAATATCTTCACATAAAAACTGGACAGAAGTATTCTCCGTATTTTCTTTGTGATGTGTGCATTAAACTAACAGAGTAGAACCTTCCTTTTGATAGAGCAGTTTTGAAACCCTCTTTTTGTAGAATCTGCAAGTGGATATTTGGAGCGATTTGAGGCCTATGGTGAAAAAGGGGATATCTTCGCATAAAAACTAGATAGAAGCATTCTCAGAAACTTCCCTGTGCCGTATGCATTCAACTCACGGACTTAAAACTTCCTTTTGAAAGAGCAGATTTGAAACACTTTTTTTGTAGAAACTGCAAGTGGATATTTGGAGCGCTTTGAGGCCTATGCAGGAAAAGGAAATATCCTCACATAAAAAGTAGACAAAAGCATTCTCCGAAACTTCTTTGTGTTGAATGCATTCACCTCACAGAGTTGAACCTTCCCTTTGATGGAACAGTTTTGAAACACTCTTTTTGTAGAATCTGCAAGTGGCTATTTGGAGCGCTTTGAGGCGTATGCTGGAAAAGGAAATATCTTCACATAATAAATAGACGGAAGCATTCACAGAAACTTCTCTGTGATGAGTGCATTCACCTCACAGAGTTCAACCTTCCTTTTGGTAGAACAGTTATGAAACACTCTCTTTGTAGAGTCTACAAGAGATTATTTGGAGCTCATTGAGGCCTATGCTGGAAAAGAAAGTATCTTCCCGGAAAAACTAAGCAGAATCATTCTCAGAAATATTTTTGTGATGAGTGCAATCAACTCACAGCCTTGAACCTTCCTTTTGATAGAGTAGTTTTGAAACACTCGTTTTGTAGAATCTGCAAGTGGATATTTGGAGTGCTTTGAGGTCTATGCTGGAAAAGGAAATATCTTCACATCAAAACTAGACAGAAACATTCTCAGAAATTTCTGTGTGATGAGTGCATTCAACTCACAGGGTTGAATTTTCCTTTTGCTAGAACAGTTTTGAAACATTCTTTTTGTAGAATCTGCAAGTGTGTATTTGGAGCGATTTGAGGCCTATGCTGCAAAAAGAGAAATCTTCACATAGAAACTAGACAGAAGCATTCCCAAAAACTTCCCCGTGCTTCATGCATTCAACTCACAGACTTGAACCTTCCTTTTGATAGAGCAGTTTTGAAACACTCTTTTTGTAGAATCTGCAATTGGATATTTGGAGCGATTTGAGGCCTATGATGAAAAAGGGAATGTCTTCACCTAAAAACTAGACAGAAGCATCCTCTGCAACTTCTTTGTGATGAGTACATTCAACCCACAGAGTTGAAACCTCCTTTTTTTTAGAACTGTTTTGTAACACTCTCTTTGTAGAATCTGAAAGTGGATACTTGGTGCGCTTTGAGGCCTGTGCTGGAAATGGAAATATGTTCTCATAAAAACTAAGCAGAAGCATACTCACAGAGTTCTTAGTGATGAGTGCATTCAACTCACAGACATAAACTTTCCTTTTGATATGGCAGTTTTGACACACTCTTTTTGTAGAATCTGCAAGTGGATATTTGGAGCGCTATGAGGGCTACGCTGTAAAAGGAAATATCATCACATAAAAACTATACGGAAGCATTCTCAGAAACATCTCTATGATGAGCGCATTGTAGACACAGACTTGAACTTTCTTTTTGATAGAGCAGTTTTGAAACACTCCTTTTGTGGAATGTGCAAGTGGATATTTGGTGTGCTTTGAGGCCTAATCTGGAAAAGGAAATATCTTCACATAAAAACTAGACAGAAGCATTCTCTGAAACTTCTTTGTGATGCGTGCATTCATCTAACAGACTAGAAACTTCCTTTTGATAGAGCAGTTTTGAAACACCCTTTTTGTAGCATCTGCAAGTGGATATTTGGAGCGATTTGAGGCCTGTGGTGTAAAAGGGAATATCTTCACATAAAAACTAGAAGGAAGCATTCTCAGAAACTTCAGTGTGCTTTATGCATTCAACTCACAGACTTGAACCTTCCTTTTGAAAAAGCAGATTTGAAAAACTCTTTTTGTAGAAATTGCAAGTGGATATTTGGAGTGCTTTGAGGCCTATGCTGGAAAAGGATATATCCTCACATAAAAACTAGACAAAAGCATTCCCTGAAACTTCTTTGTGATGAATGCATTCAGCTTACAGAGTTGAACTTTCCTTTTGATAGAACAGTTTTGAAACACTCTTTTTGTAGAATCTGCAAGTGGATATTTGGAGAGCTTTGAGACCTATGCTGGAAAAGGAAATATCTTCACATAAATATTAGACAGAAGCATTCTCAGACACTTCTCTGTGATGAGTGCATTCAACTCAGAGAGTTCAACCTTCCTTTTGGTAGAACAGTTTTGAATCACTCTCTTTCTAGAATCTACAGTAGATTATTTGGAGCTCATTTAGGCCTATGATGGGAAAGGGAATATCTTCCCATAAAAACTAAGCAGAATCATTCTCAGAAACATTTATGTGATGAGTGCTTTCAACTCAGAGACTTGAACATTCCTTTTGATAGAGCAGTTTTGAAACACTCTTTTTGTAGAATCTGCAATTGGATATTTGGAGTGCTTTGAGACCTATGCTGGAAAAGGAAATATCTTCACATAAAAATTAGACAGAAGCATTCTCAGACACTTCTCTGTGATGGGCGCATTCAGCTCACTGAGTTCAACCTTCCTTTAGGTAGAATAGTTTTGAATCACTCTCTTTGTAGAATCTACTATCGATTATTTGGAGCGCATTGAGGCCTACGATGGAAAAGGGAATATCTTCCCATAAAAACTAAGCAGAATCATTCTCAGAAACATTTTTGTGATGAGTGCATTCAACTCTGAGACTTGAACATTCCTTTTGAAAGATCAGTTTTGAAACATTCTTTTAATAGTATCTACAAGTGGGTATTTGGAGCAATTTGAGGCCTATTCTGGAAAAGGGAATATCTTCACATAAAAATTAGACAGAAGCATTCTCAGAAATTTCTTTGTGATGAGTGCGTTCAACTCACAGGGTTGAACTTTCCTTTTGATAGAACAGTTTTGAAACACTCTGTTTGTAGAATTTGCAAGTGGATATTTGGAGCGACTTGAGGCCTATGCTGCAAAAAGGGAATATCTTAACATAAGAACTAGACAGAAGCATTCTCAGAGACTTCCTTGTGCCTTATACATTCAATTCACAGGCTTGAACCTTCTTTTTGGTAGAGCAGTTTTGAAACACCCTTTTTGTAGACTCTGCAAGTGGATATTTACAGCGATTTGAGGCCTACAGTGAAAAAGGGGATATCTTCACATAAAAACTAGATAGAAGCATTCTCAGAAACTTCCCTTTGCTTTATGCAGTCAACTCACAGACTTGAAACTTCCTTTTCAAAGAGCAGATTTTAAATACTCTTTTTGTAGAAACTGCAAGTGGATATTTGGAGCGCTTTGAGGCCTATGCTGGAAAAGGAAATATCCTCACATAAAAACAAGACAAAAGCATTCTCCGAAACTTCTTTGGGATGAATGCATTCAGCTCACAGAGTTGAACCTTGCCTTTGATAGAACAGTTTTGAAACACTCTTTTTTTAGAATCTGCAAGTGGATATTTGGAGCGCATTGGGACCTATGCTGGAAAAAGAAATATCTTCACATAATACCTAGACGGAAGCATTCTCAGAAACTTCTCTGTGATGAGTCATTTATGAAACACTTTCTTTGAAGAATCTATAAGAGATTATTTGGAGCTCATTGAGGCCTATGCTGGAAAAAGGAATATCTTCATATAAAAACTAGACAGAAGCATTCTGAGAAACTTCCCTGCTCTATTTGCATTCAACTCACACTCTTGAACCTTCTTTTTGAAAGAGCAGATTTGAAACACTCTTTTTGTAGAAACTGCAGGTGCATATTTGGAGTGCTTTGAGGCCTATGATGGAAAAGGAAATATCCTCACAGAAAAATTAGACAAAAGCATTCTCAGAAATTTCTTTGTGATGTGTGCATTTAATTCACCGAGTTGAACTTTCCTTTTGATAGAACAGTTTTGAAACAGTCTTTTTGTAGAATCTGCAAGTGGATATTTGGAGCATTTTGAGGTCTATGCTGGAAAAGGAAATATCTTCACATAAAAACTAGACAGAAGCATTCCCAAAAACTTCCCCGTGCTTCATGCATTCAACTCACAGACTTGAACCTTCCTTTTGATAGAGCAGTTTTGAAACACTCTTTTTGTAGAATCTGCAATTGGATATTTGGAGCGATTTGAGGCCTATGATGAAAAAGGGAATATCTTCACCTAAAAACTAGACAGAAGCATTCTCTGAAACTTCTTTGCGATGAGTGCATTCAACCCACAGAGTTGAAACCTCCTTTTTTTTAGAACTGTTTTGTAACACTCTCTTTGTAGAATCTGAAAGTGGATACTTGGTGCGCTTTGAGGCCTATGCTGGAAATGGAAATATGTTCTCATAAAAACTAAGCAGAAGCATACTCACAGAGTTCTTAGTGATGAGTGCATCCAACTCACAGACTTAAACTTTCCTTTTGATATAGCAGTTTTGACACACTCTTTTTGTAGAATCTGCAAGTGGATATTTGGAGCGCTATGAGGCCTACGCTGTAAAAGGAAATATCATCACATAAAAACTATACAGAATCATTCTCAGAAACATCTCTATGATGAGTGCATTGTACTCACAGACTTGAACTTTCTTTTTGATAGAGCAGTTTTGAAACACTCCTTTTGTAGAATGTGCAAGTGGATATTTGGTGTGCTTTGAGGCCTAATCTGGAAAAGGAAATATCTTCACATAAAAACTAGACAGAAGCATTCTCTGAAACTTCTTTGTGATGCGTGCATTCATCTAACAGACTAGAAACTTCCTTTTGATAGAGCAGTTTTGAAACACCCTTTTTGTAGAATCTACAAGTGGATATTTGGAGCGATTTGAGGCCTGTGGTGTAAAAGGGAATATCTTCACATAAAAACTAGAAGGAAGCATTCTCAGAAACTTCAGTGTGCGTTATGCATTCAGCTCACAGACTTGAACATTCCTTTTGAAAGAGCAGATTTGAAAAACTCTTTTTGTAGAAATTGCAAGTGGATATTTGGAGTGGTTTGAGGCCTATGCTGGAAAAGGATATATCCTCACATAAAAACTAGACAAAAGCATTCTCTGAAACTTCTTTGTGATGAATGCATTCAGCTTACAGAGTTGAACTTTCCTTTTGATAGAACAGTTTTGAAACACTCTTTTTGTAGAATCTGCAGGTGGATATTTGGAGAGCTTTGAGACCTATGCTGGAAAAGGAAATATCTTCACATAAAAATTAGACAGAAGCATTCTCAGACACTTCTCTGTGATGAGTGCATTCAACTCACAGAGTTCAACCTTCCTTTTTGTAGAACAGTTATGAAACACTCTCTTTGTAGAATCTACAAGGGATCATTTGGAGCACATTGGGGCCTAGGCTGGAAAAGGAAGTATCTTCCCATTAAAAAAAAAGCAGAATCATTCTGAGATACTTTTTTGTGATCAGTGTATTCGACTCACAGACTTGAACCTTCCTTTTGATAGAGCAGTTTTGAAACACTCTTTTTGAAGAATCTTCAAGTGGATATTTGGAGCGCTTTGAGGCCTATGCTGGAAAAGGAAATATCTTCACATAAAAACTAGACAGAAGCATTGTCAGACACTTCTCTGTGATGAGTGCATTCAACTCACAGAGTTCAACCTTCCTTTTTGTAGAACAGTTATGAAACACTCTCTTTGTATAATCTACAAGGGATCATTTGGAGCACATTAAGACCTATGCTGGAAAAGGGTGTATCTTCCCATAAAAAAATAAGCAGAATCATTCTGAGATACCTTTTTGTGATGAGTGCATTCAACTCACAGACTTGAACATTCCTTTCGATAGAGCAGTTTTGAAACACTCTTTTTTTTGTAGATTCTGCAAGTGGGTATTTTGAGCGCTTTGAGGTCAAAGATGGAAAAGGAAATATCTTCATATAAAAACTAGACAGAAGCATTCTCAGAAATTACTTTGGGATGAGTGCATTCAACCAAAAGAGTTGAACCTTCCTTTTGATAGAACAGTTTTGAAACAGTTTTTTTGTAGAATCTGCAAGTGGATATTTGGAGCAATTTGAGGCCTATGCTAGAAAAGGAAATATCTTCACATAAAAACTAGACGGAAGCATTCTCAGAAATTTCTTGGTGATGAGTGCATTCAACTCACAGGTTTGAACTTGCCTTTTGATAGAACAGCTTTGAAACACTCTGTTTGTAGAATTTGCAAGTGGATATTTGGAGAGATTTGTGGCCTGTGCTGCATAAAGGGAATATCTTAACTTTAGAACAAGACAGAAGCATTCTCAGAGACTCCACTGTGCTTTATGCATTCAAATCACAGGCTTGAACCTTCGTTTTGATAGATCAGTTTTGAACCACTCTTTTTGTAGAATCTGCAAGTGGATATTTGGAGTGATTTGAGGCCTATGATGAAAAAGGAAATATCTTCACCTAAAAACTAGACAGAAACATTCTCAGAAACTTCTGTGGGATCAGAACGTTCAACCAACAGAGTTGAACCTTCCTTTTGATAGACTAGTTTTGAAACACACTTTTTGTAGAATCTGCAAGTGGATGTTTGGAGGGCTTTGAGGCCTATGCTGGAAAGAAAATATCTTCACCTAAAAACTAGACAGAAGCATTCTCAGAAACTTCTTTGTGATGAGTGCATTCAACTCACAGTGTTGAAAGTTCCTTTTGATAGAACAATTCTGACACAATCTTCTTATAGAATCTGCAAGTGGATATTTGGATTGCTTGAGGCCTATGCTGGAGTAAGAAATAATTTCACATAAAAACTATATTGAAGCATTCTCAAAAACATCTTTGTGATGTGTGCCTTCAACTCACAGAATTGAAACTTCCTTTTGATAAAGCAGTTTTGAAACACCATATTGCAGAATCTGCAAGTGGATAGTTTTAGCACTTTGAGGCCTAGCCTGGAAAAGGGTATATCTTCACATAAAAACTGGACAGAAGCATTCTCAGAAACTTCCCTGTGCTTTATGAATTCAACTCACAGACTTGAACCTTCCTTTTGATAGAACAGTTTGGAAAAACACTTTTTGTAGAATCTGGAAGTGGATATTTAGAGCGCTTTGAGGCCTATGCAGGAAAAGGAAATACCATCACATAAAAACTAGACAGAAGTAGTCTCAGAAACTTCTTTGTGATGTGTGCATTCAACTCACAGATTTGAACCCTGCTTTTCAAAGAGCAGTTATGAAACACCCTTTTTGTAGGATCTGCAGGTGGACATTTTTGGCGCTTTGAGGCCAATGCTGGAAAAGGAAATATGTATACATAAAAACTAAACAGAAGCATTCTCAGAAACTTCTCTGTGTTTTATGATTTCAACTCACAGAGTTGAACCTTCCTTTTGATAGCGCAGTTTTGAAACACTCTTTTGTAGAATCTGCAAGTGGATATTTGGAATGCTTTGAGGCCTATGCTCGAAAAGGAAATTTCTTCATATAAATACTAGACAGAAGCATGCTCAGAAACTTCTTTGTGATGAGTGCATTGTACTCACAGACTTTAAATTTCCTTTTGATAGAACAGTTTTGAAACAGTCTTTTTGTAAAATATGAAAGTGTATATTTGGTGCGATTTGAGGGCTAAGATGGAAAAGGAAATATCTTCACATAAAAACTGGACAGAAGTATTCTCCGTATTTTCTTTGTGATGTGTGCATTAAACTAACAGAGTAGAACCTTCCTTTTGATAGAGCAGTTTTGAAACCCTCTTTTTGTAGAATCTGCAAGTGGATATTTGGAGCGATTTGAGGCCTATGGTGAAAAAGGGGATATCTTCGCATAAAAACTAGATAGAAGCATTCTCAGAAACTTTCCTGTGCCGTATGCATTCAACTCACGGACTTAAAACTTCCTTTTGAAAGAGCAGATTTGAAACACTTTTTTTGTAGAAACTGCAAGTGGATATTTGGAGCGCTTTGAGGCCTATGCAGGAAAAGGAAATATCCCCACATAAAAAGTAGACAAAAGCATTCTCCGAAACTTCTTTGTGATGAATGCATTCACCTCACAGAGTTGAACCTTCCCTTTGATGGAACAGTTTTGAAACACTCTTTTTGTAGAATCTGCAAGTGGCTATTTGGAGCGCTTTGAGGCGTATGCTGGAAAAGGAAATAACTTCACATAATAAATAGACGGAAGCATTCACAGAAACTTCTCTGTGATGAGTGCATTCACCTCACAGAGTTCAACCTTCCTTTTGGTAGAACAGTTATGAAACACTCTCTTTGTAGAGTCTACAAGAGATTATTTGGAGCTCATTGAGGCCTATGCTGGAAAAGAAAGTATCTTCCCGGAAAAACTAAGCAGAATCATTCTCAGAAATATTTTTGTGATGAGTGCATTCAACTCACAGCCTTGAACCTTCCTTTTGATAGAGTAGTTTTGAAACACTCGTTTTGTAGAATCTGCAAGTGGATATTTGGAGTGCTTTGAGGTCTATGCTGGAAAAGGAAATATCTTCACATCAAAACTAGACAGAAACATTCTCAGAAATTTCTGTGTGATGAGTGCATTCAACTCACAGGGTTGAACTTTCCTTTTGCTAGAACAGTTTTGAAACATTCTTTTTGTAGAATCTGCAAGTGTCTATTTGGAGCGATTTGAGGCCTATGCTGCAAAAAGAGAAATCTTCACATAAAAACTAGACAGAAGCATTCCCAAAAACTTCCCCGTGCTTCCTGCATTCAACTCACAGACTTGAACCTTCCTTTTGATAGAGCAGTTTTGAAACACTCTTTTTGTAGAATCTGCAATTGGATATTTGGAGCGATTTGAGGCCTATGATGAAAAAGGGAATGTCTTCACCTAAAAACTAGACAGAAGCATGCTCTGAAACTTCTTTGTGATGAGTGCATTCAACCCACAGAGTTGAAACCTCCTTTTTTTTAGAACTGTTTTGTAACACTCTCTTTGTAGAATCTGAAAGTGGATACTTGGTGCGCTTTGAGGCCTATGCTGGCAATGGAAATATGTTCTCATAAAAACTAAGCAGAAGCATACTCACAGAGTTCTTAGTGATGAGTGCATTCAACTCACAGACATAAACTTTCCTTTTGATATAGCAGTTTTGACACACTCTTTTTGTAGAATCTGCAAGTGGATATTTGGAGCGCTATGAGGGCTACGCTGTAAAAGGAAATCTCATCACATAAAAACTATACGGAAGCATTCTCAGAAACATCTCTATGATGAGCGCATTGTACTCACAGACTTGAACTTTCTTTTTGATAGAGCAGTTTTGAAACACTCCTTTTGTAGAATGTGCAAGTGGATATTTGGTGTGCTTTGAGGCCTAATCTGGAAAAGGAAATATCTTCACATAAAAACTAGACAGAAGCATTCTCTGAAACTTCTTTGTGATGCGTGCATTCATCTAACAGACTAGAAAGTTCCTTTTGATAGAGCAGTTTTGAAACACCCTTTTTGTAGAATCTGCAAGTGGATATTTGGAGCGATTTGAGGCCTGTGGTGTAAAAGGGAATATCTTCACATAAAAACTAGAAGGAAGCATTCTCAGAAACTTCAGTGTGCTTTATGCATTCAACTCACAGACTTGAACCTTCCTTTTGAAAAAGCAGATTTGAAAAACTCTTTTTGTAGAAATTGCAAGGGGATATTTGGAGTGCTTTGAGGCCTATGCTGGAAAAGGATATATCCTCACATAAAAACTAGACAAAAGCATTCCCTGAAACTTCTTTGTGATGAATGCATTCAGCTTACAGAGTTGAACTTTCCTTTTGATAGAACAGTTTTGAAACACTCTTTTTGTAGAATCTGCAAGTGGATATTTGGAGAGCTTTGAGACCTATGCTGGAAAAGGAAATATCTTCACATAAAAATTAGACAGAAGCATTCTCAGACACTTCTCTGTGATGAGTGCATTCGACTCACAGAGTTCAACCTTCCTTTTGGTAGAACAGTTTTGAGTCACTCTCTTTCTAGGACCTACAGTAGATTATTTGGAGCTCATTTAGGCCTATGATGGGAAAGGGAATATCTTCCCATAAAAACTAAGCAGAATCATTCTTAGAAACATTTATGTGATGAGTGCTTTCAACTCAGAGACTTGAACATTCCTTTTGATAGAGCAGTTTTGAAACACCCTTTTTGTAGAATCTGCAAGTGGATATTTAGAGCGCTATGAGGCCTACGCTGTAAAAGGAAATATCATCACATAAAAACTATACGGAAGCATTCTCAGAAACATCTCTATGATGAGCGCATTGTACTCACAGACTTGAACTTTCTTTTTGATAGAGCAGTTTTGAAACACTCCTTTTGTAGAATGTGCAAGTGGATATTTGGTGTGCTTTGAGGCCTAACCTGGAAAAGGAAATATCTTCACATAAAAACTAGACAGAAGCAGTCTCTGAAACTTCTTTGTGATGCGTGCATTCATCTAACAGACTAGAAACTTCCTTTTGATAGAGCAGTTTTGAAACACCCTTTTTGTAGAATCTACAAGTGGATATTTGGAGCGATTTGAGGCCTGTGGTGTAAAAGGGAATATCTTCACATAAAAACTAGAAGGAAGCATTCTCAGAAACTTCAGTGTGCGTTATGCATTCAACTCACAGACTTGAACATTCCTTTTGAAAGAGCAGATTTGAAAAACTCTTTTTGTAGAAATTGCAAGTGGATATTTGGAGTGGTTTGAGGCCTATGCTGGAAAAGGATATATCCTCACATAAAAACTAGACAAAAGCATTCTCTGAAACTTCTTTGTGATGAATGCATTCAGCTTACAGAGTTGAACTTTCCTTTTGATAGAACAGTTTTGAAACACTCTTTTTGTAGAATCTGCAAGTGGATATTTGGAGAGCTTTGAGACCTATGCTGGTAAAGGAAATATCTTCACATAAAAATTAGACAGAAGCATTCTCAGACACTTCTCTGTGATGAGTGCATTCGACTCACAGAGTTCAACCTTCCTTTTGGTAGAACAGTTTTGAATCACTCTCTTTCTAGGACCTACAGTAGATTATTTGGAGCTCATTTAGGCCTATGATGGGAAAGGGAATATCTTCCCATAAAAACTAAGCAGAATCATTCTCAGAAACATTTATGTGATGAGTGCTTTCAACTCAGAGACTTGAACATTCCTTTTGATAGAGCAGTTTTGAAACACTCTTTTTGTAGAATCTGCAATTGGATATTTGGAGTGCTTTGATACCTATGCTGGAAAAGGAAATATCTTCACATAAAAATTAGACAGAAGCATTCTCAGACACTTCTCTGTGATGGGCGCATTCAGCTCACTGAGTTCAACCTTCCTTTAGGTAGAATAGTTTTGAATCACTCTCTTTGTAGAATCTACTATCGATTATTTGGAGCGCATTGAGGCCTACGATGGAAAAGGGAATATCTTCCCATAAAAACTAAGCAGAATCATTCTCAGAAACATTTTTGTGATGAGTGCATTCAACTCTGAGACTTGAACATTCCTTTTGAAAGAGCAGTTTTGAAACACTCTTTTCATAGAATCTACAAGTGGGTATTTGGAGCAATTTGAGGCCTATGCTGGAAAAGGGAATATCTTCACATAAAAATTAGACAGAAGCATTCTCAGAAATTTCTTTGTGATGAGTGCGTTCAACTCACAGGGTTGAACTTTCCTTTTGATAGAACAGTTTTGAAACACTCTGTTTGTAGAATTTGCAAGTGGATATTTGGAGCGATTTGAGGCCTATGCTGCAAAAAGGGAATATCTTAACATAAGAACTAGACAGAAGCATTCTCAGAGACTTCCTTGTGCCTTATACATTCAATTCACAGGCTTGAACCTTCTTTTTGGTAGAGCAGTTTTGAAACACCCTTTTTGTAGACTCTGCAAGTGGATATTTACAGCGATTTGAGGCCTACAGTGAAAAAGGGGATATCTTCACATAAAAACTAGATAGAAGCATTCTCAGAAACTTCCCTTTGCTTTATGCAGTCAACTCACAGACTTGAAACTTCCTTTTCAAAGAGCAGATTTTAAATACTCTTTTTGTAGAAACTGCAAGTGGATATTTGGAGCGCTTTGAGGCCTATGCTGGAAAAGGAATTATCCTCACATAAAAACAAGACAAAAGCATTCTCCGAAACTTCTTTGGGATGAATGCATTCAGCTCACAGAGTTGAACCTTGCCTTTGATAGAACAGTTTTGAAACACTCTTTTTTTAGAATCTGCAAGTGGATATTTGGAGCGCATTGGGACCTATGCTGGAAAAAGAAATATCTTCACATAATACCTAGACGGAAGCATTCTCAGAAACTTCTCTGTGATGAGTCATTTATGAAACACTTTCTTTGAAGAATCTATAAGAGATTATTTGGAGCTCATTGAGGCCTATGCTGGAAAAAGGAATATCTTCATATAAAAACTAGACAGAAGCATTCTGAGAAACTTCCCTGCGCTATTTGCATTCAACTCACACTCTTGAACCTTCTTTTTGAAAGAGCAGATTTGAAACACTCTTTTTGTAGAAACTGCAAGTGCATATTTGGAGTGCTTTGAGGCCTATGATGGAAAAGGAAATATCCTCACAGAAAAATTAGACAAAAGCATTCTCAGAAATTTCTTTGTGATGTGTGCATTTAATTCACCGAGTTGAACTTTCCTTTTGATAGAACAGTTTTGAAACAGTCTTTTTGTAGAATCTGCAAGTGGATATTTGGAGCATTTTGAGGTCTATGCTGGAAAAGGAAATATCTTCACATAAAAACTAGACAGAAGCATTCCCAAAAACTTCCCCGTGCTTCATGCATTCAACTCACAGACTTGAACCTTCCTTTTGATAGAGCAGTTTTGAAACACTCTTTTTGTAGAATCTGCAATTGGATATTTGGAGCGATTTGAGGCCTATGATGAAAAAGGGAATATCTTCACCTAAAAACTAGACAGAAGCATTCTCTGAAACTTCTTTGCGATGAGTGCATTCAACCCACAGAGTTGAAACCTCCTTTTTTTTAGAACTGTTTTGTAACACTCTCTTTGTAGAATCTGAAAGTGGATACTTGGTGCGCTTTGAGGCCTATGCTGGAAATGGAAATATGTTCTCATAAAAACTAAGCAGAAGCATACTCACAGAGTTCTTAGTGATGAGTGCATCCAACTCACAGACTTAAACTTTCCTTTTGATATAGCAGTTTTGACACACTCTTTTTGTAGAATCTGCAAGTGGATATTTGGAGCGCTATGAGGCCTACGCTGTAAAAGGAAATATCATCACATAAAAACTATACAGAATCATTCTCAGAAACATCTCTATGATGAGTGCATTGTACTCACAGACTTGAACTTTCTTTTTGATAGAGCAGTTTTGAAACACTCCTTTTGTAGAATGTGCAAGTGGATATTTGGTGTGCTTTGAGGCCTAATCTGGAAAAGGAAATATCTTCACATAAAAACTAGACAGAAGCATTCTCTGAAACTTCTTTGTGACGCGTGCATTCATCTAACAGACTAGAAACTTCCTTTTGATAGAGCAGTTTTGAAACACCCTTTTTGTAGAATCTACAAGTGGATATTTGGAGCGATTTGAGGCCTGTGGTGTAAAAGGGAATATCTTCACATAAAAACTAGAAGGAAGCATTCTCAGAAACTTCAGTGTGCGTTATGCATTCAGCTCACAGACTTGAACATTCCTTTTGAAAGAGCAGATTTGAAAAACTCTTTTTGTAGAAATTGCAAGTGGATATTTGGAGTGGTTTGAGGCCTATGCTGGAAAAGGATATATCCTCACATAAAAACTAGACAAAAGCATTCTCTGAAACTTCTTTGTGATGAATGCATTCAGCTTACAGAGTTGAACTTTCCTTTTGATAGAACAGTTTTGAAACACTCTTTTTGTAGAATCTGCAGGTGGATATTTGGAGAGCTTTGAGACCTATGCTGGAAAAGGATATATCTTCACATAAAAATTAGACAGAAGCATTCTCAGACACTTCTCTGTGATGAGTGCATTCAACTCACAGAGTTCAACCTTCCTTTTTGTAGAACAGTTATGAAACACTCTCTTTGTAGAATCTACAAGGGATCATTTGGAGCACATTGGGGCCTAGGCTGGAAAAGGAAGTATCTTCCCATTAAAAAAAAAGCAGAATCATTCTGAGATACTTTTTTGTGATCAGTGCATTCGACTCACAGACTTGAACCTTCCTTTTGATAGAGCAGTTTTGAAACACTCTTTTTGAAGAATCTTCAAGTGGATATTTGGAGCGCTTTGAGGCCTATGCTGGAAAAGGAAATATCTTCACATAAAAACTAGACAGAAGCATTGTCAGACACTTCTCTGTGATGAGTGCATTCAACTCACAGAGTTCAACCTTCTTTTTTGTAGAACAGTTATGAAACACTCTCTTTGTATAATCTACAAGGGATCATTTGGAGCACATTAAGACCTATGCTGGAAAAGGGTGTATCTTCCCATAAAAAAATAAGCAGAATCATTCTGAGATACCTTTTTGTGATGAGTGCATTCAACTCACAGACTTGAACATTCCTTTCGATAGAGCAGTTTTGAAACACTCTTTTTGTAGATTCTGCAAGTGGGTATTTTGAGCGCTTTGAGGTCAAAGATGGAAAAGGAAATATCTTCATATAAAAACTAGACAGAAGCATTCTCAGAAATTACTTTGGGATGAGTGCATTCAACCAAAAGAGTTGAACCTTCCTTTTGATAGAACAGTTTTGAAACACTTTTTTTGTAGAATCTGCAAGTGGATATTTGGAGCAATTTGAGGCCTATGCTAGAAAAGGAAATATCTTCACATAAAAACTAGACGGAAGCATTCTCAGAAATTTCTTGGTGATGAGTGCATTCAACTCACAGGTTTGAACTTGCCTTTTGATAGAACAGCTTTGAAACACTCTGTTTGTAGAATTTGCAAGTGGATATTTGGAGAGATTTGTGGCCTGTGCTGCATAAAGGGAATATCTTAACTTTAGAACAAGACAGAAGCATTCTCAGAGACTCCACTGTGCTTTATGCATTCCAATCACAGGCTTGAACCTTCGTTTTGATAGATCAGTTTTGAACCACTCTTTTTGTAGAATCTGCAAGTGGATATTTGGAGTGATTTGAGGCCTATGATGAAAAAGGAAATATCTTCACCTAAAAACTAGACAGAAACATTCTCAGAAACTTCTGTGGGATCAGAACGTTCAACCAACAGAGTTGAACCTTCCTTTTGATAGACTAGTTTTGAAACACACTTTTTGTAGAATCTGCAAGTGGATGTTTGGAGGGCTTTGAGGCCTATGCTGGAAAGAAAATATCTTCACCTAAAAACTAGACAGAAGCATTCTCAGAAACTTCTTTGTGATGAGTACATTCAACTCACAGTGTTGAAAGTTCCTTTTGATAGAACAATTCTGACACAATCTTCTTATAGAATCTGCAAGTGGATATTTGGATTGCTTGAGGCCTATGCTGGAGTAAGAAATAATTTCACATAAAAACTATATTGAAGCATTCTCAAAAACATCTTTGTGATGTGTGCCTTCAACTCACAGAATTGAAACTTCCTTTTGATAAAGCAGTTTTGAAACACCATATTGTAGAATCTGCAAGTGGATAGTTTTAGCACTTTGAGGCCTAGCCTGGAAAAGGGTATATCTTCACATAAAAACTGGACAGAAGCATTCTCAGAAACTTCCCTGTGCTTTATGAATTCAACTCACAGACTTGAACCTTCCTTTTGATAGAACAGTTTGGAAAAACACTTTTTGTAGAATCTGGAAGTGGATATTTAGAGCGCTTTGAGGCCTATGCAGGAAAAGGAAATACCATCACATAAAAACTAGACAGAAGTATTCTCAGAAACTTCTTTGTGATGTGTGCATTCAACTCACAGATTTGAACCCTGCTTTTCAAAGAGCAGTTATGAAACACCCTTTTTGTAGGATCTGCAGGTGGACATTTTTGGCGCTTTGAGGCCAATGCTGGAAAAGGAAATATGTATACATAAAAACTAAACAGAAGCATTCTCAGAAACTTCTCTGTGTTTTATGATTTCAACTCACAGAGTTGAACCTTCCTTTTGATAGCGCAGTTTTGAAACACTCTTTTGTAGAATCTGCAAGTGGATATTTGGAATGCTTTGAGGCCTATGCTCGAAAAGGAAATTTCTTCATATAAATACTAGACAGAAGCATGCTCAGAAACTTCTTTGTGATGAGTGCATTGTACTCACAGACTTTAAATTTCCTTTTGATAGAGCAGTTTTGAAACAGTCTTTTTGTAAAATATGAAAGTGTATATTTGGTGCGATTTGAGGGCTAAGATGGAAAAGGAAATATCTTCACATAAAAACTGGACAGAAGTATTCTCCGTATTTTCTTTGTGATGTGTGCATTAAACTAACAGAGTAGAACCTTCCTTTTGATAGAGCAGTTTTGAAACCCTCTTTTTGTAGAATCTGCAAGTGGATATTTGGAGGGATTTGAGGCCTATGGTGAAAAAGGGGATATCTTCGCATAAAAACTAGATAGAAGCATTCTCAGAAACTTCCCTGTGCCGTATGCATTCAACTCACGGACTTAAAACTTCCTTTTGAAAGAGCAGATTTGAAACACTTTTTTTGTAGAAACTGCAAGTGGATATTTGGAGCGCTTTGAGGCCTATGCAGGAAAAGGAAATATCCTCACATAAAAAGTAGACAAAAGCATTCTCCGAAACTTCTTTGTGATGAATGCATTCACCTCACAGAGTTGAACCTTCCCTTTGATGGAACAGTTTTGAAACACT
This sequence comes from Pongo abelii, assembly GCF_028885655.2. NCBI lineage: Eukaryota > Metazoa > Chordata > Mammalia > Primates > Hominidae > Pongo > Pongo abelii. The sequence goes on from NC_071999.2 coordinate 10,821,517, forward strand.
CTTTTTGTAGAATCTGCAAGTGGCTATTTGGAGCGCTTTGAGGCGTATGCTGGAAAAGGAAATATCTTCACATAATAAATAGACGGAAGCATTCACAGAAACTTCTCTGTGATGAGTGCATTCACCTCACAGAGTTCAACCTTCCTTTTGGTAGAACAGTTATGAAACACTCTCTTTGTAGAGTCTACAAGAGATTATTTGGAGCTCATTGAGGCCTATGCTGGAAAAGAAAGTATCTTCCCGGAAAAACTAAGCAGAATCATTCTCAGAAATATTTTTGTGATGAGTGCATTCAACTCACAGCCTTGAACCTTCCTTTTGATAGAGTAGTTTTGAAACACTCGTTTTGTAGAATCTGCAAGTGGATATTTGGAGTGCTTTGAGGTCTATGCTGGAAAAGGAAATATCTTCACATCAAAACTAGACAGAAACATTCTCAGAAATTTCTGTGTGATGAGTGCATTCAACTCACAGGGTTGAACTTTCCTTTTGCTAGAACAGTTTTGAAACATTCTTTTTGTAGAATCTGCAAGTGTGTATTTGGAGCGATTTGAGGCCTATGCTGCAAAAAGAGAAATCTTCACATAAAAACTAGACAGAAGCATTCCCAAAAACTTCCCCGTGCTTCATGCATTCAACTTACAGACTTGAACCTTCCTTTTGATAGAGCAGTTTTGAAACACTCTTTTTGTAGAATCTGCAATTGGATATTTGGAGCGATTTGAGGCCTATGATGAAAAAGGGAATGTCTTCACCTAAAAACTAGACAGAAGCATTCTCTGAAACTTCTTTGTGATGAGTGCATTCAACCCACAGAGTTGAAACCTCCTTTATTTTAGAACTGCTTTGTAACACTCTCTTTGTAGAATCCGAAAGTGGATACTTGGTCCGCTTTGAGGCCTATGTTGGAAATGGAAATATGTTCTCATAAAAACTAAGCAGAAGCATATTCACAGATTTCTTAGTGATGAGTGCATTCAACTCACAGACATAAACTTTCCTTTTGATATAGCAGTTTTGACACACTCTTTTTGTAGAATCTGCAAGTGGATATTTGGAGCGTTATGAGGGCTACGCTGTAAAAGGAAATATCATCACATAAAAACTATACAGAAGCATTCTCAGAAACATCTCTATGATGAGCGCATTGTACTCACAGACTTGAACTTTCTTTTTGATAGAGCAGTTTTGAAACACTCCTTTTGTAGAATGTGCAAGTGGATATTTGGTGTGCTTTGAGGCCTAATCTGGAAAAGGAAATATCTTCACATAAAAACTAGACAGAAGCATTCTCTGAAACTTCTTTGTGATGCGTGCATTCATCTAACAGACTAGAAAGTTCCTTTTGATAGAGCAGTTTTGAAACACCCTTTTTGTAGAATCTACAAGTGGATATTTGGAGCGATTTGAGGCCTGTGGTGTGAAAGGGAATATCTTCACATAAAAACTAGAAGGAAGCATTCTCAGAAACTTCAGTGTGCTTTATGCATTCAACTCACAGACTTGAACCTTCCTTTTGAAAAAGCAGATTTGAAAAACTCTTTTTGTAGAAATTGCAAGTGGATATTTGGAGTGCTTTGAGGCCTATGCTGGAAAAGGATATATCCTCACATAAAAACTAGACAAAAGCATTCCCTGAAATTTCTTTGTGATGAATGCATTCAGCTTACAGAGTTGAACTTTCCTTTTGATAGAACAGTTTTGAAACACTCTTTTTGTAGAATCTGCAAGTGGATATTTGGAGAGCTATGAGACCTATGCTGGAAAAGGAAATATCTTCACATAAAAATTGGACAGAAGCATTCTTAGACACTTCTCTGTGATGAGTGCATTCAACTCAGAGAGTTCAACCTTCCTTTTGGTAGAACAGTTTTGAATCACTCTCTTTCTAGAATCTACAATAGATTATTTGGAGCTCATTTAGGCCTATGATGGGAAAGGGAATATCTTCCCATAAAAACTAAGCAGAATCATTGTCAGAAACATTTATGTGATGAGTGCTTTCAACTCAGAGACTTGAACATTCCTTTTGATAGAGCAGTTTTGAAACACTCTTTTTGTAGAATCTGCAATTGGATATTTGGAGTGCTTTGAGACCTATGCTGGAAAAGGAAATATCTTCACATAAAAATTAGACAGAAGCATTCTCAGACACTTCTCTGTGATGGGCGCATTCAGCTCACTGAGTTCAACCTTCCTTTAGGTAGAATAGTTTTGAATCACTCTCTTTGTAGAATCTACTATCGATTATTTGGAGCGCTTTGAGGCCTACGATGGAAAAGGGAATATCTTCCCATAAAAACTAAGCAGAATCATTCTCAGAAACATTTTTGTGATGAGTGCATTCAACTCTGAGACTTGAACATTCCTTTTGAAAGAGCAGTTTTGAAACACTCTTTTTATAGAATCTACAAGTGGGTATTTGGAGCAATTTGAGGCCTATGCTGGAAAAGGGAATATCTTCACATAAAAATTAGACAGAAGCATTCTCAGAAATTTCTTTGTGATGAGTGCGTTCAACTCACAGGGTTGAACTTTCCTTTTGATAGAACAGTTTTGAAACACTCTGTTTGTAGAATTTGCAAGTGGATATTTGGAGCGATTTGAGGCCTATGCTGCAAAAAGGGAATATCTTAACTTAAGAACTAGACAGAAGCATTCTCAGAGACTTCCTTGTGACTTACACATTCAATTCACAGGCTTGAACCTTCTTTTTGGTAGAGCAGTTTTGAAACACCCTTTTTGTAGACTCTGCAAGTGGATATTTACAGCGATTTGAGGCCTACAGTGAAAAAGGGGATATCTTCACATAAAAACTAGATAGAAGCATTCTCAGAAACTTCCCTTTGCTTTATGCAGTCAACTCACAGACTTGAAACTTCCTTTTCAAAGAGCAGATTTTAAATACTCTTTTTGTAGAAACTGCAAGTGGATATTTGGAGCGCTTTGAGGCCTATGCTGGAAAAGGAAATATCCTCACATAAAAACAAGACAAAAGCATTCTCCGAAACTTCTTTGGGATGAATGCATTCAGCTCACAGAGTTGAACCTTGCCTTTGATAGAACAGTTTTGAAACACTCTTTTTTTAGAATCTGCAAGTGGATATTTGGAGCGCATTGGGACCTATGCTGGAAAAAGAAATATCTTCACATAATACCTAGACGGAAGCATTCTCAGAAACTTCTCTGTGATGAGTCATTTATGAAACACTTTCTTTGAAGAATCTATAAGAGATTATTTGGAGCTCATTGAGGCCTATGCTCGAAAAAGGAATATCTTCATATAAAAACTAGACAGAAGCATTCTGAGAAACTTCCCTGCGCTATTTGCATTCAACTCACACTCTTGAACCTTCTTTTTGAAAGAGCAGATTTGAAACACTCTTTTTGTAGAAACTGCAAGTGCATATTTGGAGTGCTTTGAGGCCTATGATGGAAAAGGAAATATCCTCACAGAAAAATTAGACAAAAGCATTCTCAGAAATTTCTTTGTGATGTGTGCATTTAATTCACTGAGTTGAACTTTCCTTTTGATAGAACAGTTTTGAAACAGTCTTTTTGTAGAATCTGCAAGTGGATATTTGGAGCATTTTGAGGTCTATGCTGGAAAAGGAAATATCTTCACATAAAAACTAGACAGAAGCATTCCCAAAAACTTCCCCGTGCTTCATGCATTCAACTCACAGACTTGAACCTTCCTTTTGATAGAGCAGTTTTGAAACACTCTTTTTGTAGAATCTGCAATTGGATATTTGGAGCGATTTGAGGCCTATGATGAAAAAGGGAATATCTTCACCTAAAAACTAGGCAGAAGCATTCTCTGAAACTTCTTTGCGATGAGTGCATTCAACCCACAGAGTTGAAACCTCCTTTTTTTTAGAACTGTTTTGTAACACTCTCTTTGTAGAATCTGAAAGTGGATACTTGGTGCGCTTTGAGGCCTATGCTGGAAATGGAAATATGTTCTCATAAAAACTAAGCAGAAGCATACTCACAGAGTTCTTAGTGATGAGTGCATCCAACTCACAGACTTAAACTTTCCTTTTGATATAGCAGTTTTGACACACTCTTTTTGTAGAATCTGCAAGTGGATATTTGGAGCGCTATGAGGCCTACGCTGTAAAAGGAAATATCATCACATAAAAACTATACAGAAGCATTCTCAGAAACATCTTTATGATGAGTGCATTGTACTCACAGACTTGAACTTTCTTTTTGATAGAGCAGTTTTGAAACACTCCTTTTGTAGAATGTGCAAGTGGATATTTGGTGTGCTTTGAGGCCTAATCTGGAAAAGGAAATATCTTCACATAAAAACTAGACAGAAGCATTCTCTGAAACTTCTTTGTGATGCGTGCATTCATCTAACAGACTAGAAACTTCCTTTTGATAGAGCAGTTTTGAAACACCCTTTTTGTAGAATCTACAAGTGGATATTTGGAGCGATTTGAGGCCTGTGGTGTAAAAGGGAATATCTTCACATAAAAACTAGAAGGAAGCATTCTCAGAAACTTCAGTGTGCGTTATGCATTCAACTCACAGACTTGAACATTCCTTTTGAAAGAGCAGATTTGAAAAACTCTTTTTGTAGAAATTGCAAGTGGATATTTGGAGTGGTTTGAGGCCTATGCTGGAAAAGGATATATCCTCACATAAAAACTAGACAAAAGCATTCTCTGAAACTTCTTTGTGATGAATGCATTCAGCTTACAGAGTTGAACTTTCCTTTTGATAGAACAGTTTTGAAACACTCTTTTTGTAGAACCTGCAAGTGGATATTTGGAGAGCTTTGAGACCTATGCTGGAAAAGGAAATATCTTCACATAAAAATTAGACAGAAGCATTCTCAGACACTTCTCTGTGATGAGTGCATTCAACTCAGAGAGTTCAACCTTCCTTTTGGTAGAACAGTTTTGAATCACTCTCTTTCTAGGACCTACAGTAGATTATTTGGAGCTCATTTAGTCCTATGATGGAAAAGGGAATATCTTCCCATAAAAACTAAGCAGAATCATTCTCAGAAACATTTTTGTGATGAGTGCATTCATCTCAGAGACTTGAACATTCCTTTTGATAGAGCAGTTTTGAAACACTCTTTTTGTAGAATCTGCAATTGGATATTTGGAGTGCTTTGAGACCTATGCTAGAAAAGGAAATATCTTCACATAAAAATTAGACAGAAGCATTCTCAGACACTTCTCTGTGATGAGTGCATTCAGCTCACTGAGTTCAACCTTCCTTTAGGTAGAATAGTTTTGAATCACTCTCTTTGTAGAATCTACTATCGATTATTTGGAGCGCATTGAGGCCTACGTTGGAAAAGGGAATATCTTCCCATAAAAACTAAGCAGAATCATTCTCAGAAACATTTTTGTGATGAGTGCATTCAACTCTGAGACTTGAACATTCCTTTTGAAAGAGCAGTTTTGAAACACTCTTTTTATAGAATCTACAAGTGTGTATTTATAGCAATTTGAGGCCTATGCTGGGAAAGGGGCTATCTTCACATAAAAATTAGACAGAAGCATTCTGAGAAATTTCTTTGTGATGAGTGCATTCAACTCACAGGGTTGAACTTTCCTTTTGATAGAACAGTTTTGAAACACTCTGTTTGTAGAATTTGTAAGTGGATATTTGGAGCGATTTGAGGCCTATGCTGCAAAAAGGGAATATCTGAACATAAGAACTAGACAGAAGCATTCTCAGAGACTTCCTTGTGCTTTATGCATTCAATTCACAGGCTTGAACCTTCTTTTTGGTAGAGCAGTTTTGAAACACCCTTTTTGTAGACTCTGCAAGTGGATATTTACAGCGATTTGAGGCCTACGGTGAAAAAGGGGATATCTTCTGATAAAAACTAGATAGAAGCATTCTCAGAAACTTCCCTGTGCTTTATGCAGTCAACTCACAGACTTGAAACTTCCTTTTCAAAGAGCAGATTTTAAATACTCTTTTTGTAGAAACTGCAAGGGGATATTTGGAGCGCTTTGAGGCCTATGCTGGAAAAGGAAATATCTTCACATAAAAACTAGACGGAAGATAGGGGGAGGAGCCAAGATGACCGAATAGGAACAGCTCTAGTCAACAGCTCCCAGCTTGAGCGACGCAGAAGACGGGTGATTGCTGCATTTCCATCGGAGTTACCGTGTTCATCTCACTAGGTAGTGCCAGACAGTGGGCGCAGGTCAGTGGGTGAGTGCACCATGCACCAGCTGAAGAAGTGGCGAGGCATTGCCTCACTCGGGAAGCACAAGGGGTCAGGGAGTTCCCTTTCCAGGGGTGACAGAGGGCACCTGGAAAATCGGGCCACTCCCACCCAAATACTGTGCTTTTCCAATGGGCTTAGGAGACGGTGCCCCAGGAGAGTATAGCCCACACCTGGCTCAGAGGGTCCTATGCACACGGAGTCTCGCTGATTGTTATCACAGCAGTCTGAGATCAAACAGCAAGTCGGCAGCGAGGCTGGGGAAGGGCGCCCGCCATTGCCCAGGCTCGCTTAGGTAAACAAAGCAGCCAGGAGGCTTGAACTGGGTGGAGCCCACCACAGCTCAAGGAGGCCTACCTGCCTCTGTAGGCTGCACCTCTGTGGGCAGGGCACAGACAAACAAAAAGACAGCAGTAACCTCTGCAGGCTTAAATGTCCCTGTCTGACAGCTTTGAGGAGAGCAGTGGTTCTCCCAGCATGCAACTGGAGATCTGAGAATGGGCTGACTGCCTCCTAAAGTGGGTCCCTGACCCCTGAACCCCGAGCAGCCTAACTGAGAGGCACCCCCCAGCAGGGGCAGACTGACCCCTCACACGGCCGGCCAGTTACTCCAACAGACCTGCAGCTGAGGGTCCTGTCTGTTAGAAGGAAAACTAACAGAAAGGACATCCACACCAAAAACCCATCTGTACATGATCATCATCAAAGACCAAAAGTAGATAAAACCACAAAGATGGGGAAAAAACAGAGCAGAAAAACTGGAAACTCTAAAAAGCAGAGCACCTCTCCTCCTCCAAAGGAACGCAGTTCCTCACTAGCAATGGAACAAAGCTGGACAGAGAATGACTTTGACGAGCTGAGAGAAGAAGGCTTTAGACGATCAAATTACTCCGACCTATGGGAGGATATTCAAACCAAAGGCAAAGAAGTTGAAAACTTTGAAAAAAATTTAGAAGAATGTATAACTAGAATAACCAATACAGAGAAGTGCTTAAAGGAGCTGATGGAGCCAAAAACCAAGGCTCGAGAACTACTTGAAGAATGCAGAAGCCTCAGGAGCCGATACGATCAAATGGAAGAAAGGGTATCAGCTCTGGAAGATGAAATGAATTGAAATGAAGTGAGAAGGGAAGTTTAGAGAAAAAAGAATAAAAAGAAACGAGCAAAGCCTCCAAGAAATGTGGGACTATGTGAAAAGACCAAATCTACGTCTGATTGGCGTACCTGAAAGTGACGGGGAGAATGGAAAGAAGCTGGAAGACACTCTGCAGGATATTATCCAGGAGAACTTCCCCAATCTAGCAAGGCAGGCCAACATTCAGATTCAGGAAATACAGAGAATGCCACAAAGGTACTCCTCGAGAAGAGCAACTCCAAGACACATAATTGTCAGACTCACCAAAGTTGAAATGAAGGAAAAAATGTTAAGGGCAGCCAGAGAGAAAGGTCGGATTACCATCAAAGGGAAGCCCATCAGACTAACAGCACATCTCTCGGCAGAAACCCTACAAGCCAGAAGAGAGTGGGAGCCAATATTGAACATTCTTAAAGAAAAGAAATTTCCACCCAGAATTTCATATCCAGCCAAACTAAGCTTCATAATTGAAGGAGAAATAAAATACTTTACAGACAAGCAAATGCTGAGAGATTTTGTCACCACCAGGCCTGCCCTAAAAGAGCTCCTGAAGGAAGTGCTAAACATGGAAAGGCACAACAGGTACCAGCCACTGCAAAATCATACTGAAATGTAAAGACCATTGAGACTAGGAAGAGACTGCATCAACTAACGAGCAAAATAACCAGCTAACATCATAATAACAGGATTAGATTCACACATAACAATATTAACTTTAAATGTAAATGGACTAAATGCTCCAATTAAAAGACACAGACTGGCAAATTGGACAAAGACTCAAGACCCATCAGTGTGCTGTATTCAGGAAACCCATCTCACGTGCAGAGACACACATAGCCTCAAAATAAAAGGATGGAGGAAGATCTACCAAGCAAATGGAAAACAAAAAAAGGCAGGGGTTGCAATCCTAGTCTCTGATAAAACAGACTTTAAACCAACAAAGATCAAAAGAGACAAAGAAGGCCATTACATAATGGTAAAGGGATTAATTCAAGAAGAAGAGCTAACTATCCTAAATATATATGCACCCAATACAGGAGCCCCAAAATTCACAAAGCAAGTCCTGAGTGACTTACGAAGAGGCTTAGACTCCCACACATTAATAATGGGAGACATTAACACCCCACTGTCAACATTAGACAGATCAACGAGACAGAATGTCAAAAAGGATACACAGGAATTGAGCTCAGCTCTGCACCAAGCGGACCTAATAGACATCTACAGAACTCTCCACCTCAAATCAACAGAATATACCTTTTTTTCAGCACCACACCACACCTATTCCAAGATTGACCATATATTTGGAAGTAAAGTTCTCCTCAATAAATGTAAAAGAACAGAAATTATAACAAACTATCTCTCAGATCACAGTGCAATCAAGCTAGAACTCAGGATTAAGAATCTCACTCAAAACCGCTCAACTACATGGAAACTGAACAACCTGCTCCTGAGTGACTACTGGGTACATAACGAAATGAAGGCAGAAATAAAGATGTTCTTTGAAACCAACAAGAACCAAGACACAACATACCAGAATCTCTGGGATGAATTCAAAGTAGTGTGTAGAGGGAAATTTATAGCACTAAATGCCCAGAAGAGAAAGCAAGAAAAATCCAAAATTGACACCCTAACATCACAATTAAAAGAACTAGAAAAGCAAGAGCAAACACATTCAAAAGCTAGCAGAAGGCAAGAAATAACTAAAATCAGAGCAGAACTGAAGGAAATAGAGACACAAAAAACCCTTCAAAAAATCACTGAATCCAGGAGCTGGTTTTTTGAAAGGATCAACAAAATTGATAGACTGCTAGCAAGATTAATAAAGAAAAAAAGAGAGAAGAATCAAATAGATGCAATAAAAAATGATAAAGGGGATATCACCACCAATCCCACAGAAATACAAACTAGCATCAGAGAATATTACAAACACCTCTACTCAAATAAACTATAAAATCTAAAAGAAATGGATAAATTCCTCAACACATACACCCTCCCAAGACTAAACCAGGAAGAAGTTGAATCTCTGAATAGACCAATAACAGGAGCTGAAATTGTGGCAATAATCAATAGCTTACCAACCAACAAAAGTCCAGGACCAGATGGGTTCACAGCCGAATTCTACCAGAGGTACAAGGAGGAGCTGGTACCATTCCTTCTGAAACTATTCCAATCAATAGAAAAAGAGGGAATCCTCCCTAACTCATTTTATGAAGCCAGCATCATCCTGATACCAAAGCCTGGCAGAGACACAACAAAAAAGAGAATTTTAGACCAATATCCTTGATGAACATTGATGCAAAAATCCTCAATAAAATACTGGCAAGCAGAATCCAGCAGCACATCAAAAAGCTTATCCACCATGATCAGGTGGGCTTCATCCCTGGGATGCATGGCTGGTTCAATATATGCAAATCAATAAATGTAATCCAGCATATAAACAGAAACAAAGACAAAAACCACATGATTATTTCAATAGATGCAGAAAAGGCCTTTGACAAAATTCAACAACCCTTCATGCTAAAAACTCTCTATAAATTAGGTATTGATGGGACATATCTCAAGATAATAAGAGCTATTTATGACAAACCCACAGCTAGTATCATACTGAATGGGCAAAAACTGGAAGCATTCCCTTTGAAAACTGGCACAAGACAGGGATGACCTCTCTCACCACTTCTATTCAACATATTGTTGGAAGTTCTGGCCAGGGCAATTAGGCAAGAGAAGGAAATCAAGGGTATTCAATTAGGAAAAGAGGAAGCCAAATTTTCCCTGTTTGCAGATGACATGATAGGATATCTAGAAAATCCCATTGTCTCAGCCCAAAATCTCCTTAAGCTAATAAGCAACTTCAGCAAAGTCTCAGGATACAAAATCAATGTACAAAAATCACAAGCATTCTTATACATCAATAACAGACAAATAGAGAGCCAAATCATGAGTGAACTCCCATTAACAATTGCTTCAAAGAGAATAAAATACCTAGAAATCCAACTTACAAGGGAAGTGAAGGACCTCTTCAAGGAGAACTACAAATCACTGCTCAAGGAAATAAAAGAAGATACAAACAAATGGAAGAACATTCCATGCTCATGGGTAGGAAGAATCAATATCATGAAAATGGCCATCCTTCTCAAGGTAATTTACAGATTCAATGCCATCCCCATCAAGTTACCAATGACTTTCTTCACAGAATTGGAAAAAACTACTTTAAAGTTCATATGGAACCAAATAAGAGCCCGCATCGCGAAGTCAATCCTAAGCCAAAAGAACAAAGCTGGAGGCATCACACTACCTGACTTCAAACTATACTACAAGGCTACAGTAACCAAAACAGCATGGTACTGGTACCAAAACAGAGATATAGATCAATGGAACAGAACAGAGCCCTCAGGAATAATGCCACATATCTACAACTATCTGATCTTTGACTAACCTGAGAAAAACAAGCAATGGGGAAAGGATTCCCTATTTAATAAATGGTGCTGGGAAAACTGGCTAGCCATATGTAGAAAGCTGAAACTGGATCCCTTCCTTACACCTTATACAAAAATCAATTCAAGATGGATTAAAGACTTAAATTTTAGACCTAATACCGTAAAAACCCTAGAAGAAAACCTACGCATTACCATTCAGGACATAGGCATGGGCAAGGACTTCATGTCTAAAACACCAAAAGCAATGGCAACAAAAGCCAAAATTGACAAATGGGATCTAGTTAAACTAAAGAGCTTCTGCATAGCAAAGGAAACTACCATCAGAGTGAACAGGCAACCTACAAAATGGGAGAAAATTTTCGCAGCCTACTCATCTGACAAAGGGCTAATATCCAGAATCTACAATGAACTCCAACAAATTTACAAGAAAAAAACAAATAACCCCATCAAAAAGTGGGCGAAGGACATGAACAGACACTTCTCAAAAGAAGACATTTATGCAGCCAAAAAACACATGAAAAAATGCTCACCATCACTGGCCATCGGATAAATGCAAATCAAAACCACAATGAGATACCATCTCACACCAGTTAGAATGGCAATCATTCAAAAGTCAGGAAACAACAGGTGCTGGAGAGGATGTGGAGAAATAGGAACACATTTACACTGTTGGTGGGACTGTAAACTAGTTCAACCCTTGTGGAAGTCAGTGTGGCGATTCCTCAGGGATCTAGAACTAGAAATTCCATTTGACCCAGCCATCCCATTACTGGGTATATACCCAAAGGACTATAAATCATGCTGCTATAAAGACACATGCACACGTATGTTTATTGCAGCATTATTCACAATAGCAAAGACTTGGAACCAACCCAAATGTCCAACAATGATAGACTGGATTAAGAAAATGTGGCACATATACACCATGGAATTCTATGCAGCTATAAAAAATGATGAGTTCATGTCCTTTGTAGGGACATGGATGAAATTGGAAATCATCATTCTCAGTAAACTATCACAAGAACAAAAAACCAAACACCGCATATTCTCACTCATAGGTGGGAATTGAACAATGATAACACATGGACACAGGAAGGGGAACATCACACTTCAGGGACGGTTGTGGGGTGGGGGGATGGGGGGAGATAGCTTTGGGAGATATACCTAATGCTAGATGACGAGTTGGTGGGTGCAGCGCACCAGCATGGCACATGTATACATATGTAACTTACCTGCACGTTGCGCAAATGTACCATAGAGCCTAAAGTATAATAATAATAATAACGATAATAATAATCATAATAATAATAAACTAGACGGAAGCATTCTCAGATACTTCTCTGTGATGATTGCATTCAACTCACAGAGTTCAACATACCTTTTCATAGAACAGTTTTGAAGCACTCTCCTTGTAGAGTCTACAAGAGATTATTTGGAGTGCTTTGAGGTCTGTGCTGGAAAAGGAAATATCTTCCCATAAAAACTAAGCAGAACCATTATCAGAAACATTTTGTGATGACTGCATTCACCTCACGGACTTGAACCTTCCTTTTGAAGGAGCAGTTTTGAAACACTCTTTTTGTAGAATCTGCAAGTGGATATTTGGAGCACTTTGAGGCCTATGCTGGAAAAGGGAATATCTTCACAAAAAAAGTGACAGAAGCATTCTCAGAAATTTCTTTGTGATGTGTGCTTTCAATTCAAAGAGTTGAACCTTCCTTTTGATAGAACAGTTTTGAAACACTCTTTTTGTAGTATCTGCAAGTGGATATTTGGAGCGATTTGAGGCCTATGCTGCAAAAAAGTGAAAATCTTCACATAAAAACTAGATAGAAGCATTCTCAGAAATGTCTTTGTGATGACTGCATTCAACCCACAGAGTTGAACTTTCATTTTGATAGAACAGTTAAAAACACTCTTTTTGTAGAATCTGCAAGTGGATATTTGGAGTGATTTGAGGCCCATGCTGCAAAAAAAGAATATCTTCACATAAAAACTAGACAGAAGCATTCTCAGAAACTTCCCTGTGCTTTATGCATTCAACTCACATACTTGGACCTTCCTTTTGATAGAGCAGTTTTGAAATACTCTTTTTGTAGTATCTGCAAGTGGATATTTGGAGCGATTTGAGGCCTATGATGAAAAAGGAAATATCTTCACCTAAAAACTAGACAGAAACATTTTCAAAAACTTCTTTGGGAAGTTTGCATTCAACTCACAGAGTTGAACCTTCCGTTTGATAGAACAGTTTTGAAACACTCTTTTTGTAGAACCTGCAAGGGGATATTTTAGTTCTTTGAGGTCTATGCTGGAAAAGGAAATATCTTCACATAAATACTAGACAGAAGAATTCTCAGAAACAACTTTGTGAGGAGTGCATTCAACTCACAGACTTGAACTTTGTTTCTGATAGAGCAGTTTTGAAACACTCTTTTTGTAGAATCTGCAAGTGAACATTTGGAGTGATTTGAGGCCTATGCTGGAAAAAGGAATATCTTCACATAAAAATTAGACAGAAGCATTCTGAGAAACTTGCCTGTGCATTATACATTCAACTCACAGACTTGAACCTTCCTTTTGAAAGAGCAGATTTGAAACACTCTTTTTGTAGAAACTGCAAAAGGATATTTGGAGGGCTTTGAGGCCAATGCTGGAAAAGGAAATATCCTCACATAAAAACTAGACAAAAGGATTCTCAGAAACTTCTTTGTGATGAGTGCATTCAACTCACAGAGTTGAACTTTCCCTTTGATAGAACAGTTTTGAAACACCCGTTTTTTAGAGTCTGCAAGTGGATATTTGAGCACTTTGAGGCCAATGCTGGAAAAGGAAATATCTTCACATAAAAACTAGTCCAAAACATTCTCAGACACTTCTCTGTGATGATTGCATTCAACTCACAGAGTTCAACATTCGTTTTGATAGATCAGTTTTGAAACACTCTCTTGGAAGAATCTGCAAGAGATTATTTGGAGCGCTTTGAGGCCTGTGCTGGATAAGGAAATATCTTCCCATAAAACATAAGCAGAAGCATTCTCAGAAACTTTTTTGTGATGAGTGCATTCAACTCACAGACTTGAACCTTCTATCTGATAGAGCAGTTTTGAAATGCTCTTTTGGTAGAATCTGAAAGTGGATATTTAGAGCGCTATGAGGCCTTTGTTGGAAAAGGAAATATCTTCACATAAAAACTGGACAGAGTCATTCTCAGAAACTTCTTTGTGATGTGTGCATTCAACTCACAGTGTTGAACCTTCCTTTTGAAACAGCAGTTTGAAACACACTTTTAGTAGAATCTGCAAGTGGATATTTGGAGCGCTTTGAGGCCTTTTATGGAAAAGGAAATATCTTCACATAAAAACTAAACAGATGCATTCTCAGGAACTTCTTTGTGATGTGTGCACTCAACGCACAGAATTGAACATGACTTTTGATAGAACAGTTTTGAACCAACCTTTTTGTAGAATCTGCAAGTGGATATTTGTAGCGCTTTGAGGCCTCTGCTGGAAAAGGAAATATCTTCACATTAAAACTAGAGAGAAGTATTCTGAGAAACTTCTTTGTGATGAGTACATTCAGCTAACACAGTTGAACCTTCCTTTTCATAGAACTGTTTTGAAACACTCTTTTTGTAGAATCTGCAATTGGATATTTGGAGAGCTTTGAGGCCTATGATGGAAAAGAAAATATCTTCACATAGAAACTAGACAGAACCATGCTCAGAAACTTCTCTGTGATGAATGCATTGAAGTCAAAGGGTTGAACCTTCCTTTTGATAGAGCAGTTTTGAGACACCCTTTTTGTAGAATCTTCAAGTGAATATTTGGAGCTCATTGAGGCCTATGCTGGAAAAGGAAATACCTTCACATAAAAACTAAACAAAAGCATTCTCAGAAAATTCTTTGTGATGTGTGCATTCAATTCACAGAGTTGAACAGTATTTTTGATGGAGCAGTTTTAAAACACCCTTTTTTCAGAATCTGCAAGTGGATATTTTGAGCGCTTTGAGGCCTATGCTGGAAAAGAAAATATCTTCACATAAAAACTAGACTGAAGCATTCTCAGAAACTTCTTAGTGATGAGTGCATTCAACTCACGGATTTGAACCTTCGTTTTGATAAAGCAGTTTTGAAGCACACTTTTTGTAAAATCTGCAGGTGGATATTTGGAGTGCTTTGAGGCCTACACTGGAAAAAGGAATATCTTCACATAAGAACTTGACAGAAGCATTCTGAGAAACTTCCCAGTGCTTTATGCATTCAAATCAAAGAGTTGAACCTTCCCTTTGATAGCGCAGGTTTGAAACACTCTTTTTGTAGAATCTACAGATGGATATTTTGAGTGCTTTGAGGTCTATCCTGGAAAAGGAAACAACTTCACATAAAAACTAGATTGAAGCATTCTCAGAAACTTCTTTGTAATGTGAGCATTCATCTCACAGAATCGACCCTTCCTTTTGACAGAGCAGTTTTGAAACACCCTTTTTGTAGAAACTACAAGTGGATATTTGTAGGCCTTTGAGGCCTATGCTGCAAAAGGAAATATCTTCACATAAAAACCAGAGAGAAGCGTTCTCAGAAACTTCTTTGTGATGATTGCATTGAACTCACTGAGTTGAAACTTTCTTATGATAGGGCAGTTTTGAAACACTCTTTTTGTAGAATCTGCAAGTGGATTTTTGGAGCGCTTTGAGGCCTACCCTGGAAAAGGAAATATCTTCACATAAAAAGTAGACAGAAGAATTCTCAAAAACATCTTTGTGATGAGTGCATTCAACTCATGGAAGTGAACTTTCCTTTTGATAGAGCAGTTTGAAATACTCTTTCAGTGGAATCTGAAAGTGGATATTTGGAGTGCTATGAGGCATTTGCTGGAAAACGAAATATCTTCACATAAAAACTAGACAGAAGCGTTCTCAGAAACTTGTTAGTGATGGGCGCATTCAACTCACAGAGTTGAAACTTCCTTTTGAAACAGCAGTTTTGAAACACACTTTTAGTAGAATCTGCAAGTGGATATTTGGAATGCTTTGAGGCCTATGCTGGAAAAGGAAACGTCTTCACAGAAAAATTAACAGAAGCATTCTCAGAAACTTCTTTATCATGTGGGCATTAAACTCTCAGAGTTGGACCTTCCTATTGATAGAACAGTTTTGCATCACTGTTTTTACAGAATATGCAAGTGTATATTTGGAGCGCTTTGAGGCTTATGCGGTAAAAGGAAATAACTTCACATAAAAATGAAACAGAAGCATCCTCACAAACTTCTTTGTGATGTGTGCATTCAACTCACAGAGTTGAACCGTACTTTTGATAGAGCAGTTTTCAAACACCCTTTTTGTAGGCTCTGCAAGTGGATATTTGCACGGCTTTGAGGCCTATACTGGAAAAGTAAATATCTTCACATAAAAACTAGACGGAAGCATTCTCAGAAACTTCTTTTTGATGAGTGCGTTGAACTCACAGAGTTTAACTTTGCTTTTTAAGAGCAGTTTTGAAACACCCCTTTTATAAAATCTGCAAATTGATATTTGGAGTGCTTTGATGCCTATGATGGAAAAAGAAATATCTTCACATAAAAATTAGACAGAAGCATTCTGATAAACTTCTATGTGATGAGTGCATTCAAATCTCAGAGTTGAACCATCCTTTTGAAAGAACAGTTTTGAAACACTCTTTTTGTAGAATCTGCAGTTGGATATTTGGAGCGATTTGAGGCCTATCCTGGAAAGGGTTATATCTTTATATAAAAACTAGACAGTAGCATTCTCAGAAACTTCTTTGTGATGAGCACATTCATCTCACAGAGGTGAGACTGCCTTTAAATAGAGCAGTTGTGAAACACTCTTTTTGTAGAATCTACAAGTGTATATTTGGAGTGCTTTGAGGCCTATGCTGGAAAAGGAAACATGTTCACACAAAAATTAGACAGAAGCATTCTCAGAAACTTCTTTGTGATAAGCGCATTCATCTCACAGAGTTAAGCCTTCCTTTTGACAGAGAAGTTTTGAAATACTCTTTTTGTCGGATCTGCAAGTGGATATTTGGGGTGCTATGAGGCCTATGCTGGAAAAGGAAATATCTTCACATAAAAACAAGACAGAAGCATTCACGAAAATTTCTTTTTTATGAGTGCATTCAACTCACAGAGTTGAACCTTCCTTTTCATAGAACAGTTTTGAAACACTCTTTTTGTAGAATCTGCAAGTGGATATTAGGAGTGTTTTGAGGCCTATGATGGAAAAGGAAATATCTTCACATAAAAACTAGACAGAAGTATTCTCAGAAACTTCTCTGTGATGAGTGCACTGATCACCCTGAGATAAAACTTTCTTTCTATTGAACAGTTTTGAAACACTCTTTTTGTAGAATCTACAAGTGGATATTCAGAGCCCTTTGAAGCCTATGCTGCAAAAGGAAATATCTTCACATAAAAACTAGACAGAAGAATTTTCAGAAATATCTTTGTGTTGAGTGCATTCAACTCACAGACTTGAACTTTCCTTTTGATAGAGCAGTTTTGAAAAATTCTTTTGGTAGAATCTGAAAGTGGATATTTGGAGTGCTATGAGGCTTATGCTAGAAAATTGAATATCTTCACATAAAAACTAGACAGAAGCATTCTCAGAAACTTCTTTGGGATGTGCGCATTCAACTCACACAGTTGAACCTTCCTTTTGAAACAGCAGTTTTGAAACACACTTTTAGTAGAATCTGCAAGTGGATATTTGGAATGCTTTGAGACCTATGCTCAAAAAGTAAATATCTTCTCATAAAAAATAGACAGATGAATTCTCAGAAACTTCTCCATGATGAGTGCTTTCAACCCACAGAGTTGAGCCTTCCTTTTGAGAGAACAGTTTTCAAACACACTTTTTGTAGAATCTGCATGTGGATATTTGGAGCGGTTTGAGGCCTATGATGGAAAAGGAAATATTTTCTCATGAAAACCAAACAGAAGAATTTCAGAAACTTCTTTGTTATATGTGCATTCAACTCACAGAGGTGAACCATACTTTTGATAGAGCAGTTTTGAAACACCCTTTTTGTTGTATCTGCTAGTGGATATTTGGAGCGCTTGGAGGCCTATACTGGAAAATTAAATATCTTCAAATAAAAACTAGACAGAAGCATTATGAGTAACTTCTTTGTGATGAGTGCATTCAACTCACAGAGTTTAA
Organism: Pongo abelii; assembly: GCF_028885655.2. Lineage (NCBI taxonomy): Eukaryota > Metazoa > Chordata > Mammalia > Primates > Hominidae > Pongo > Pongo abelii. The sequence continues at coordinate 10,839,474 of NC_071999.2, forward strand.
AATTCTTTTTCATAGAGCAGTTTTGAAACACCCTTTCTGTAAAATCTGCAAGTGGATAGTTAGAGCTCTTTGAGGCCTGTGCTGGAAATGGAAACATCTTCACATAAAAACTGAACAGAAGGATTCTGAGAAACTTCAATGTGATGAGTCCATTCAACTCTCAGAGTTGAACCCACCTTTTGATAGGACAGTGTTGAAACACTCTGTTTCAATAATCTGCAAGTGGATATTTGGAGCACTTTGAGGCCTATGCTGGAAAAGGAAATATCTTCACATTAAAACTAGACAGTAGCATTCTCAGAAACTTCTTTGTGATGAGCGCATTCAACTCACCGATTTGAGCCTTCCTTTTGATAGAGCAGTTTTGAAACCCTCTTTTTGTGGAATCTGCAAGTGGATATTTGGAGCACTTTGAGGCCTATGCTGGAAACAGAAATATCTTCACATAAAAACTAGACAGAAGAATCCTCAGAAACTTCTTTGTGTTGAGCACATTCAATTCACAGAGGTGAGCATTCCTTTTGATACAGCAGTTTTGAAACACTCTTTTTGTAGAATCTGCAAGTGGATATTTGGAGCGCTTTGAGGCCTATTCTGGAAAAGGAAATATCTTCACATAAAAACTAGACAGCAGTATTCTCAGAAACTTCTCTGTGTTGAGTGCATTGAACTTCCTGAGTTGAACCTTTCTTTTGATAGAACAGTTTTGAAACACTCTTTTTGTAGGATCTGCAAGTGGATATTTTGAGCGCTTTGAGACCTAAGCTGGAAAAGGAAATATGTTCACAAAAAACTAGATGTAAGAATTCACAGAAACATCTTTATGATGAATGCATTTAACTCACAGACTTGAACTTTCTTTTAATAGAGCAGTTTTGAAACACTCTTTTGGCAGAATCTGAAAGTGGATATTGTGAGTGCTATGAGGCCTATGCAAGAAAAGGAAATATCTTCACATAAAAAATAGACAGAAGCATTCTCAGAAACTTCTTTGTGATGTGCACATTCAACTCACAGAGTTGAAACTTCGTGTTGAAACAGCAGTTTTGAAACACACTTTTTGTAGAATCTGCAAGTGGATATTTGGAATGTTTTGAGGACTATGCTGGAAAAGGAAATATCTTCACATAAAAACTAAACAGAAGCATTCTAAGAAACTTCTTTGTGATGTGTGCATTCAACTCACAGAGTTGAACCTTACTTTTGATAGAGCAGATTCAAAGCACCCTTTTTCTAGTATCTGCAAGTGGATATTTGGAGTGGTTTGAGGCCTATGCTGGAAAAGGAAATATCATGACATAAAAACTAGACAGAAACATTCTCAGAAACTTCTATGTGATGAGTGCATTCAACAAACACAGTTGAACTTTCCATTTGATATAGGAGTTTTGAAACACCGTTTTGGTGGAATCTGCAAGTGGATATTTGGAGCGCTTTTTGGCCTATGCTGGAAAAGGAAATATCTTCACATAAAAACTAGAGAGAAGCATTCTCAGAAACTTCCCTCTGCTTTATGCATTCAACTCACAGACTTGAACTTTCCTTTTGATGCAGCAGTTTTAAAACACTCTGTTTGTAGAATCTACACGTGGATATTTGGAGCGCTTCGAGGCCTATGATAGAAAGGGAAATATCTTCACATAAAAACTCGATGGAAGCATTTTAAGGAACTTCTTTGTGATGACTGAATTCAATTGACAGTCTTGAACCATCCTTTTGATAGAGGAAATTTGAAACACTCTTTTTTTAGAATCTTCAAGTGGATACTTGGAGCACTTTGAGGCTTATGATTGAAAAGGAAATATCTTCACATAAAAACTAGACAGAAGCATTTTCAGAATCTTCTCTGTGATGAGTGCATTCACCTTACAGAGTTGTACTTTTCTTTTCATGCAAAAATTTTGAAACACTCTTTTTATAGAATATGCACCTGGATATTTGCAGCTTTTTGAGGCCTATGCTGAAAAAGGAAATATTTTCACATAAAGACTAGACAGAAGCATTCTGAGAAACTTCTTTGTGATGTGCACATTCATCTCACAGAGGTGAACCTTCCTTTTGGTAGAACACATTCTTTGAAACATTCTTTTTGTAGAATCTCCAAGTTATTATTTGGAGCGCTTTGAGGCCTTTGCTGGAAAAGGAAAAAACTTCACATAAAAACTAGATTGAAACATTCTCAGACACTTCTTTGAGATGTGTGCATTCAACTTACATGCTTGAACCTGCCTTTTGATCGAGCAGATTTGAAACACTCTTTTTGTAGAATCTGCAAGTCGATATTTGGAGCACTTTCAAGCCTATGCTGGAATAGGAAATATCTTCACATAAAAACAAGACAGAAGCTCTATCGGAAACTTCTTTTTGATGAGTGCATTCAACTCACAGAGTTGAACCTTCCTTTTGATAGAACGGTTTTGAACCACTCTTTTTGTAGAATCTGCAGGTGGATATTTGGAATGCTTTGAGGCCTAAAATGGAAAAGGAAATATCTTCACATAAAAACTAGACAGAAGCATTCTCATAAACTTCTCTGTGATGAGTGCATTGAACTACCTCAGTTGAAATTTTCTTTTGATAGAAAAGTTTTGAAACACTCTTTTTGTAGAATCTGCAAGTGGATATTTGGAGCACTATGAGACCTATGCTGGAAAACAAAATGTCTTCCCATAAAAGTTATACAGAAGAATTCTGAGAAACATCTTTGTGATGAGTGCATTCAACTCACAGAGTTGTACTTTCCTTTTGATAGAGCAGTTTTGAAAAACTCTTTTGGTAGGATCTGAAGGTGGATATTTGGAGCGCTATGAGGCCTATGCTATAAAAGAAAATATCTTCACATAAAAACTAGACAGAAGCATTCTCAGAAACTTCTTTGGATGTGCGCATTCAACTCAGAGAGTTGAACCTTGCTTTTGAATCAGCAGTTTTGAAAAACACTTTTAGTAGATTCTGCAAGTGGATAGATTGAATGCTTTGAGACCTAAGCTGGAAAAGGAAATATCTTCACATAAAAACTAGATTGAAGCATTCTCAGAAACGTCTTTCTTATGTGTGCATTCAACTCACAGACGTGAACCTTCCTTTTGATAGAGCAGTTTTGAAACACTCTTTTTGTAGTATTTGCAAGGGTATATGTGGAGCCCTTTGAGGCCAATGCAGGAAAACGAAATATCTTCACATAAAAACAAGACAGAAGCATTCTCAGAAACTTGTTTGTGATGTGTGCATTCAACTCACAGTGTTGAACCTTCCTTTTGATAGAGCAGTTTTGAAACACGCTTTTTGTAGAATCTGCAAGTGGATATTTGGAGCGATGTGAGGCCAATGCAGGAAAAGGGAATATCTTCACTTAAAAACTAGACAGAAGCATTCTCAGAAACTTCTGTGTGCTTCATAAATTCAACTCACAGGATTGAAACTTCCTTTTGATAGAATAGTTTTGAAACACTCTTTTTGTAGAATCTGCAAGTGGATATTTAGAGGGATTTGAGGCCTATGCTTGAAAATGAAATATCTTCACATGATAAGTAGACAGAAGCATTCTCAGAAAGTTCTTTGTGATGTCTGCATTCAACTTACAGAGTTGAACATTTCTTTTGATAGAGCTGTTTTGAAACATCCTTTCTGTGCAATCTGCAATTGGATATTTGGAGCGATTTGAGGCCTATGATGGAAATAGAAATATCTTCACATACAAACAAGACAGAAACGTTCTCAGAAACTTCTTTGTGATGAGTGCATTCAACTCACGGTGTTGAACCTTCCTTTTGATAGAACAGATTTGAAATACTCTCTTAGTAGAATCTACAAGTGGATATTTGGAGCGTTTTGAGGCCTATGCTGGAATAGGAAATATCTTCACAAAAAAACTAGACAGAAGCATTCTCAGAAACTTTTTGTGAAGAGTGCATTCAACTCACTGATTTGAACTTTCCCTTTTGATCGGACAGTTTTAAAAAACCCCTTTTGGAGAATCTACAAATGGATATTTGGAGTGCTTTCAGACCTATGCTGGAAAAGGAAATCTCATCACATAAAACTAGACAGAAGCATTATCAGAAACTACTTTGTAATGGGTGCATTCAACCCACAGTGTTGAACCTTCCTTTTGATAGGACAGCTTTGAAACACTCTTTTTGTGGAGTCTGCAAGTGGATATTAGGAGGGCATTGAGGCCAATGGTGAAAAAGGCAATACCTTCACATTAAAAGTAGACAGAAGCATTCTCAGAAACGTCTTTGTGATGAGTTCATTCAGCTCACAGAGTTGAACTTTATTTTTGATAGAGCAGTTTTGAAACACTTTTTTTGTAGAATCTGCAAGTAGATATTTGGAGCACTTTGAGGCCTTTGCTGAAAAAGGAAATATCTTCACATAAAAACTGGACAGAAGCATTCTCAGAAACTTCTTTGTGATGAATGCATTCAACTCACAGAGTTGAACCTTCCTTTTGATAGAGCTGTTTTGAAACACCCTTTCTGTACAATCTGCAATTGGATATTTGGAGCGATTTGAGGCCTATGCTGAAAAAGGGAATATCTTCACATAGAAACTAGACAGAAGCATTCTCAGAAACATCTTTGTGATGTGTGCATTCAACTCACATAATTTAACACAACTTTTCATACAGCAGTTTTGAAACACTCTTTTTGTAGAATCTGCAAGGGGAGAATTGGACCAATTTGAGGCTTTCATTGGAAAAGGGAATATCTTCAGATAAAAACTTGACAGAAGCATTCAAAGAAACTTCTTTGTGATGTGTGCATTTAGCTCAAAGAGTTGAACCATCCTTTTGGTAGAGCAGTATTGAAACACTCTTTTTGTACAATCTGCAATTGGATATTTGACCTATTTGAGGCCTTCATTGTAAACGGGAATGTCTTCACATAAAAACTAGACAGAAGCATTCTCAGAAACTTCATTGTGATGTGGGCGTTTAACTCAAGTGTTGAACCTTTCTTCTGATTGAAGAGTTTTGAAACACTCTTTTTGTAGAATCTGCAACTGGATATATGGACTGCTTTGAGGCCTTCATTAGTAATGGGAATAATTTCGAATAAAAATTAGACGGAAGTATTCTCAGAAACTAATTTGTGATGTGTGCATTCTACTCGCATAATTGAACCTTCCTTTTAATAGAGTAGTTTTGAGCACTCTTTTTGTAGAACCTGCAAGGGGATATTTGGAGCATTTTGAGGCCTTTGTTGGAAATGAGAATATCATCAAATAAAAACTGGACAGAAGCATTCTCAGAAAATTCTTTGTGATGTGTGAATTGAACTCACAGATTTGAAGCTTCCTTTTGATAGACCAGTTTTAAAACACCTTTTTTGTAGAATCTACAAGAGAACATTTGGAGTGCTTTGAGGCCTACACTGGAAAAGGAAATATCTTCACATAAAAACTAGACAGAAACTTCTTTGTGATGTGTGCATTCAACTCACAGAGTTCAACTTTCCTCTTGATATAGCAGTTTTGGAACACTCTTTTTGTGAAATCTGCAATTGGATATTTGAAGCACTTTGAAGCTTTAGTTGGAGAAGGGAATATCTTCAAATAAAAGCTAGACAGAACAATTCTCAGAAACTACTGTGTGATGTGTGTATTCAACTCACAGAGATGAACCTTTCTTTTGAGAGAGTAGTTTTGAAACACTCTTTTTGTGGAATCTGCAAGTGGACATTTGTAGTGCTTTGAGGGCTACGGTGGAAAGGAAATATCTTCAAAATAAATCTAGACAGAAGCATTCTCAGAAACTTCTTTGTGATGTTTGCATTCAACTCACAGAGCTGAACATACCTTTTCACAAAGCAGCTGTGAAACACTCTTTTTGAAGAACGTGCAAGTGGATATTTAGACCCAATTGACACCATCTTTGGAAACGGGAATATCTTCACATAAAAACTACACAGAAGCATTCTCAGAAATTACTTTGTGATGTGTGCATTCAACTCACGGAGTTGAACCTTCCTTTTGATAGAGCAGTTTTGAAACCCTCTTTTTGTATAATCTGCAAGGGGATATTTGGACCGTGTAGAGGTGTTCATTGGAAACGGGAAAATCTTCACATAAAAACTGCACAGAAGCATTGTCAGAAACTACTTTGTGATGTGTGCATTCTACTCGCAGAGTTGAAACTTCCTTTTGATAGAGCAGTTTCGAACCACTCTTTTTGTAGAATCTGCAAGGGGATATTTGTAGCGTTTTGAGGTCTTTGTTGGAAACGGGAATATCTTCACATAAAAACTGGACAGAAGCATTCTCAGAAATTCCTTTTGATGTGTGCATTCAACTCACAGACTTGAACATTCCTTTTGATACAGCAGTTTTGAAACAACTTTTTTTTAGAACCTGCAAGAGGACATTTTAGGCGCTTTGAGGCCTTCAGTGGAAAAAGAAATATCTTCTCATAAAAACTAGACAGAAACATTCTCAGAAATTTCTTTCTGATGTGAGCATTCAACTCACAAAGTTGAACCTTCCTTTTGATAGAGCAGTTTTGAAACACTCTTTTTGTAGAATTTGCAAGGGGATATTTAGACCAATTTGAGGCCTTTGATGGAAACGGGAATATCTTCACATAAAAATTGTACAGAAACATTCTCAGAAACTTCTTTGAGATGTGTGCATCCAACTCTCAGAGTTGAAGCTTCCCTTTTATAGAGCAGATTTGAAACTCTCTTTTTGTACAATTTGCAATGGGATATTTGGACAGTTTTGGGACTTCTTTGGAAACGTGTATATCTTCAAATAGAAACTAGACAGAAGCATTCTCAGAAGCTTCTTCATGATGAGTGCATTCAACTCACAGAGTTGAGCCTTCCTTTTGATAGAGCAGTTTTGAAACACTCTTTTTGTAGAAACTGCAGGTGGTTATTTGGAGCACTTTGAGAGCAATGGTACAAAAGGAAATATCTTCACATAAAAACTAGACAGAAGCGTTCTCATAACTTCTTTTTGATGTGTCCACTCAACTCACTGAGTTGAACCTTCCTTTTGATAGTCCAGTTTTGAATCACTCTTTTTGTAGAATCAGCAAGTGTATATTTTGAGTGCTTCAAAGCCTTCACTGGAAATGAAAATGTCTTCAAATAAAAACAAGACAGAAGCATTCCCAGAAACTACTTTGTGATGTATGCATGCAACTCAAAGAGTAGAACATTTCTTTTGATAGAACAAATTTGAAACACTCTGCTTTTAGAATCTGCAAGTGGACATTTGTAGAGCTTTGAGGGCTGTAGTGGAAAATGAAATAACTTCAAATAAAAACTAAACAGAAGCATTCTGAGAAACTTCTTTGTGATATTTGCATTCAACTCACAGACTTGAACCTTTCTATTGATAGAGCAGTTTTGAAACACTTTTTTTGTAGAATCTGCAAGTGGACATTTGGGGCGCTAGGAGGCCTTCGGTGGAAAAGGAAATATCTTCACATAAAAACTACACAGAAGCATTCTCAGAAACTTCTTGGAGATGTGTGCATCCAACACACAGATTTGAACCTTCCTTTTGATAGAGCAGTTTTGAAACACTCTTTTTGTAGAATCTACAAGTGGATATTTCGAGCACTATGAAGCATTTGCTGGAAAAAATATCTTCAAATAAAAAGTAGACAGAAGCATCCTCAGAATGTACCTTCTGATGTGTGCATTCAACTCACTGAGGTGAACCTTCCTTTTGATAGAGCAGTTTTGAAACACTCTTTTTGTAGAATCAGCAAGTGCATGTTTTGAGCCCTTCAAAGCCTTCATTGGAAATGAAAATATCTTCAAATAAAAACAAGACAGAAGCATTCTCAGAAACTACTTTGTGATGTGTGCATGCAACTCAAAGAGTAGACCATTTCTTTTGATAGAACAAATTTGAAACACTCTGCTTTTAGAATCTGCAAGTGGACATTTGTAGAGCTTTGAGGGCTGTGATGGAAAATGAAATAACTTCAAATAAAAACTAGAAAGAAGAATTCTGAGAAACTTCTTTGTGATATTTGCATTCAACTCACAGACTTGAACTTTCCTTTTGATAGAGCCGTTTTGAAACACTTTTTGTAGAATCTGCAAGTGGACATTTCAGGCGCTTTGAGGCCTTCGGTGGAAAAGGAAATATCTTTACATAAAAACTAGACAGAAGCATTCTCAGAAGCTTCTTGGCAATGTGTGCATTCAGCACACAGAGTTGAACCTTCCTTTTGATAGAGCAGTTTTGAAACACTCTTTTTCTAGGATCTGCAAGTGGATATTTGGAGCACTATGATGCATTTGCTGGAAACGGGAATATATTCAAATAAAAAGTAGACAGAAGCATCCTCAGAAAGTATCTTGTGATGTGTGCATTCAACTCACTGAGATGGACCTTCCTTTTGATAGAGCAGTTTTGAAACACTGTTTTTATAGAATTTGGAAGTGCCTATTTGGAGTGAATAGACCTATGCTGGAAAAGGAAATATCTACCTATAAAAAGTAGAGAGAAGCATTCTCAGAAAATTCTTCTTTGTGATATGTGCAATCAGCTTTCACTTTTGAAACCTCCTTTTGATAGAGCAGTTTTGAAACACTGTTTTTGCAGAATCTGCAAGAGGATATTTGGAGCGGTTTGAGTCCTATGCTGGAAAAGGATATATCTTCCCATAAAAAGTAGAGAGATGTATTCTCAGAAACTTCATTTTGCTGCGTGCATTCAACTCACAAAGTTGTACCTTCCTTTGGATAGAACAGTTTTGAAACACTCTTTTTGCAGAATTTGCAAGTATATACGTGGAGCGCTTTGAGACCTATGCTGGAAAAGGAAATAACTTCCCATAAAAAGTAGAGAAAAGCATTGTGAATAACTTCTTTTTGATGTGTGCATTCAGCTCACAGAGTTGAACCTTCCTTTTGATAGAGCAGTTTTGAAACCTTCTTTTTGTAGAATCGGCAAATGAATATTTGAAGCTCTTTAAGGCCTATGCTGTAAAAGGAAACATCTTCACATAAAAAACTAGACAGAAGCATTCTCAGAAACTTCTTTGTGATATGTGCAGTCAATTCATAGAGTTGAATCTACCTTTTGATAGAGCAGTTTTCAAACACTCTTTGTGTAAAATCTGCAAGTGGATATTTGGAGCGATGGCGGCCTCTGGTGGAAAAGGAAATATCTTCATACAGAAAGTAGACGGAAGCGGTCTCAGAAACTAATTTGTGGTGTTTGCTTTCAACTCACAGACTTGTACCTTCTGTTTTGTAGAGCAGTTTTGAAACACCTTTTTTGTAGAATTTTCGATTGATTATTTACAGCGCTTTGAGGCCTATGCTGGAAAAGGAAATATCTTCACATAAAAACAAGAGAGAAATGTTTTCACAAACTTCTTTGTTTTGTGTGCATTCAACTCCCAGAGTTGAACTTTTCTTTTGATAGAGCAGCTTTGAAACACTGATTTTGGAGGATCTGCAAGTGTATATATGGAGTGCTTTGAGGACTATGCTGGAAAAGAAAATATCTTCACATAAAAACAAGACAGAAGGATTCTCAAAATTTCTTTGTGACATGTGCATTCAACTTATAGAGTTAAACCGTCCTTTTGATACAGCAGCTTTGAAACATTCTTTTTTAAGAAGTTGCATGTGAATACTTAGAGCACTTTGAGGCCTAAGCTGGAAAAGGAAATATCTTCACATAACAACTAGAAAGCAGCATTTTCAGAAATTTCTTTGTGATATACACGTTCAACCCACAGAGCTGAAACACCCTATTGATACAGCAGTTTTGAAACACTCTTTTTGCAGAATCTGCAAGTGGATATTTGGAGCGCTTTGAGGCCTAAGCTGGAAAAGGGAATATCCTCACATACAAACAAGAGAGAAACATTCTCAGAAACTTCTTTGTGATGTGTGCATTCAATTCACAGTGCTGAACATTCCTTTTGATAGAGCAGATTTGAAACACTCTTTTTCTAGAATCTGCAGGTGGATATTTGGAGCACTTCGAGGCCTACGCTGGAAAAGGAAATATCTTCAATTAAAAACTATACAGAAGAATTCTGAGAAATTTCTTTGTGATGACTCCATTCAATTCACAGAGTTAAACCTTCCTTTTGAGAGAGCAATTTAGAAACACTATTTTTGTAGAATCTGCAAGTGACTATTTGGAGCGCTTTGAGGCCTATGCTGGAAAAGGGAATACCTTCACCTAAAAACTAGACCGAAGCATTCTAAGAAACTTCTTTTTGGTGTGTGCATTCAACTAACAAAGTTAAACCTTTGTTTTTATAGAGCAGTTTTGAAACACTCTTTTTGTAGAATCTGCAAGTGGATATTTGGAGTGTTTTGAGGCCAATGCTGGAAAAGGAATTGTATTCACATAAAAACTAGACAGCAGCATTATCACAAACTTCTTTGTTCTGTGTGCATTCAACCTGCAGAGTTGAATCTTCCTTTTGATAGAGCAGTTTTGAAACAATCTTTTAGCAGAATCTCCAAGTCAATATTGGGAGCGCTTATAGGCCCATGCTGGAAAAGGAAACATCTTCATATAAAAACTAGACAGAAGCATTCTCAGAAACTTCTTTGTGATGTCTACATTCAAGTCATAGAGTTGAACCTTCCTTTTGATAGAGCAGTTTTGAAACACTCTTTTTGTAGAATCTGCAAGTGGATATTTGGAGCAATTGTGCCTCTGGTGGAAAAGGAAATATCTTCATATAGAAACTAGACGGAAGCCTTCTCAGAAACTAATATTTGGTGTGTGTTTTCAACTCACAGACTTGTACCTTCTGTTTTATAGAGAAGTTTTGAAAAACCTTTTTGGTAGAATTTTCAATTGGTTATTTGCAGCGCTTTGAGGCCTATGCTGGAAAAGGAAATATCTTCACTTAAAAATTAGAGAGAAGCGTTTTCTCAAACTTCTTTCTGATGGGTGCATTCAACTCCCAGAGTTGAACTTTTCTTTTGATAGAGCAGTTTGGAAACACTGTTTTTAGAGGATCTGCACGTGTATATATGGAGTGCTTTGAAGACTATGCTGGAAAAGGAAATATCTTCACATAAAAACAAGATACAAACATTCTCAAAAATTTATTTGTGACGTGTGCATTCAACATATAGAGTTAAGCTGCCCTTTTGATACAGCAGCTTTGAAACACTCTTTTTGTAGTATTTGCGTGTGAATACTTAGAGCACTTTGAGGCCTAAGCTGGAAAAGGGAATATCCTCACATACAAACAATAGAAAAGCATTCTCAGAAACTTCTTTGTGATGAGTGCATTCAATTCACAGTGCTCAACATTCCTTTTGCTAGAGCAGTTTTGAAACACTCTTTTTCTAGAATCTGCAGGTGGATATTTGGAGCACTTCGAGGCCTACGCTGGAAAAGGAAATATCTTCATTTAAAAACTACACAGAAGCATTCTGAGAAATTTCTTTGTGATGACTCCATTCAATTCACAGAGTTAAACCTTCCTTTTGAGAGAGCAATTTAGAAACACTATTTTTGTAGAATCTGCAAGTGACTATTTGGAGCGCTTTGAGGCCTATGCTGGAAAAGGGAATACCTTCACCTAAAAACTAGACCGAAGCATTCTAAGAAACTTCTTTTTGGTGTGTGCATTCAACTAACAAAGTTAAACCTTTGTTTTTATAGAGCAGTTTTGAAACACTCTTTTTGTAGAATCTGCAAGTGGATATTTGGAGTGTTTTGAGGCCAATGCTGGAAAAGGAATTGTATTCACATAAAAACTAGACAGCAGCATTATCACAAACTTCTTTGTTCTGTGTGCATTCAACCTGCAGAGTTGAATCTTCCTTTTGATAGAGCAGTTTTGAAACAATCTTTTAGCAGAATCTCCAAGTCAATATTGGGAGCGCTTATAGGCCCATGCTGGAAAAGGAAACATCTTCATATAAAAACTAGACAGAAGCATTCTCAGAAACTTCTTTGTGATGTCTACATTCAAGTCATAGAGTTGAACCTTCCTTTTGATAGAGCAGTTTTGAAACACTCTTTTTGTAGAATCTGCAAGTGGATATTTGGAGCAATTGTGCCTCTGGTGGAAAAGGAAATATCTTCATATAGAAACTAGACGGAAGCCTTCTCAGAAACTAATATTTGGTGTGTGTTTTCAACTCACAGACTTGTACCTTCTGTTTTATAGAGAAGTTTTGAAAAACCTTTTTGGTAGAATTTTCAATTGGTTATTTGCAGCGCTTTGAGGCCTATGCTGGAAAAGGAAATATCTTCACTTAAAAATTAGAGAGAAGCGTTTTCTCAAACTTCTTTCTGATGGGTGCATTCAACTCCCAGAGTTGAACTTTTCTTTTGATAGAGCAGTTTGGAAACACTGTTTTTAGAGGATCTGCACGTGTATATATGGAGTGCTTTGAAGACTATGCTGGAAAAGGAAATATCTTCACATAAAAACAAGATACAAACATTCTCAAAAATTTATTTGTGACGTGTGCATTCAACATATAGAGTTAAGCTGCCCTTTTGATACAGCAGCTTTGAAACACTCTTTTTGTAGTATTTGCGTGTGAATACTTAGAGCACTTTGAGGCCTAAGCTGGAAAAGGGAATATCCTCACATACAAACAATAGAAAAGCATTCTCAGAAACTTCTTTGTGATGAGTGCATTCAATTCACAGTGCTCAACATTCCTTTTGCTAGAGCAGTTTTGAAACACTCTTTTTCTAGAATCTGCAGGTGGATATTTGGAGGACTTCGAGGCCTACGCTGGAAAAGGAAATATCTTCATTTAAAAACTACACAGAAGCATTCTGAGAAATTTCTTTGTGATGACTCCATTCAATTCACAGAGTTAAACCTTCCTTTTGAGAGAGCAATTTAGAAACACTATTTTTGTAGAATCTGCAAGTGAATATTTGGAACACTTTGAGGCCTATGCTGGAAAAGGGAATACCTTCACCTAAAAACTAGACCGAAGCATTCTAAGAAACTTCTTTTTGGTGTGTGCATTCAACTAACAAAGTTAAACCTTTGTTTTTATAGAGCAGTTTTGAAACACTCTTTTTGTAGAATCTGCAAGTGGATATTTGGAGTGTTTTGAGGCCAATGCTGGAAAAGGAATTGTATTCACATAAAAACTAGATAGCAGCATTATCACAAACTTCTTTGTTCTGTGTGCATTCAACATGCAGAGTTGAATCTTCCTTTTGATAGAGCAGTTTTGAAACAATCTTTTAGCAGAATCTCCAAGTCAATATTGGGAGCGCTTATAGGCCCATGCTGGAAAAGGAAACATCTTCATATAAAAACTAGACAGAAGCATTCTCAGAAACTTCTTTGTGATGTCTACATTCAAGTCATAGAGTTGAACCTTCCTTTTGATAGAGCAGTTTTGAAACACTCTTTTTGTAGAATCTGCAAGTGGATATTTGGAGCGATTGTGCCTCTGGTGGAGAAGGAAATATCTTCTTATAGAAACTAGACGGAAGCCTTCTCAGAAACTAATATTTGGTGTGTGTTTTCAACTCACAGACTTGTACCTTCTGTTTTATAGAGAAGTTTTGAAAAACCTTTTTGGTAGAATTTTCAATTGGTTATTTGCAGCGCTTTGAGGCCTATGCTGGAAAAGGAAATATCTTCACTTAAAAATTAGAGAGAAGCGTTTTCTCAAACTTCTTTCTGATGGGTGCATTCAACTCCCAGAGTTGAACTTTTCTTTTAATAGAGCAGTTTGGAAACACTGTTTTTAGAGGATCTGCACGTGTATATATGGAGTGCTTTGAAGACTATGCTGGAAAAGGAAATATCTTCACATAAAAACAAGATACAAACATTCTCAAAAATTTATTTGTGACGTGTGCATTCAACATATAGAGTTAAGCTGCCCTTTTGATACAGCAGCTTTGAAACACTCTTTTTGTAGTATTTGCGTGTGAATACTTAGAGCACTTTGAGGCCTAAGCTGGAAAAGGGAATATCCTCACATACAAACAATAGAAAAGCATTCTCAGAAACTTCTTTGTGATGAGTGCATTCAATTTACAGTGCTCAACATTCCTTTTGCTAGAGCAGTTTTGAAACACTCTTTTTCTGGAATCTGCAGGTGGATATTTGGAGCACTTCGAGGCCTACGCTGGAAAAGGAAATATCTTCATTTAAAAACTACACAGAAGCATTCTGAGAAATTTCTTTGTGATGACTCCATTCAATTCACAGAGTTAAACCTTCCTTTTGAGAGAGCAATTTAGAAACACTATTTTTGTAGAATCTGCAAGTGACTATTTGGAGCGCTTTGAGGCCTATGCTGGAAAAGGGAATACCTTCACCTAAAAACTAGACCGAAGCATTCTAAGAAACTTCTTTTTGGTGTGTGCATTCAACTAACAAAGTTAAACCTTTGTTTTTATAGAGCAGTTTTGAAACACTCTTTTTGTAGAATCTGCAAGTGGATATTTGGAGTGTTTTGAGGCCAATGCTGGAAAAGGAATTGTATTCACATAAAAACTAGACAGCAGCATTATCACAAACTTCTTTGTTCTGTGTGCATTCAACATGCAGAGTTGAATCTTCCTTTTGATAGAGCAGTTTTGAAACAATCTTTTAGCAGAATCTCCAAGTCAATATTGGGAGCGCTTATAGGCCCATGCTGGAAAAGGAAACATCTTCATATAAAAACTAGACAGAAGCATTCTCAGAAACTTCTTTGTGATGTCTACATTCAAGTCATAGAGTTGAACCTTCCTTTTGATAGAGCAGTTTTGAAACACTCTTTTTGTAGAATCTGCAAGTGGATATTTGGAGCGATTGTGCCTCTGGTGGAAAAGGAAATATCTTCATATAGAAACTAGACGGAAGCCTTCTCAGAAACTAATATTTGGTGTGTGTTTTCAACTCACAGACTTGTACCTTCTGTTTTATAGAGAAGTTTTGAAAAACCTTTTTGGTAGAATTTTCAATTGGTATTTGCAGCGCTTTGAGGCCTATGCTGGAAAAGGAAATATCTTCACTTAAAAACTAGAGAGAAGCGTTTTCTCAAACTTCTTTGTGATGGGTGCATGCAACTCCCAGAGTTGAACTTTTCTTTTGATAGAGCAGTTTGGAAACACTGTTTTTAGAGGATCTGCACGTGTATATATGGAGTGCTTTGAAGACTATGCTGGAAAAGGAAATATCTTCACATAAAAACAAGATACAAACATTCTCAAAAATTTATTTGTGACGTGTGCATTCAACATATGGAGTTAAACCATCCTTTTGATACAGCAGCTTTGAAACACTCTTTTTGTAATATTTGCATGTGAATACTTAGAGCACTTTGAGGCCTAAGCTGGAAAAGGGAATATCCTCACATAAAAACAATAGAGAAGCATTCTCAGAAACTTCTTTGTGATGAGTGCATTCAATTCACAGTGCTGAACATTCCTTTTGCTAGAGCAGTTGTGAAACACTCTTTTTCTAGAATCTGCAAGTGGATATTTGGAGTGATTTGAGGCCTATGCTGGAAAAGGAAATATCTTCACTTCAAAATTAGACAGAAGCATTCTGAGAAACTTCTTTTTGATGTCTGCATTGAATTCATAGAGTTGAACCTTCCTTTTGGTAGAGCAGTTTTGAATCACTATTTTTGTAGAATCTACAAGTGAATATTTGGAGCGCTTTGAGGCCAATGCTCTAGAAGTAAGTATCTTCACCTAAAACCTATACACACACATTCTAAGAAACTTCTTTTTGATGAGTGGATTCAACTAACAAATTTGAACTTTTTTTGATAGAGCAGTTTTGAAACACTCTTTTTATAGGATCTGCAGGTGAATATTTGGAGTGCTTTGAGGCCAGTGCTCCAAAAGTAAATATCATCAAATAAAAACTAGACAGAAGCATTGTCAGAAACATCTTTATGATGTGTGCATTCAACTCACAGAGTTGAAGCTTCTTTTTGATAGATTAGTTTTGAAACACTCTTTTTGTAGAATCTGTAAGAGGATATTTGGACTGATTTGAGGCATTCGTTGGAAAAGGGAATATCTTCACTGAAAACTAGACAGAAGCCTTCTCAGAAACTTCTTTGCGATGTGTGCAATCAACTCACCGAGTTGAACCTTCCTTTTGGTAGAGCAATTTTGAAATACTCTTTTTGTAGAATATGCAAGTGGACATTGGGAGCACTTTGAGGCCTTCTGAGGAAAAGGAAATGTCTTCACATAAAAACTAGACAGAAGCATTTTCAGAAACTATTTTGTGATGTGTGCATTCAATTCACTGAGTTGAACTTTCCTGTTGATCAGCAGTTTTGTAACACTCTTTTTGTAAAATCTGCAAGTGGATATTTGGAGCACTTTGAATCCTTCATTGGAAAAGGGAATATCTTAAAATAAAAACATGACTGAAGCATTCTCAGAAACTTCTTTGTGATGTGCACATTCAACTCCAGAGTTGAACCTTCCTTTTGATAAAACAGATATAAAACACTGTTTTTCTAGGATTTGCTATGGACATTTGTAGTACTTTGTGGGCTATGTTGGAAAATGAAATATCTTCAAATAAAAACTAGACAGAAGCATTCTCAGAAATATCCTTGTGATGTTTGCATTCAACTGACAGAGTTGAACATACCTTTTAATAGAGGAGTTGTGAAACACTATTTTTGAGATACCTGCAAGTGGAAATTTGAAATGATTTCAGGCCTTTGTTGGAAACGGAATATCTTCACATAAAAACTAGACAGAAGCATTCTCATAAACGTCTTTGTGATGTGTTCATTCAATTCACAGAGTTGAACTTTTCTTTTGATAGAGCAGTTTTGAAACAATGTTTTTGTAGGGTCTGCAAGGGAATATTTGGACATATTTGAGGCCTTCTTTGGAAACTGGAATATCTTCGCATAAAAGCTGGACAGAAGCATTCTTAGAAATTTCTTTGTGATATGTGCACTCAACTCATAGAGTCAAATCTTCCTTTTGCTATATCAGTTTTGAAACCCACTTTCTGTAGATTCTGCATGAGGACATTTGGAGCGCTTTAAGGCCTTTGGTGGAAAAGGAAATATCTTCACATACAAACTAGACAGAAACATTATCAGAAACATCTCTGTGATGTGTGCATTCAACTCAATGATTTGAGTCTTCCTTTTGATAGAGCAGTTTTGAAACACTCTTTTTGCAGAATCTGCAAGTGGATATTTGGAGCTCTTTGAATCCTTCATTGGAAACGGGAATATCTTCAAATAAAAACAAGACAGAAGCATTCTCCGAAACTACTTTGTGATATGTATATTCAACTCACAGAGTTCAACCCTTCTTATGATAGAGTAGTTTTGAAATGCTCTTTTTGTAGAATCTGTAAGTGGACATTTGCAGCTCTTTGAGGGCTCTGGTGTAAAAAGAAATATCTTCATATAAAAACTAGACAGAATAATTCTCAGAAACTTCTTTGTGATGTTTTCATTCAATGCACACAGTTGAACACATCTTTTCATAGAGCAGTAGTGAAACACTCTTTTTTAAGAAACTGCCAGTGGTTATTTGGACAGATTTGAGGGCTTCATTGGAAACAGGAATATCTTCACAGAAAAACTAGACAGAAGCATTCTCAAAAACTTCTTTCAGATGTGTGCATTCCCCTCACAGAGGTCAACGTAACTTTTCATAGAGCAGTTTTGAAACACTCTTTCTGTGGAGTCTGCAAGTGGATATTTAGACCTCTTTTACGCCTTCATTGGAAACGGGAATATCCTCACATAAAAACTAGACAGAAGCATTCTCAGAAACTTCTTTTTCATGTGTGACTTCAACTGACAGATTTGAAACTTCCTTTTGATAGAGCAGTTTTGAAACATTTTGTGTAGAATCTGCAATTGGACAGTTTGAGAGCTTTGAGGCCTTTGGTGGAAAGGGAAATATCTTCACATAAATACTTGACTGAAGCATTCTTAGAAACTTTTTGGTGATGTATGCATTCAACTCACAGAGTTGTACCTTTCTTTTCATAGAGCAGTTTTGAAACACTCTTTTTGTAGAATCTGAAAGAGGACAATTTGTAGGACTTTGAGGGCTGTGGTGGAAAAGGAAATATCTTCCAATAAAAACCAGACAGAAGCATTCTCAGAAACTTCTTTGAGATGTTTGCATTCAACTCACAGAGTTGAACATTCCTTTTGATAGAGCAGTAGTGAAACAGTCTTTTTGAGGAACCTGCAAGTGGATATTTGGACCCATTTGGGGCCTTCATTAAAAACAGGAATATCTTCACATAAAAACTGGACAGAAGCGTTATCAGTAATTTCTTTGTGATGTATACTTTCAATTCACGGAGCAGAACATAAGTTTTCATGGAGCAGTTTTGAAACACTCTTTTTGTATAATCTGCAAGTGGATATTTGGACCGTTTCAGGGCTTCATTAGAAACGGAATTATCTTCCCATAAAAACTACACAGAAGCATTCTCAGAAACTTCTTTGTGATGGGTGCATTCAACTCAGAGATTTGAACATAACTTTTCATAGAGCAGTTGTGAAACAGTCTTTTCGTAGAATCTGTAAGGGGATATTTGGACCGATTTGAGGCCTTCATTGGAAACTTGAATATCGTCACAAAAAAACTAGACAAAAGCATTGTCAGAAACTTCTTTGTGATGTGTGCATTCAACTCAAAGACTTAAACCTTCATTTTGATAGAGCAGTTTTGAAACCTTTTTTTGTGGAATGTGAATGTGGACAATTGGAGCACTTTGAGGCCTTCAGTGGAAAAGGAAATATCTTCACATAAAAACTAGACTGAGCATTCTCAGAAAGTTCTTTCTTTTGTGTGCACTCAACTTACAGAGTTGAACTTTCCTTTTGATAGAGCCGTTTAGATACAGTTTTTTTGTGGTATCTGAAAGTGGACATTTGGAGCACGTTGAGTCCTCCGGTGGAAAAGGAAATATCTTCACATGAAAACTAGACAAAAGCTTTCTCAGAAACTTCTTTGTGAAGTGTGAATTCAATTCAGTGGGTTGAATCTTCCTTTTGATAGAGTAGTTTTGAAACAGTTTTTTGTAGAATCTGCAAGCGGATATTTAGAGGGCTTTGAAGCCTTCGTTTGAAATGGGAATATCTTCAAATAAAAACTAGACTGAAGCACTCTCAGAAACAACTTTGTGATATGGCCATTCAACTCACAGAGTTGAACCTTTCCTTTGATAGAGCAGTTTAGAAACTCTCTTTTTTGTAGAATCTGAAAGAGGACGTTTGTAGCACCTTGAATGCTATCGTGGAAAAGGAAATATCTTCAACCAAAAACTACACAGAAAAATTCTGAAACAACTTTGGAATGTTTGCATTCAACTCACGGAGTTGAACATACATTTTCTTAGTGCAGTTGTTAAACATTCTTTTTGAAGTACCTGCAAGTGGATATTTGGAATGATTTGAGGCCTTCATTGAAAACGGGAACTTCTTCATATATAAACTAGACAGAAGTATTCTCACAAACTACTTTGTGATGTGTGCATTCAACTGATGGAGTTGAACATAACTATTCATAGAGCAGTTTTGAAACACTCTTTTTGTAGAATCTGCGAGAGCATATTTGGACAGTGTGAAGCCTTCATTGGAAACGGGAATATCTTCACATAAAATCTAGACAGAAGCGTTCTCAGAAACTACTTTGCGATGTGTGCATTCGACTAACAGAGTTGAACATAACTTTTCATAGAGCAGTTTTGAAACACTCTTTTTGTAGAATCCGAAAGGGGATATTTGGACCGATTGGAGGCTTTCGTTGCAAACGGGAATATCTTCAGATAAAAACAAGACCTGAGCACTGTCAGAAACTTCTTTGTGATGTGCATTCAGCTCACAGAGCATAAACTTTCTTTTGATAGAGCAGTTTGAAACCTTTTTTTTATGGAATTTGCAAGTGGACATTTGGAATGCTTTGAGGTCTTTGGTGGAAAAGGCAACATCTTCCCATAAAACTAGACAGAAGCAATCTCAGAAACTTCTCTGTGATCTGTGCATTCAACTCACAGAGTTGAACCATCCTTTTCATAGAGCAGTTTTGAAACACATTTTTTGTAGAATCTGGAAGTAGACAATTGGAGTGCTTAGAGGACTTCATTGGAATAGGAAATCTCTTCACATAAATACTAGACAGAAGCATTATCAGAAACTTCTCTGTGTTGTGTGCATTCAACTCCAAGAGTTGAATCTTCCTTTTGATTGAGCAGTTTTGAAACACTCCTTTTGTAGTATCTCCAATTGGATACTTGGAGAGCTTTGAAGCCTTCATTGGAAACGGGAATGTGTTCAAATAAAATCAGAAGCATTCTCAGAAATTACTTTGTGATGTGTGCATTCAACTCACAGAGATGAACATTTCCTTTGATAGAGCAGCTTTGAAACACTCTTTTTGTAGAATCTGCAAATGGACATTTGTATTGCTTTGAGGGCTATGGTGGAAATTGAAATATCTTCAAATAAAAACTAGACGGAAGCATTCACAGAAACTTCTTTGTGATATTTGCATTCACCTCACAGAGTTGAACATGTCTTTTCATTGAGTAGTTGTGAAACACTCTTTTTGAAATCCTGCAAGTGGATAATTTTACCAATTTGAGGCCTTCGTTGTAACCGGGAAAATCTTCACATAAAAACTAGACAGAAACTTTCTCAGAAACTTCTTTGTGATGTGTGCATTCAACTCACAGAGTAGAACATAAGTTTTCATAGGACAGTTTTGAAACACTCTTTCTGTAGAATCTGCAAGTGGATATTTGGACGGTTTGATTCATTCATTGGAAACGGGAATATTTTCCCATAAAAATTAGACAGCATTCCCAGAAACTTCTTTGTGATGTGTGCATTCAACTCACAGAATTGAACATAACTTTTCATAGAGCAGTTTTGAAACACTCTTTTTGTAGAATCTGCAAGTGGACAATTGGAGCACTTTTAGGAAATTGGTGGAATATGAAATAGCCAAATAAAAAGTAGACAGAAGCATTATCAAAAACTTCTTTGTGATGTGTGCATTTAACTCACAGAGTTCAACATAATTTTTAATAGAGCAGCTTTGAAACACTCTTTTTGTAGAATCTGCAAGTGGACATTTGGGGCACTTTGAGGCGTTCAGTGGAACAGGAAATATCTTCACATAAACACTAGACAGAAGCATTCTCAGAAACCCCTTTGTGATGTGTGCATTCAATTTACTGAGCTGAAACTTCCTTTTGATAGAGCAGGCTTGAAAATCTCTTTTTGTAGAATCTGCAAGTGGATATTTGGAGCACTTTGAATCCTTCCTTGGAAACGGGAATATCTTCAAATATAAACTAGACAGAAGCATTCTCAAAAACTGCATTGTGATGTGTGCATTCTTCTCCCAGAGTTAAACTTTCCTTTTGATAGAGCAGTTATGAAACACTCTTTTTGTATAAACTGCAGGATGATGTTTGCACCATTTTTAGGTCTTCATTTGAAACGCATATACATTCACATAAAAAGTAGACAGAAGCATTCTCAGAAACTTCTTTGTGATGTGTGCATTCAACTCACAGATTTTAACATTCTTTTTGATAGAGCAGTTTCAAAACACTTCGTTTGTAGAATCTGCATGTGGACATTTGAAGCACTTTGAAGCCTTCTGTGGAAAAGGAAATATCTTCACATAAAAACTAGACAGAAGCATTCTCAGAAACTTATTTGTGATGTGTGCATTCTGCTCACAGAGTTGAACATATCTTTTCATAGAGCAGTTTTGAAACACTCTTTTTGTAGAGTCTGCAAGGGGATATGTGGACCGATTTGAGACCATTTTTGGTAACGAGAATTTCTTCACATAAAAAATTGAGGGAGGCATTCTCAGAAACTGCTTTGTGAAATGTGCATTCTACTCACAGAGTTTTACCTTCCTTTTGATAGAGCAGTTTTGAAACCAACTTTTGTAGAATCTGCAAGTGGATATTTTGAATGCTATGGTTCCTTCATTGGAATCCGGAATATCTTCAAATAAAAAATAGACGGAAGCATTCTCATAAACTACTTTGTGATGTGTGCATTCATCTCACAGAGTTGAACCTTTCTTTTGATAGAGCAGTTTTGAAAAACTCTTTTTACAGAATCTGCATGTGGACAATTGTAGCGCTTTGAGGGCTATGGTGGGATAGGAAATATCTTCAAATTAAAACTAGACAGAAATATTCTAAGAAACTACTTTGTGATTTTTGCATTGAACTCACAGAGTTGAACATTCCTCTTCATAGAGCAGTTGTGAAACACTATTTTTGGAGAACCTGCAACTGTATACTTGGACCAATTTGAGGCCCTCATTGGAAACGGGAATATCTTCACATAAAAACTAGACAGAAGCATTCTTAGAAATGTCTTTGTGATGTGTGCATTCAACTCACAGAGTTGAACCTGCCTTTTGATACAGCAGTTTTGAGACACTGTTTTTGTAGAATCTGCAAAGCGATATTTGGACCGATTGCGTTCCTTCATTGGAAAGGGGAATATCTTCATAAAAATCTAAGCAGAAACATTCTCACAAACTCCTTTGTGATGTGTGCATTCAACTCACAGAATTGAGAATACCTTTTCGTAGAGCAGTTGTGAAACACGCTTTTTGAAGAACCTGCAAGTGGCTATTTGGGCCAATTTGAGGACTTCATTGGAAACGTGTATATCTTCACATAAAAACTGGACAGAAGCATTCTGAGAAACTTCTTTGCGATATGTGCATTCAACTCACAGAGTTGAAACTTCCGTTTGATAGAGCAGCTTTTAAACACTCTTTTTGTAGAATCTGCAAGGGGATATTTGAACCAATTTGAGCCCTTCGTTGAAAACGAGAATATCTGCACATAAAAATTGGACAGAAATATTCTCAGAAACTTCTTTCTGAGGACGTCATTCAACTCACAGATTTGAACCTTCCTTTTGATAGAGCAGTTTTGAAACATTTTTTGTAGAATCTGCCAGTGGACATTCAGAGTGCTTTGAGGACTTCAGTGGAAAAAGAAATATCTTCATATAAAAATTAGACAGAAGCATTCTTTGAAACTACCTTTTGATGTGTGCATTCAACTCACAGAGTTGAACATTCCTTTTGATACAACAGTTTTGAAACACTCTTTTTGTACTATCTGCAAGTGGACATTTGGAGCGGTTTGAAGCCTTCTTTGGTATCGTGAATATCTTCAAATAAAAACTAGACAGAAGCATTCTCAGAAAGCCCTTTGTGGTTTGTACATTCAACTTACAGAGTTGAGCTTTCCTTTTGATAGAGCGGTTTTGAAACAATGTTTTTGTAGAATCTACAAGTGGATATTTAGAGTGCTTTGAGGCCTATGTTAGTAAAGGAAATAACTTCACATAAAAACTAGACAGAAACATTCTCAGAAAATTCGTTGAGATGTGTGCATTCAACTCACAGGGTTGAATATAACTTTTCATAGAACATTTGTGAAACACTGTTTTTGAAGGACCTGCAAGTGGATATTTGGACCGATTTGAGGCTTTCATTGGAAATGGAAATATCTTCACTTAAAAATTCCCCAAAAGCATTCTCAGAAACTTCTTTATGATGTGTGCATTAAATTCACAGAGTTAAACATAGGTTTTCATAAAGCAGTTTTGAAACACTCTTTTTGTAGAATCTGCAAGTGGATATTTGCACTCCTTTGAGGCCTTCATTGGAGACAGGAATATCTGCACATAAAAACTAGAGAGACACATTCTCAGAAACTTATTTGTGGTGTGTGCATTCAATTCACAGAGTTCAACCTTACTTTTGATAGAGCAGATTGAAACACTCTTTTTGTAGTATCTGCAAGGGGATATTTGGACCGTTTTGAGGACTTTGTTGGAAAGGGGAATATCTTCACATAAGAACTAGACAGAAGCATTCTCAGAAACCTCCTTGTGTTGTGCACATTCAACTCACAGAATTGAACCTTCCATTTTATAGAGCAGTTTTGAAACACTTTTTGTGTAGAATCTGCTAGTGAATGTTTGCTGCGCTTAGAGACATTCGGTGGAAAAGGAAATATCTCCACATAAAAACTAGACAATAGCATTCTTAGAAACTTCTTTGTGATGTGTGCATTGAACTCACAGAGTTGAATCTTCCTTTTGATAGAGCAGCTTTGAAACTTTCTTTTTGTGGAATCTGCAATTGGACATTTGCAGCACTTTGAAACCTTCATTGGAAACGGGAACATCTTCCACTAAAAACAAGACAGAACCATTCTCAAAAACTGCTTTTTGATGTGTTCATTCAACTTACATAGCTGAACGTTACCTTTCATAGATCAGTTTTGATACACTCTTGTTGTCAAATCTGCAAATGGATATTTGTAGCACTTCGTGGGCTATGGTGGAAAATGAAATATCTTCAAAGAAAATTAAACAGAAGTATTCTCAGAAACTGCTTTGTGATATGTGCATTCAGCTCACAGAGTTGAACATAACTTTTCATAGAGCAGCTTTGAAACCATTTTTTGAAGAATCTGCAAGTGTACCATTGATCACTTTGAGGCCTTCAGTGGAAAAGGAAATATCTTCACATAACAACTAGACTGAAGCAGTCACAGAAACTTCTTTGTGTTGTGGGCGTTCAACTGACAGAGTTGAACCTTCCTTTAGATAGAGCTGTTTTGAAACACTGTTATTGTAGAATCTGCAAGTGGATATTTGGAGGGCTTTGAGTCCTACGCTGGAAAAGGAAATATCCTCACATAAAAACTAGACAGAAGCATTCTCAGAAACTGGTTTGTGATGTGTGCATTCAACTCACAGAGTTGAACCTTCCTTTTGATAGAGCAGTTTCAAAACACTGTTTTTGTAGAATCTGCAAATGGATATTTGAAGAGCTATGTGGCCTATGCTAGAAAATAAATATCTTCACATAAAAACTAGACAGAAGTGTTCTCAGAAACTTATTTGTGATGTGTGCATTCAACTTACAGAGTTGAACTTTCCTTTAGATAGGGTAGTTTTGAAACACTGTTTTTGTAAAATCTGCAAGTGGATATTCAGCAGGCTTTGAGGCCTTTCCTGGGAAAAGAAATATCTTCACATAAAAACTGGACAGAAGGGTTCTCAGAAACTTCTTTGTGATGTGTGCATTCAACTCACAGAGTTGAATCTTACTTTTGATAGAGCAGTATCAAAACACACTTTCAGTAGAATCTGCAAGTGGATTCTTAGAGCACTTTGAGTCCTATGATAGAAAAGGAAATATCCTCACATAAAAACTAGACAGAAGCATTCTCAGAAACATCTTTGTGATGTGTGCATTAAACTCACTGAGTTGAACTTAACGTTTCATAGAGCAGTTTTGAATCACTCTTTTTGTAGAATCTTCAAGTGGACATTTTGAGTGCATTGACGCCTTAGGTGGAAAAGGAAATATCTTTACATAAAAACTACAGAGTAGCATTCTCAGAAATTTATTTATGATGCTTGCATTCACCTCATGGGGTTGAAAGTTCGCTTTCATTTAGCAGTTTTGAAACTCTCTTTTTGTAGAATTTGCAAGTGGATATTTGGAGTGCTTTGAGGCCTAAGGTAGAAACGGAAACATCTTCATATAAAAACTACCCAGAAGCTTTCTCAGAAACTTCTTTGTGATGTGTGCATTCAACTGACATGGTATAACCTTCCTTTTTATAGAGCAGTTTTGAAACACTCTTTTTGTAGAATCTGCAAGTGGTTATTTGGAGCGGTTTGAAGCCTTCGTTGGAAACGGTAATATCTTCAAATAAAAACTAGACAGAAGCATTCTCAGAAACTACCTTGTAATGTGTGCTTTCAACTCACCAAATTGAGCATTTCTTTTGATAGAGCAATTTTGAATCTCACTTTTTGTAGAATCTGCTAGTGGATATTTTGAGTGCTTTGAGGCCTACATTAGAAAAGGAAATATCTTCACATAAAATCTAGAGAGATGCATTCTCAGGAACTTCTTTGAGATGGGTGCATTCAACTCACAGGGTTGAACCTTCCTTTTTATAGAGCAGTTTTGAAACACACTTTTTGTAGAATCTGCAATTGGCTATTTGGAGAGATTTGAAGCCTTCATTGGAAACGGGAATTTCTTCAAATAAAGAAGAGACAGAAGCATTCCCAGAAACTGTTATGTGATGTGTACATTCAACTCACAGAGTTGAACCTTTCTTTTGACAGATCAGTTTTGAAACACTCTTTTTGCAGCATCTTCAAATGGTTGCTTGTAGTGCTTTGAGAGCTGTGGTGGAAAAGGAAATATCTTCAAATAAAAACTACACAGAAGTATTCTCAGAAACTTCTTTGTTATGTGCACATTCAACTCACAGAGTTGAACACACCTTTTCACAGAGCAGTTGTGAAACACTTTTTGAAGGACCTGCAAGTGGATATTAGGACCGATTTGAGGCCTTCATTGAATGGGAATGTCTTCACATAAAAACTAGACAGAACCATTCTCAGAAACTTCTTTGTGATGTGTGAATTCAATTCACATTTTTGTACAAAACTTTTCATACAACAGTTTTGATACACTCTTTTTGTAGAATCTGCAAGTGGATATTTAGATGACTTTGAGGCCTTCGTTGGAAAAGGGAATATCTGCAGATAAAAACTTGACAGAAGCATTCTCAGAAACTTCTTTGTGATGTGTGCATTCAACTCACAGAGTTGAAGCTTCCTTTTGATAGAGCAGTTTTGAAACACTCTTTTTGTCGAATCTGCAAGGGAATATTTTGACTGTTTTGAGGCTTTCAATTTAAACGGGAACACCTTCACATAAAAACTAGAGAGAAGCATTCTTAGAAACATCTTTGTGATGTGTGTATTCAACTCACAGAGTTGAACCTTTGTTTTGATAGAGCAATTTTGTAACACATTTTTGGTAGAATCTGCAAGAGGACATTTCGAGCCCTTTGAGACCTTTGGTACAAAAGGAAATATCTTCACATAAATACTATACAGAAGCATTGTCAGAAACTTTTTTGTGATGTGTGCATTCAAACTCACAGTGATGAGCCTTCCTTTTGATAGAGCAGCTTTGAAAGACTCTTATTGTAGAATCTCCAAGTGAAATTTGGAGCACTTTGAATCCTTCGTTGGAAACGGGAATATCTTCAAATAAAAACTAGACAGAAGCATTCTCCAAAACTACTTTGAGATGTACGCGTTCAATTCATGGAGTTGAGCCTTTCTTTTGATAGAGCAGTTTTGAAAACTCTTTTTGTAGAATCTGCAAATGGATATTTGGACTGCTTTGGGGCCTATGGTAGAAAAGGGAATACCTTAACATACAAACTAGACAGAAGCAGTCTCAGAAACATTTTTGTAATGTCTGCCTTCAACTTATAGAGTTGAACATTTCTTTTGATACAGCACGTTTGAAACAGTTTTATTGCAGAATCTGCAAGTGGACATTTGGAGTGCTTTGTGACCATTGGTGGAAAGGAAGCATCTTCACACAAAAAGTAGATAGAAGCATTCTCAGAAACTTCTTTGTTATGTGTACATTCAACTCACAGAGTTGAACCTTCCTTTTGATAGAGCAGTTTTGAAACACTTTTTTTTTAGAATCTACCAGTGGACATTTGGAGTGCTTTGAGGCCCTCGGTGGTAAGGGAAATCTCTTCACATAAAAACTACTCAGAAGCATTCTCAGAAACTTCTTTGTGATGTGTGCATTCAACTCACAGAGTTGAACCTTCCTTTTGGTAGAGCAGTTTTGAAACACTCTTTTTGTACAATCTGCAAATGGATATTTTGAGTGCTTTGAAGCCTTCGTTGGAAACGGGAATTTCTTCAAATAAGAACTTGACAGAAGCATTCTCAGAAACTGTTTTGTGTTGTGTGCATTCAACTCACAGTGTTGAATGTTTCTTTTGACAGGGAAGTTTTGAAACACTCTTTTTGTAGAATCTGCATATAGACATTTGTAAAGCTTTGAGGGCTATGGTGGAAAAATAAATATCTTCAAATAAAAACTAGAGAGAAGCATTATCTGAAACTTCTTTGTGATGTGTGTATTCAACTCACAGAGTTTAAACTTTCTTTTGATGGAGCAGGTTTGAAACACTCCTTCTGTAGTATCTGCAAGTGTATATTTGGAGTGCTTTGAAGACTTCATTGGAAACGGGAATATCTTCAAATAAAAACTAGACAGAAGCATTCTGAGAAACAAGTTTGTGATGTGTGTATTCAACTCACAGAGTTGAACATAACTTTTTATAGAGGAGATTTGAAAAACTCTATTTGCAGTATCTGAAAGGGGATATTTGGACCGTATTGAGGCCCTCATTGGAAACAGGAATCTCTTCCCATAAAAACTAGACAGAAGCATTCTCAGAAACTACTTCATGATGTGTACATTCAACTCACACAGTTGAAGCTTCCTTTTGGTAGAGCAGTTTTGAAACCGTCCTTTTGAAGAATCGGCAAGTGGATATTTGGAGCACTTTGAATCCTTCATTGGAAACGGTAATATCTTCAAATAAAAACTAGACAGAAGCATTCTCAGAAACTTCTTGTGATGGGTGCATTCAACTCACAGAATTGAACTTTCCTTTTGATAGAGCAGTTTAGAAACACTCTTTGTGTAGAATCCAAAGGTAGATATTTGAACCGATTTGAGGCCTTGGTTGGAAACGGGATTAAATTCACATAAAAACTAGACAGAAGCATTCTCAGAAACTTCTTTGTGATAAGTGGATTCAACTCACAGAGATGAAACTTCCTTTTGGTAGAGCAGTATTGAAACACTCCTTTTGTAGAATCTGCAAGTGGACATTTAGAGCTTTTTGAGGACTTCGGCAAAAAAGGAAATACCTTCACATAAAAACAAGATAGAAACATTCTCAGAAACTTCTTTGTGATGTGTGCATTCAACTCACAGAGTTAAACCTTCCTTTTGATAGAGCAGATTTGAAACGCTCTTTTTGTAGGATCTGCAAGTGGATAATTGGAGCGTTTTGAAGCCTTTGTTGGAAACGGGAATACCTTCAACTAAAAACTAGACAGTAGCATTCTCAGAATCTACTTTGTGATGTGTGCATCCAACTCATAGAGTTGAACATACCTTTTCATAGAGAAGTTGTGAATCATTCTATTTGAAGAACCTGCAAGTGGATATTTGGACTGCTTAGAGGCCTTCATTGGAAATGGGAATATCTTCACATAAAAACTAGACAGAAGCATTCTCAGAAACGTCTTTTTGATGTGTGCATTCAACTCACGGAGTTTAGCATAACTTTTGATTGAGCAGTTTTGAAACACTCTTTTTGTACAATCTGCAAGGGGCTACTTGGACCGTTTTGAGGCCTTCTTTGGAAACAGGAATATCTTCATATAAAAACTAAACAGAAGCATTGTCAGATACTTCTTTGTGATGTGTGCATTCAACTCACAGAGTTGAACCTTTTTTTTGATGTAACAGTTTTGAAACACATTTTTTGTAGAATCTGCAAGTGGACATTTAGAGTGCTTTGAATACTTCGTTGGAAGTGGGAATATCTTCAAATAAAAACTAGACAGAAGCATTCTTAGAAATTAGTTTGTGATATGTGCATTCAACACACAGAGTTAAACATTTTCTTTGATAGAGCAGTTTTGTAACACTACTTTTGTAGAATCTGCAAGTGGACATTTATAGCTTTTAGAGGACTGGCGTGGAAAAGGAATTATCTTCAAATAAAAACTAGACAGAAGCATTCTCAGAAATTTCTTTGTGATGTGTGCATTCAACTCACAGAGTTGAACTTTCCTTTTCATAGAGCAGTTGTCAAACACTCTTTTTGAAGAAACTGTAAGTGGATGTTTGTACCGATTTGAGGCATTCCTTGGAAACACGAATATCTTAACATAAAAACTAGACAGAAGCATTCTCAGAAATTTCTTCATGATGTGTACATTCAACTCAGGGTGCTGAACATAACTTTTCATAGAGCAGTTTTGAAGCACTCTTTTTGTAGAATCTGGAAGTGGATATTTGGAGCGCTTGAGCCTTCATTGGAAAAGGGAATATTTTGAAATAAAAAACAAACAGAAGCCTTCTCTAAAACAACTGTGTGATGTGTCCATTCAACTCAGAGAGTTGAACCTTTCCTTTGATAGAGCAGTTTTGAAATACTCTTTGTAGAATCTGAAAGAGGACATTTGAAGTGCTCTGAGGTCTATGGTGGAAAAGGAAATATCTTGAAATGAAAACTAGACAGAAGCTTTCTCAGAAACTTCTATGTGATGTTTGCATTCAACTCGCAGAGTTGAACATACGTTTTCCTAGTGTAGTTGTGAAACACTCCTTTTGAAGAACCTGCAAGTGGTTATTTAGACCGTTTTGAGGCCTTCATTGGAAACGGGAATATCTTCACATAAAAACTAGACAGAAGCATTTTCAGAAACATTTTGTGATGTGGGCATTCAACTCAGAGGGTTGAACATAACTTTTCACAGAGCAGTTTTAAAACACTCTTTTTGTAGAATCTGCAAGTGGATATTTGGAGTGCTTTAAGACTTTGTTGGAAACGGGAATATCTTCAAATGACCACCAGACAGAAGCATTCTCAGAAACTTCTTTGTGATGTGTGCATTCAAATCACAGAGTTGAACCTTTATTTTCAGAGAGCAGTTTTGAAACACACTTTTTGTAGAATCTGCAAGTGGATATTTGGCGTACTTTGAAGCCTTTTTGGAAATGGGAATACCTTCAAATAAAACCTAGAAACAAGCATTCTCAGAAAGTACTTTGTGATGCATGCATTCAAATCACAGAGTTAAAACTTCCTTTTCATGTAGCAGTTTTGAAACACTCTTTTTTAGGAATTTGCAATTAGATATTTGGAGATCTTTGAAGCCTTCATTGGGAACGAGAATATCATCAATTTAAAACTGGACAGAAGCATTCTCAAAAACTACTTTCTGATATGTGCATTCAAATCACAGAGTTCAACCTTTCTTTTGATAGAGCAGTTTTGAAATACTCTTTTTGTAGAATCTGCAGATGGTTATTTGGAGCACTTTGAGGCCTATGGTAGTAAAGGAAATATCTTCACAAGAAAACTAGACAGAAGCATTTTCAGAAACTTCTTTGTGATGTGTGCCTTGAACTCACAGAGTTCAACGTAACTTTTCATTGAGCAGTTTTGAAACAATCTTTTTGTAGAATCTGTAAGTGGATATTCCCGTTGGAAACGGGAATATGTTCACATAAAAACTACAAAGAAGCATTCTCAGAAACTTATTTGTGATGTGTGCATTCAACTCACAGAGTTGAACCTTCCTTTTGATAGACAAGTTTTGAAACACTTTTTTTGTAGAATACACAAGAAGACATTTGGAGTGCTTTGAGGCCTTCAGTGAAAAATGAATTATCTTCACAAAAAAACTAGACAGAAGCATTCTCAGAATTTCTTTGTGATGTGAGCATTCAACTCACAGAGTTAAACCTTCCTTTTGATAGAGCAGTTTTGAAACTCTCTTTTTGTACAATTTGAAAGGGGATATTTAGACCGTTTTGGTGTCTTCATTGGAAATGGGTATATCTTCAAATAGAAACTAAACAGAAGCATTCTCAGAAACTACCTTGTGATGTGTGCATTCAACTCACAGAGTTCAGCCTTCCTTTTGATAGAGCAGTGTTGAAACACTCTTTTTGTAGAGTCTGCAGGTGGATATTTGGAGCTCTTTGCGACCTATGGTAGAAAAGGAAATATCTTCACATAAAAATTACACAGAAGCATTCTCAAAAACTTCTTTGGGATGTGTCAATGCAAAAAACTACTTTGGGATGTGTGAAGAGTTGAACCTTTCTGTTGATAGAGCAGTTTTGGGATACTTTTTAATAGATTCTGCAAGTGGACATTTTGAGCGTTTTGAGGCCATTTTTAGAAAAGGAAATATCTTCACATAAAAACTAGACAGAAGCATTCTCAGAAATTTTTTGATGTGTGCATTCAACTCACAGAGATGAACATAAATTTTCATAGAGCAGTTTTGTAACACTCTATTTGTAGAATCTGCAACTGGATATTTGGACAGCTTTGACCCCTTCATTGGAAACAGGAATATCTTCACATAAAAACTAGACAGAAGCATTCTCAGAAACAACATTGTGATGTGTGCATTCAACTCACAGATGGGAACATAATTTTTCATGGAGCAGTTTTAAAATGCTCTTTTTGTAGAATCTGCAAGGGCATATTAAGACTTCTTTGGAAACTTAGGACTTCTTTGGAAACTTAGGACTTCTTTGGAAACTTAGGGGCTTCTTTGGAAACTGGAATATCTAAACATAAAAACTAGACAGAAACATTGTCAGAAACTTCTTTGTGATGTGTGCAGTTAATGCACAGATTTGAACCTTCCTTTTGATAGAGCACTTTTGAAACACTCGTTTTGTAGACTCTGCAAGTGGATATTTGGAGCACTTTTAGGCCTATTGTAGAGATGGAAATATCTTTACATAAAAACTAAACAGAAGCATTCTCCGAAACTTCTCTGTGATATGTGCATTCACCTGACAGTATTGAACCTACATTTTGATAGAGCACTTTTGAAACACTCTTTTTGTAGAATCTGCAAATGAATATTTGGAGTGCTTTGAAGCCTTCGTTGGAAATAGGAATATCTTCAAATAAAAATTAGACAGAAGCATTCTCAGAAACAACGTTGTGATGCGTGCATTCAACTCACAGAGTTGAACTTGCCTTTTAATAAAGCAGCTTTGGAACACTCTTTTTGTAGAATTTGAATGAGGACATTTGTAGCACTTTTAGGGCTTTGGTGTAAAAGGAAATATATTCAAATTAAAACCAGAAAGAAGCATTTTCAGAAACTTCTTTGTGATGTTTGCATTCAACTCACCGAGTTGAACACACCGTTTCATAGAGCAGTTGGGAAATGCTGTTTTTGAAGAAACTGCAGTGGATATTTGGACCGATTTGAGGTCTTCATTGTAAACGAGAATATCTACACATAAAAACTAGACAGGAGCATTCTCAGAAACTTCTTTGTGATGTGTGCATTCAACACACAGAGTTGAACCTTTCTATTCATAGAGCAGCTTTGAAAACTCTTTTTGTAGAATCTGCAAGTGGATATTTGGACCGCTTTGAGGCTTTCACTGGAAAGGGGTATAATTTCACATAAAAACTAGACAGAAGCACTCTCAGAAACTTCTTTGTGATGTGTGCATTCAACTCACAGATTTGAACCTTCCTTTTGATAGAGCAGTTTTCTAACACGCTTTTTGTAGAATCTATAAGTGGATATTTTCAGCACCATGAAGCCTATGGTAGACAAGAAAATATCTTCACATAAAAACTAGGCAGAAGCATTCCCAGAAACTTCTTTATGATGTGAGAATTCCACTCACAGAGTTGAACATCTCCTTTGAGAGAGCAGTTTTGAATCACTCTTTTTGTAGAATCTGCAAATGTACATTTCTAGCTCTTTGAGAGCTATTTTGTAAATGGAAATATCTTCAAACAAAAACTTGACAGAAGCATTCTCAGAAACTTACTTGGGATGTGTCCATTCAACTCACAGAGGTGAACATAACTTTTCATTAAGCAGTTTTGGAACACTCTTTTTGTAAAATCTCCAAGTGAATATTTGGACTGCTGGGAGGTCTTTGTTGGAAACTGGAATATCTTCACATAAAAACTAGACAGAAGCATTCTCAGAAACTACTTTGTGACGTTTGCATTCAACTCACAGAGTTGAACCTTCCTTTTGATGGAGCAGTTTTGAAACACTCTTTTTGTAGAATCTGCAAGTGGATATTTCGACTGCTTTGAGGCCTTCATTGGAAACGGGAGTATCTTCAAATAAAAACTAGACAGAAATATTCTCAGAAATTTCTTTGGATGTGTGCATTAAAACTAGAGTGTTGAACCTTCCCTTTGATAGAGCAGTTTTGAAGCACTATTTTTGTAAAATCTGCAAGTGCAGATTTTCAGCACATTGAAGGCTTCATTGGAATCAGGAATATCTTCAAATGAAAACTGCACAAAGCATTCTCAGATACTACTTTGTGATATGTGCATTCAACTAACAGAGTTGAGCATTACTTTTGATAGAGCAGTTTTCAAACACTCTTTTTGTACTATCTGCATATTGATATTTGGAGCGCTTTGAGGCCTTTGGTAGAAAAGGAAATATCTTCACAGAAAAACTAGACAGAAGCATTCTCAGAAAAGTCTTTGTGATGTGTGTATTAAACTCAGACTTTAACATAGCTTTTCATAGAGCAGTTTGGAAAGACTATTTTTGTAGGTTCTGCAAGTGGATATTTGGACTGCTTTGATGCCTTCATTGGAAAAGGGAACACCTTCACATAAAAATTAGACAGAAGTATTCTCAGAAACGTCTTTGTGATATGTGCATTCAACTCACAAAGTTGAACCTTTCTTTTGATAGAGCAGTTTTGAAACACCTTTTTTTTAGAATCTGCAAGTGGACATTTGGAGTGCTTTGAAGCTTTCAGTGGAAACGGAAATATCTTAACATAAAACTAGACATAAGCATTCTCAGAAACGTCTTTGTGATGTGTGGATTCAACTCATAGAGTTGAACCTTCCTTTTGATAGAGCAGTTTTGAAACACTCTTTTGCAGAATCTGCAAGTGGATATTTGGAGCGATTTGAAGCCTTCCTTGGAAACGAGAATATCTTCATATAAAAACTAGGTAGAAGTATTCTCAGAAACTACTACGTGATGTGTGCACTCAACTCACAGAGTTGAAACTTTCCTTTAATGGAGCAGTTTTGAAACACTGTTTTTGTAGAATCTGCAAGCGCACAATTGATAGGCTTTGAGGGTTATGATGGAAAAGGAAATATCTTCAAATAAAAACTAGACAGAAGCAATCTCAGAAACATCTTTGTCTTGTGTGCAGTGAACTCACAGAGTTGAACTTAACTTTTCATAGAGTAGTTTTGAAACAGTCTTTTTGTGGTATGTGCAAGGGGATATTTTGACCGTTTTGTGGCCTTCACTGGAAATGGAAATATCTTCACATAAAAACAAGGTTGGAGCATTCACAGAAACTTCTTTGTGATGTGTGAATTCAACTCAGATAATTGAACCTTACTTTTGATACAGCAGTTTTGAATAATTTTTTTGTATAATCTGCAATTGGACGTTTGGAGCACTATGAGGCCTTCCGTGGAAAAGGAAATATCTTCAAAGAAAAACTAGAAAGAAGCAATCTCAGAAACATCTTTGTTATGTGTGCATTCAACTCACAGAGTTAACTTTACTTTTGATAGAGCTGTTTTGAAACCCTTATTTGTAGAATCTGCAAGTTGACATTTTGAGTGCTTTGGGGCCTTCGGTGGGAAAGAAATATCTTCACATAAAATCCAGACAGAAGAATTCTCCAAAACTTCTTTGTTATGTGCGCATTCATCTCACAGAGTTGAATCTTCATTTTGATAGAGCAGTTTTGGAACACTCTTTTGGTGGAATTTGCAAGTGGATATTTGGAGCGCTTAGAAGCCTTTGTTGGAAAAGTGAATACCTTCAAATTAAAACTAGACAGAAGCATTCTCAGAAACTACTTTGCGATGCGTGCATTGAACTTACAGAGCTGAACCTTTCTTTTGATAGAGCAGTTTTGAAACACTCCTTTTGTAGAATCTGCAAGTGGATATTTGTAGCTCATTGAAAGCTAAGTTGGAAAAGGAAATATCTTCAAATAAAAACTAGACAAAGTATTTTCAGAAACTTCTTTGTGATGTGTGCATTCAACTCACAGAGTTGAAACATCCTGTTGATAGAGCAGTTTTGAAAAACTCTTTTTGTAGAATCTGCAAGGGTATATTTGGACTGTTTTGAGGCTTTCATTGGAACCGGAATATCTGCACATAAAAACTAGACAGAAGCATTCTCAGAAACTTCTTTGTGATGTGTGCATTCAACTCACAGAATTGAACCTTTTATTTGATAGAGCAGTTTTGAAAACTCTTTTTGTAGAATCTGCAAGTGGATATTTGGACCGCTTTGAGGCTTTTGCTGGAAACGGGAATAATTTCACACAGAAACTAGACAGAAGCATTCTCAGAAACTGCTTTGTGATGTGTGCGTTCAACTCACAGATTTGACCCTTCCTTTTGATAGAGCAGTTTTCTAACACGCTTTTTGTAGAATCTGCAAGTGGATATTTGGAGTGCCATGAAGCCTACGGTAGAAAAGAAAATGTCTTCACATAAAAATTGGACAGCAACATTCTCAGAAACTTCCTTATGATGTGTGCATTCCACTAACAGAGTTGAACCTCTCCTTTGAGAGAGCACTTTTGAAACAGTCTATTTGTAGAATCTGCAAATGGACATTTCTAGCACTTTGAGAGCTATGTTGAAATTGGAAATATCTTCATATAAAAACTAGGCAGAAGCATTCTCAGAGACTTATTTGTGATGTGTGCATTCAACTCACAGAGGTGAATATATCTTTTCATAGAGCAGTTTCAGAGCACTCTTTTTGTAGAATCTCCAAGTGAATATTTGGACCGCTGGGAGGCCTTTGGTGGCAACTGGAATATCTTCACATGACAACTAGACAGAAGCATCCTCAGAAACTTCTTTGTGACGTGTGCACTCAACTCACAGAGTTGAAACTTCCTTTTGATGGAGCAGTTTTGAAATACTCTTTTTATAGAATCTGCAAGTGGATATTTGGAGCACTTTGAAGCCTTCGTTGGAAACGGAAATATCTTCAAATAAAAACTAGACAGAAGCACTCTCAGAAACCACTTTTTGATGAGTGCATTTATCTCACAGAGTTGAACCTTCTTTTAATAGAAAAGTTTTGAAACACTCGTTTTGTAGAATCTGCTAGTGGACATTTGTAGCGTTTTGAGGGCTATGTTGGAAAAGAAAATATCTTCAAATAAAAACTAGATAGAAGCATTCTCAAAAACTAATTTGTGATGATAGCATTTAACTCACAGAGTTGAAAATACCTTTTCATACAGCTGTTTTGAAACACTCTTTTTGAAGATCCTGCAAACAGATCATTTGAACGCTGTGAGTCCTTCATTGGAAACTGGAATACCTTCACATAAAAACTAGACAGAAGCATTTTCAGAAACTTCTTTGTGATGTGTGCATTCAACTCACAGAGATGAACATTCCTTTTTATAGAGCAGTTTTGAGACACTATTTTTGTAGAATCTGAAAGAGGACATTTCTTGGACTTTGAGGGTATGTTGGAAAAGTAAATACCTTCAAATAAAAACTAGAAAGAAGCATTCTCAGAATGTACTTTGTGATGCGTGCATTCAACTCACTGAGTTGAACATAACTTTTCATAGAGCAGTTTTGAAACCCTCTTTTTGTAGAATATGCAAGTGGATATTTAGACCACTTTGAGGTCTTCATTGGAAACAGGAATATCTTCACATAAAAACTAGACAGACACATTCTCAGAAACTTCTTTGTGATGTGTGCATTCAACTCAAAAGTTCAACATAACTTTTCGTAGAGCAGTTTTGAAATACTATTTTTGTAGAATCTGCAAGGGGATATTTGAACCGATTTGAGGCCTTCGTTGCAAACGGGATTATCTTCACATAAAAACCAGACAGAAGCATTCTCAGAAACTTCTTTGTGCTGTGTGCATTCAACTTACGAAGTTTAACCTTACTTTTGTTAGAGCAGTTTTGAAACCTTTTTTTTGTGGAATGTGCAAGTAAACAATTGGAGCGCCTTGAGGCTTTCGGTGGAAAAGGAAACGTCTTCACTTGAAAACTAGACAGAAACATTCTCCGAAACTTCTCTGTGATGTGCGCCTTCAACACACAGAGTTGAACCTTCCTTTTGATAGGGCAGTTTTGAAAAACTTTTTTTGTAGAATCTGCAAGTTTACATTTGGAGCGTTTTGAGGCCTTCAGTGGAAAAGGAAATATCTTCACATAAAAAGTAGACAGAAGCACTCTCAGAAACTTCTTTGTGATGTGTGCATTCAACTCACAGATTTGAACCTTCCTTTTGATAGAGCAGTTTTCTAACATGCTTTTTGTAGAATCTATAAGTGGATATTTTCAGCACCATGAAGCCTATGGTAGAAAAGGATATATCTTCACATAAAAACTAGACAAAACATTCTCAGAAACTTCTTTGTGATGTGTGCATTCACCTGACAGGGTTGAACCTTCCTTTTGATAGAGCAGTTTTGAAACACTCCGTTTGTAGAATCTGCAAGTGTATATTTGGAGTGCTTTGAAGCATTCGTTGGAAACCGGAATATTTTCAAATAAAATCTAGACAGAAGCATTCTTAGAAATAATTTTGTGATGTGTGCATTCAACTCACAGAGCTGAAATTTTTTGTTAATAGAGCAGCTTTGAAACACTCTTTTTGTAGAATCCCAAAGAGGACATTTGTAGCACTTTGAGGGCTATAGTGGAAAAAGGAATATATGAAAATTAAAACTAGACAGAAGCATTTTCAGAAACTTCTTTTTGATGTTTGCATTCAACTCACCGTGTTGAACACACCTTTTCATAGAGCAGTTGTGAAACACTGTTTTTGAAGAAACTGCAAGTGGCTATTTGGACCGATTTGAGGCCTTCATTGGAAACGGGAATATCTTCATATAAAAACTAGACAGAAGGATTCTCAGAAACTTCTTTCTGATGTGTGCATTCAACTCACATAGTTGAACATTCTTTTTGATACAGCAGTTTTGAAACACTCTTTTTGTAGGATCTGAATGGGGATATATGGACTGTTGTGAGGCCTTTATTGGAAACACGAATAACTTCACATAAAAGCTAGACAGAAGCTTTCTCAGAAACTTGTTTGTGACGTGTGCATTCAACTCACAAAGTTGAACCATTCTATGATAGAGTAGTTTTGAAAACTCTTTTTGTAGAATCTGCAACTGGATATTTTGACCGCTTTGAGGCTTTTGTTGGAAACGGGAATATCTTCACAAAAATACTAGACAGAAGCATTCTTAGAAACTACTTTGTGATGTGTGCATTAAACTCACAGAGTTGAACCTTCCTTTCGATGGAGCAGTTTTCTAACACTGTTGTTGTACAATCTGCAAGTGGATATTTGAAGTGCTGTGAATCCTATGATAGAAAAGAAAATAACTTCACACAAAAGCTAGACAGAAGTATTCTCAGAAACTTCTTTGTGAGGTGTGCATTCCACTCACAGAGTTGAACCTTTCCTTTGATAGAGCAGTTTTGAAATACTCTTTTTGTAGAATCTGCAAATGGACGTTTCTAGTGCTTTGAGTGCTATGTTCTAAATGGAAATATATTTTAAAAAAACTAGACAGAAGCATTCACAGAAACTTTTTTGTGATGTGGGCATTCAACTCACAGAGTTGAACGTACCTTTCCATACAGCAGTTATGAAACACTCTTTTCGAAGAACCTGCAGGTGGATATTTGGACCAATTTGAGTCCTTCATTGGAAGCGGGAATATCTTCACATGAAAACCAGACAGAAGCATTCTCAGAAACATCTTTGTGATGTGTGCATTCAACTCACAGTGTTGAACATAACGTTTCATAGAGAAGTTTTGAAACACTCTTTTTGTAGAATCTGTAAGTGGATATTCGGACCTCTTTGAGGCCTTTGTTGGAAACGGGAATATCTTCACATAAAAACTAGACAGAAGCATTCTCAGAAACTTCTTTGTGATGTGTACATTCGACTAACAGAGTTGAACATAACTTTTCATAGAGCAGTTTTGAGACGCTCTTTTTGTAGAATCTGTAAGTGGATATTGAGACCACTTAGAGGCCTGTTTTGGAAACGGGAATATCTTCACATAAAAATTAGACAGAAGCATTCTCAGAAACGTCTTTTTGATATGTGCATTCAACTCACAGGTTTGAACAAAACTTTTCATAGAGCAGTTTTGAATCAATATTTTTGTAGAATCTGCAAGGGGATATTTGTACCATTTTGAGAACTTTGTTGGAAACGGGAATATCTTCACATAAAAACTAGACAGAAGCATTCTGTCTTTGTGATGTGTGCATTCAACTCACAGAGTTGAACCTTCCTTTTGATAGAGCGGTTTCGAAACACACTTTTTGTAGAATCTGCAACTGGATATTTTGACTGCTTTAAGGCCTTTGATAGAATAGGATATATCTTCACATAAAAACCAGAGGCATTATCAGAAACTTCTTTGTGATGTGTGCATTCAAATCACAGATTTGAACCTTCTTTTGATAGAGCAGTTTTGAAACACTCTTTATGCAGAATCTGCAAGTGGACATTTGTAGTGATTTGAGGGCTGTGATGGAAAGGGAAATATCTACAAATATAAACTAGATAGAAACATTCTCAGAAACTTCTTTGTGATATTTGTGTTCAACTCACAGAGTTGAAGATACCTTTTCATAGAACAGTTGTGAAACACTCTTTTTGAAGAACCTGCAAGTGGATATTTGTACTCATTTGAGGTCTAGGTTGGAAACGAGAATATCTTCACATAAAAATAGACAGAAACATTCTCAGAAAATTCTTTGTGATGTGTGCATTCAACTCACAGAGTTGAACACAACTTTTCCTAGAGCAGTTTTGAAACACTCTTTTTGTAGGATCTGCAAGTGGATATTTGGATTGCTTTGAGGCCTTCGTTGGAAAAGGGAGTTTCTTCACATAAAAACTAGACAGATGCATTCTCAGAAACATCTTTGTGATGTGTGCATTCAACTGACAGTGTTGAACCTTCCTTTTGATACAGCAGTTTTGAAAACCCCATTTGTAGAATGTGCAAGTGAGTATTTAGAGTGCTTTGATGACTTCGTTGGAAACCAGAATATCTTCAAATAAAAACTAGACATAAGCATTCTCAGAAACTACTTTGTGATGTGTGCATTCAACACACAGAGTTGAAACTTTCTTTTGATGGGGCAGTTTTGAAACATTATTTTGTTAATATCTGCAAGTGGATATTTGGAGTGCGTTAAAGCCTTCATTGGAAACGGGAATATCTCCAAATAAAACTAGTCAGAAGCATTCTCAGAATCTGCTTTTTGATGTATCCATTCAACTCACACAGTTGAACCTTTCTTTTGAGAGAGCAGTTTTGGAACACTCTTTTTGTAGAATCTGCAAGTGGACCTTTGTAGCGCTTTGAGGGTTATGGCGGAAATGGAAATATCTTCAAATAAAAACTAGACAGAAGAATTCTCAGAAACTACTTGGTGATGTTTGCATTCAACACACAGAGTTGAACATACCTTTTCTTAGAGCAGTTGTGAAACGGTCTTTTTGAAGAATCTGCAAGTGGATATTTGGACTGATTTGTGGCCTTCATTGGAAACAGGAATATCTTCACATGAAAACTAGAGAGAAGCATTCTCGGAAACTTCTTTGTGATGTGTGCATTCAACTCGCAGACTTGAACATTCCTTTTGATACAGCAGTTTTGAAACACTCTTTGTAGAACCTGCAGGTGGATATTTGCACCGTTTTGAGGCCTTAATTAGAAACGGGAAAATTTTCACTTAAAAATTAGACAGAATGATTCTGAGAAACTTCCTTGTTGTGTGTTCATTCTACTCACAGAGTTGAACTTTTCTTTTGATAGGGCAGTTTTGAAACCCTTTTTTTGTAGAATCTGCAAGTAGACATTTGGAGCGCTGTGAGGACTTCTGTGGAAAATAAAATATCTTCATATAAAAACTAGACAGAAGCATTCTCAGAAACTTCTTTGTGATGTGTGCATTCAAATCACAGAGATGAACCTTCATTTTGATAGAGCAGTTTTTAAACACTCTTTTTGTAGAATCTCAAAGTGGATATTTGTAGCACTTTGAAGACTTCATTGAAAACGAGAATATCTTCAAGTAAAAACTAGAGAGAAGCATTCTCAGAAACTACTTTGTGATGTGGACATTCAACCCACAGAGTTGAACCTTTCTTTTGATAGAGCAGTTTTGAAACACTTTTTTTTCTGTATCTGCAAGTGGACATTTATAGCATTTTGAGGGCTATGGTGGGAAAGGAAATATCATCAAATAAAAACTAGATAGCAGCATTCTCAGAAACTTCTTTGTAATGTGTGCATTAAACTGACAGAGTTGAACATTCCTTTTCATAGAGCATTTGTGAAACACTCTTCTTGAAGGAACTGCAAGGGTATATTTGTACGGATTTGAGGCCCTCGTTGGAAACGGGAATATCTTCACATAAAATCTAAACAGAAACATTCTCAGAAACTCCTTTGTCATTTGTGAATTCAACTCACAGAGTTGAACATACGTTTTCATAGAGCAGTTGTGAAATACGCTTTTTGAAGAACCTGCAAGTGGATATTTGGACCGGATTTGTGGTCTTCATTGGAAACGGGAATATCTTCATCTAAAAACTAGACAGAGGCATTCTCAGAAACTTCTTTGGGATGTGTGCATTCAACTCACAAAGTTGAACCTTCCTTTTGATAGAGCAGTTTTGAAGCACTCGTTTGTAGATTCCGCAAGTGGACATTTGTAGCCCTTTGAGGGCTTTGGTGCATAAGGAAATATCTTGAAATAAAAACTAGGCAGAAGCATTCTCAGAAACTTCATTTTGATGTTTGCATACAACTCACAGCGTTGAACATACCTCTTCATAGAGCAGGCGTGAAACACCCTTTTAGAAGAAACTGCAAGTGGATATTTGGACCCTTTTGAGGCCTTCGTTGGAAATGGGAATATCTTCGCATAAAAACTAGACAGAAGCATTCTCAGAAACTTCTTTGTGATGTGTGCATTCAACTGACAGAGTTGAACTTTCCTTTTGATAAAGCATTTTGAAACACTCTTTTTAGAACCTGCAAGTGGATATTTGGACCACTTTGAGACCCTTCGTGGTAAATGGGAATATCTTCAAATAAAAACTAGACAGAAGCATTTTCAGAAACTTCTTTGTGATGTGTTCATTCAACTTACAGAGTTGAACCTTCCATTTGATAGAGCCTTTTGAAAAACTCTTTTTGTAAAATCTGCAAGTGGATATTTGGACTGCTTTGAAGCCATCATTGGGAATATCCTCACATAAAAACTAGACAGAATCATTCTCAGAAACTTCTTTGTGATGTGTAAATTCAACTAACGGAGTTCAACTTTCCTTTTGATAGAGCAGTTTTGAAACACTCTTTTTGTAGGATGTGCAAGTGGATATTTGCACCGTTTTGAGGCCTTCATTGGAAAGGGGAATATCTTCATGTAAAAACTACACAGAAGCATTCTCTGAAATTTTTTTGTGATATGCACATTCAACTCGCAGAGTTGAACCTTCCCTTTGATAGAGCAGTTTTGAAACCCTCTTTTTGTAGAATCTGCAAGTGGACATTTGTAGCTCTTTGAGGCCTTCCATGGAAAAGGATATATCTTCATATAAAAACTATACAGAAAAATTCTCAGAAACTACTTTGTGATGTTTGCATTCAACTCACAGAGTTGAACATATATATTCATAGAGCAGTTTTGATACACTCTTTTTGTAGTATCTGCAAGTGGATATTTTGACCACTTTGAGGACTTCGTTGGAAACGGGAATATCTTCAAATAAAAACTAGACAGTAGCATTCTCAGAAACTTCTCTGTGATGTGTGTTTTGAACTCACAGTGTTGAACCTTGCTTTTGATAGAGGAGTTTTGAAACACTCTTTTTGTAGTATCTGCAAGTGGATATTTGGACCATTTTGAGGTATTCATTGGAAACTGTATTATCTCCAAATAAAAACTAGACAGAAGCTTTCTCAGAAACTTCTTTGTGATATATGCATTGAACTCAGAGTGTTGAACCTTCCTTTAGATAGAGCAGTTTTGAAACACTCTTCTTTTAGAATTTGCACGTGGATATCTGGACCTTTTTCATACCTTCATTGGAAATGGGGAGAACTTCACATAAAAAAGCAGACAGAAGCATTCTCAGAAACTTCTATGTGAGGTGTCCATTCAACTCAAAGAGTTGAAACCTCCTTTTGATAGTGCAGTTTTGACACAGAATTTTTGTAGTATTTGCAATTGGATATTAGGAGTGCTTTGAAGCCTTCATTGGAAACGGGAATATCTTCACATAAAAAGTAGACAGAAGCATTCTCAGAAACTTCTTTATGATATGCACATACAACTCACAGAATTGAACATTCCCTTACATAGAGCTGTTTTGAAACAGTTGTTTGTAGAATCTGCAAGTGGATATTTGGAATGCTTGGTGGCCTTCGTTGGAATCGGGAATATCTTCACATAAAAACTAGACAGAAGCATTCTCAGAAACTTCTTTGTGATTTGTGCATGCAACTCACAGAGTTGAACCTTCCTCTTCATAGAGCAGTTTTGAAACATTCTTTTTGTAGTATCTGCAATTGAATATTTTGAGCGCTTTGAAGCCTCTTTTGGAAACGGGAATATCTTCAAATAAAAACTAGACAGAAGCATTCTCACAAACTTCTTTGGGATGTGCGCATTCAGCTCACAGAATTGAAAATTCCCTTACATACAGCAGTTTTGATACAGTTTTTTGCAGAGTCTGCAAGTGGATATTTGGAGCGCTTTGAGGCCTATGGTGGAAAAGGAAGTATCTTCACATAAAATTTAGACAGAAGCATTATCAGAAACTTCCTTGTGATGGGTGCATTCAACTCATGGAATTGAACCCTCCTTTTAGTAGAGCAGTTTTGAGACTCTCTTTTTGTAGAATCTTCAAGTAGACATTTGGAACGCTTTGAGGCCTTCAGTGGAAAAGGGAATATCTTCACATTAAAACTAGAAAGAAGCATTCTCAGAAACTTCTTTGTAATGTGTGCATTCAACTCACATAGTTGAAC
Source organism: Pongo abelii (assembly GCF_028885655.2). NCBI lineage: Eukaryota > Metazoa > Chordata > Mammalia > Primates > Hominidae > Pongo > Pongo abelii. The sequence goes on from NC_071999.2 coordinate 10,884,182, forward strand.
CTTCCTTTTGATAGAGCAGTTTTGAAACACTCTTTTTGTAAAATCTGCAATTGGTTACATGGGTTGCTTTGAAGCCTTTGTTGGAAACGGGAATATCTTCACATATAAACTAGACAGAAGCATTCTCAGAAACTTCTTTGTTTTGATTGCAGTAAACTCACAGAGTTGAACCTTTCTTTTGATAGAGCAGTTTTGAAATAAACTTTTTGTAGAATCTCCAAGTTGACATTTAGAGCACTTTCAGGCCTTCGGTGGAAAAGGAAATATCTTCACATAAAAACTAGACAGAAGCATTCTCAGAAACTTATTTCTGTTGTTTGTGTTCAACTCACAGAGTTGAACATAACTTTTCATAGAGTAGTTTTGAAATTCTGTTTTTGTAGAATCTGCAAGTGGAAATTTGAAGTCCTTTGAAGCCCTCATTGGAAACGGAAATATTTTGGAATAAAAACTAGACAGAAGCATTGTTAGAAACTACTTTGTGATGTGTGCATTCAACTCAGAGAGTTGAACATTTCTTTTGATAGAGCACTTTTAAACACTCTTTTTGTAGAATCTGCACATGTACATTTGTAGTGCTTTGAGGGCTGTGGTGGAAAAGGTAATATCTTCTTATAAAAACTAGACAGAAGCATTCTCAGAAACTTATTTGTTATGTTTGCATTCAACTCACAAAGTTGAACATACCTATTCATAGAGAAGTTGTGAAACACTCTTTTTGTAGGATCTGCAAATGGATATTTGGACCGCTTTGAGGCCTTCATTGGATATGAGATTATCTTCACATAAAACTAAACAGAAGCATTCTCAGAAAATTCTTTGTGATGTCTGCTTTCAACTCACAGAGTTGAACATAACTTTTCATTGAGCAGTTTTGAAACACTCCTTTTGTAGAATATGCAAGTGGACTTTTGAAGCACTTTGAGGCCTTCAGTGGAAAGGGAATTATCTTCACATAAAATCTGGTCAGAAGAATTCTCAGAAACTGCTTTGTGATGTGCACATTCAACTCACAGAGTTGTAACTTTCTTTTAATGGAGCAGTTTTGAAACACTCTTTTTGTAGAAACTGCAAGTGGATATTTGGTGCTCTTTGACCTCCATGATGGAAAAGGAAATATCTTCACATAAAAACAACACAGAAGTATTCTGAGAAACTTCTTTGGGATGTGTGCATTCAACTCAAATAATTCAGCCTATCTTTTTATTGAGCAGTTTTGAATCTCCCTTTTTGCAGAATCTGCAAGTGGGTGTTTGAGAGCTCTGAATCTTACTGTGGAAAAGGAAATATCTTCACATAAATACTACCCAGAAGCATTCTGTAAACTTCTTTGTGAGCTGTGCGTTCAACTCATAGAGTTGAACTTATCTTCTCATTGAGAAGTTTTGAATCTCTCATTTTGTAGAATCTGCAAGTGGATATTTGGAGCCCTTTGCATAATATGGTGGAAAAGGAAATATCTTCAAATAAAAACTACATAGAAACAATCAGAGAAACTACTTTGTGATGTGTGCATTCAGCTCACAGTGTTGAAGCTGTCTTTTGATTGAGTAGTTTTGAATATCTCTTTTTGCAGAATCTGCAGGTGGATATTTTGAGCCCTTTGAGGCTTATAGTGGAAAAGCAAATATCTTCACATAAAAACTACACAGAATGATTCTGAGAAATTTCTTTGTGATGCATGCATTCAACTCCCAGAGTTGAACCCATCTTTAGATGGAGCAGTTTTTAATCTGTCTCTTCCAGAATCTGCAAGTGGATATTTTTAGCCCTCTGTGGCCTATGGTGGAAGAGGAAATATCTTCAAATAAAAACTACACAGAAACTTTTGGAGAAACTTCATTGTGATATGTGCATTCATCTTACAGGGCTGAAGCTAACTTATGCTTGAGCAGTTTTGAAACAGTCTTTTTGTACAGTCTGCAAGTGGATATTTAGAGCGCTATGAGGCCCACCATGGAAAAACAAATATCTTCAGACAAAAACTACACAGAAGAATTCTGAGAAACTTCTTGGGATGCGTGCATTCATCTCACAGAGTTGAAACTTTCTTTGGATTGAGCAGTTTTGGAACACTCTTTTTGTAGAAGCTGCAAGTGAATATTTGCAGTCCTTTGTTGCCTATGGCGGAAAAGGGAATCTCTTCACATGAAAACTGCACAGAAGCATTCTGAGAAACTTGTTTGTGATGTGTTCATTCATCTCACAGAATTGAAACTTTCTTTTGATTGAGCAGTTTTGACACACTCTTTTCGTAGAATCTGCAAGTGGATAATTGAAGCCCTTTGAGGCCTGCTGTGGAATAGGAAATATCTTCACATAAAAACTACTCAGAAGCATTTTGAGAAACTTCTTTGTGATGTTTGCATTCAACTCACAGAGTTGAATCTATCTTTTGATGGAGCAGTTTAGAATCTCTCTTTTTGTAGAATCTGCAAGTGGATATTTGGAGCACTTTGTGCCCTGTGATGGAAAAGGAAATAACTTCAAATAAAAACTACACAGAAGCATTCTCAGAAACTTCTTTGAAATGTGTGCATTCAATTCACAGAGTTGCACTTATCTTCTCACTGAGCAGTTTTGAATCTCTCTTTTTGAAGGATCTACAAGTGGATATTTGGAGCCCTTTGCGACCTGTTGTGGAAAAGGAAATATCTTCAAATGAAAACTACTCAGAAGCATTCTAAGAAACTTTTCGTGATGTGTGCATTCAACTCAATGAGTTGTACCTATCTTTCTATTGAGCAGTTTGGATTTCTCTGTTCATAGAATCTGCAAGTGGATATTTGGAGCGCTGTGACTCCTACTGTGGAAAATAAAATACTTTCCAATAAAACCACACAGAAGCATTCTGAGAAACTTCTTTATGATGTGTGTATTCAACTCACAGAGTAGAACCAATCTTTTGATTGAGAAGTATTGAATCTCTCTTTTTGGAGAATCTGCAAGTGGATGTTTGGAGAGCTTTGAGGCTTTGTGGAAAAGGAAATATATTCACATAAAAACTACACAGAAACATTCTGAGAAACTTCTTTGCAAGGTGTACATTCAAATCACACAGTTGATCTTATCTTCCCATTGAGCAGTTTTGAATCTTTTTGGAGAATCTGCAAGTGGATATTTGGAGCCCTTTGTGCCGTATGGTGGAAAAGGAAATATCTTCAAATAAAAAGTACAGAAAATCATTCAGAGAAACTTCCTTGTGATGTATGCATTGAACTCTTAGAGCTGAACCTGTCTTTTGATTTAGCCATTTTGAATCACTCTTTTTGCAGAATCTGCAGGTGGATATTTGGAGACATTTGAGGCCTATTGTGGAAAAGCAAATATCTTCTCATAAAAACTACACAGAAGCATTCAGAAAAACTTCTTTGGGATGTGTGCAATCAATTCACAGAGTTGAACCTTTCTTTTGATTGAGCAGTTTTGAATCTCTCTTTTGCAGAATCTGCAAGAGGATATTTGGAGCCCTTTGCCGCCTATGGTGGAAATGGATATATCTTCAAATAAAAACTGCACAGAAACATTCTGAGAATCTTTTTGAGGAGTGCACTCATCTCACAGGGTTGAACTGATCTTATCATTGAGAAGTTTTGAAACACTCTTTTTGTAGAATCTGCAAGTGAATATTTATAGCCCTTTGAGGCCTACCGTGGAAAACCAAATATCTTCAGATAAAAACGACACAGAAGCATTCTGAAAAACCACTTTGTGATGTGTGCATTCATCTCACTGAGTTGAAACTTTGTTTTGATTGAGCAGTTTTGAAACAATCTTTTTCTAGAATCTGCAAGTGGATACTTTGAGCCCTATGAGGCCTATTGTGGAAAAGGAAATATCTTCAGATAAAAACTACTCAGAAGCATTCTAAGAAACTTCTTTGTGATGTGTGCATTTAACTCACAGAGTTGAATCTATCTTTTGATTGAGCATTTTAGAATCTCTTTTTTTTGTAGAATCTGCACGTGGATATTTGGAGCCCTTTGGACCCTATGGCGGAAAAGGAAATATCTTCAAATAAACGTTACACAGAAGCATGCAGAGAAACTCCTTTGTGATGTAAGCATTCAACTCACAGACTTGAATCTATCTTTTGATTGAGCAGTTTTGAAACTCTCTTTTTGCACAATCTGCAGGTGGATGTTTGGAGGGCTTTGAGGACTATTGTGGAAAAGGAAATATCTTCACATAAAAACTACACAGAAGCATTCTGAGAAACTTCTTTGTGAGGTGTGCATTCAACTCACACTGTTGAAGTTATCTTCTCATTGAGCAGCTTTGAATCTGTCTTTTTGCAGAATCTGTAGGTGGCTATTTGGAGCCCTTTGAGGCCTACTGTGGAAAAGCAAATATCTTCACATAAGAACTACACAGAAATATTTTGAGAAATTCTTTGGGATGTGTGCATTCAACTCACAGTGTTGAAACTATCTTTTGATAGAGTAGTTTTGAATCACTCTTTTTGCAGAATCTGCAAGTGGATATTTGGTGCCCTTTGAGGCCTACTGTGGAAAAGTAAATATATTCACATAAAAACTACACAGAAGCATTCTGAGAAACTTCTTTGTGATGTGTGCAGTCATTTCACATAGTTGAACCTTTCTTTTGTTAGAGCAGTTTTCATTCACTTTTTTTGTAGACTCTGCAAATGGATAATTGGAGTTCTTTGAGGTGTACTGTGGAAATAAAATCTTCACAAAAAAACTACACAGAAGGATTCTGGGAAACTTCTGTGGGATGGGTGCATTCAACACACATAGTTGAACCTATCTTTTGATTGAGCAGTTTTGAATCTCTCTTTTTGTAGAATCTGCAAGTGCATATTTGGAGTGCTGTGAGGTCTCCTTTGGGAAATCAAATATGCTCACATAAAAACTACACACAAGCATTCTGAGAAACTTCTTTGTGATGTGTGCATTCAACTCAAAGAGTTGAAACTACGTTTTGATTGAGCAGCTTTGAATTTCTCTTTTTGCAGAATCTGCAAGTGGATGTTTGGAGAGCTCCGAGGCCTGTTGTGGAAAAGGAAATATCTTCACATGAAAACTAAACAGAATAATTCTGAGAAACTTCTTTGTGAGGTGTGCATTCAACTCACAGAGTTGAACTTATCTTCTCATTGAGCAGTTTTGAATCTATCTTGTTGTAAAATCTGCAAGTGAATATATTGAGCTCTTTGATCCCTGTGCTGGAAAAGGAAATATCTTCAAATAAAAACTACACAGAAGCATTCAGAGAAACTTTTTTGTGAGGTATGCATTCAACTCACAGTGTTGAACCTATCTTTTGATTGAGCAGTTGTGAATCTCTCTATTTGCAGAATCGGCAGGTGGATGTTTGGTGCCCTTTGAGGTCTACTGTGGAAAAGAAAATATCTTCACATAAAAACTATACTGAAGCCTTCTGAGAAACTTCTTTGGGATGTATGCATTCAACTCACAGAGTTGAACGTTTCTTTTGATTGAGCAGTTTTGAATCTCCCTTTTTGCAGAATCGGCAAGTGGATATTTGGAGCCCTATGCGCCCTATGGTGGAAAAGGAAATATCTTCATATAAAAACTACACAGAGACAATCTGAGAAAGTTCTTTGGATGTGTGCATTCATCTCACAGGGTTGCACCTATCTGATGATTGAGCAGCTTTGAAACACTCTTTTTGTGGAATCTGCAAATGAATATTTGGAGGGCTTTGAGGCCAACTGTGGAAAAGCAAATATCTTCAGATAAAAATTACACAGAAGCACTCTGAGAAACTTCTGTGTCATGTGTGCATTCAACTCACAGAGTTGAACATATCTTTTGATGGAGCAGTTTTGAATGTCTCTTTTTGCAGAATCTGCAAGTGGATGTTTCGAGAGCTTTGAGGATTGTGGTGGAAAAGGAAATATCTTCACGTAAAAACTACACAGAAGCATTATGAGAAACTTCTTTGTGAGGTGTGCATTCAACTCACAGAGTTGAACTTATCTTCTAATTGAGCAGTTTTGCATCTCTCTTTTTGTAGAATCTGCATGTGGATATTTGGAGCCCATTGTGACCTATGGTGGAAAAGGAAATATGTTCAAATAAAAACTACACAGAAGAATTCAGAGAAAGTTCTTTGTTATGTAGGCATTCAACTAACAGGGCTGAACCCATTTTTTCATTGAGCAGTTTTGAATCTCTCTTTTTGTAGAATCGGCAAGTGGATTTTTGGAGACCTTGGCGCCCCATAGTGGAAAAGGAAATATCTTCAAATAAAAACTACACAGTACTATTTAGAGAAACTTCTTTGTGATGTATGCAATCAACTCTCAGAGTTGAACCTATCTTTTGATAGAGCAGTTTTGAGTCTCTCCTTTTGCAGAATATGCAGGTGGATATTTGGAGCCTTTTGAGGCCTACAGTAGAAAAACAAATCTCTTCACATAAAAACTACACAGAAGCATTCTGAGAAACTACTTTGGGAAGTGTGCATTCAGCTCACATAGTTGAACCTATCTTTTGATTGAGCAGTTTTGAATCTCTCTATTTGCGGAATCTGGAAGAGGATATTTGGAGTCCATTGGGTCCCATGGTCGAAAAGAAAATATCTTCAATTAAAAACTACACAGAAACATTCAGAGAACCTTCTTTGTGATGTGTGCATTCATCTGATAGGGTTCAACCTATCTTATGATTGAGGAGTTTTGAAACACTCCTTTTACAGGATCTGCGAGTGGATATTTGGTGCACTTTCAGGCCTACCTTGGAAAAGCAAATATCTTCAGATAAAAACTACACAGAAGCATTCTGAGAAATTTCTTTGTGATGTGTGCATTCAACTCACAAAGTTGAACTTTTCTTTTGATTGAGGAGTTTTGAAACACTATTTTTGTAGAATCTGCAAGGGGATATTTGGAGCCCTTTGAGGTCTATTGTGGAAAAGGAAATATCTTCACATAAAAACTACACAGAAGCAGTCAGAGAAACTTATTTGTGATGTGTACATTCATCTCACAGAGTTGAACATTCCTTTTGATTCAGCTGTTTTGAAACACTCTTTTTGTAGAACCTACAAGTGGATAATTGGAGCCCTTTGCGCCCTATGGTGGAATAGGAAATATCTTCAAATAAACCCAGAAACTTTTTCGTGATGTGTGCATTCAACTCACAGAGTTGAACCTATCTTTTGATTGAACGGTTTTGAATCTCACTTTTTGTAGAATCTGCAAGTGCGTATTTGGATTCCTGTGAGCCCTATGGTGGGAAAGGAAATATCTTCAAATAAAAAGTACACAGAAGCATTTTCAGAAACTTTTCCTTGATGTGTGAATTCAACTCACAGAGTTGAACCTATCTTTTGATTGACCAGTTTTGAATCTCTCTTATTGTAGAAACTGCAAGTGGATATTTGGACCTCTGTGAGGCTTATGGTGGAAAATCAAATATGTTCACATAGAAAAGTCACCGAAGCATTCTGAGAAACTTCTTTGTGTTGTCTGCATTCAACTCACAGGATTGAACCATCTTTTGATTGAGCAGTTTTGAATCTCTCTTTTTGAAGAATCTGAAGAATCTGCAAGTGGATGTTTGCAGAGCTTTGAGGCCTATTATGGAAAAGGAAATATCTTCACATAAAAACTACACAGAAGCATTCTGAGAAACTTCTTTGTGACGTGTGCACTCTTCTCACAGAGTTGAGAATTTATTTTGATTGAGCAGTTTTGAAACACTCTTTTTGTAGAATCTGCAAGTGGATAATTTGAGCCCTTTGAGCTTTACTGTGGAAAAGCAAATATTTTCAAATTAAAACTAACCAGAAACATTCTGAGAATCTTCTTTAGGCTGTCTGCATTCAAATCACAGAGTTGAATCTATGCTTTGATTGAGCAGTTTTTAATCTCTCCTTTTGCAGAATCTGTTAGTGGATATTTGGAGCCCTTTGCAGCCTATGGTGGAAAAGGAAATATCTTCAAACAAAAACTACACAGAAATAGTCTCAGAAACTTCTTTGTGATGTGTGCATTCATCTCACAGGGCTGAACCTATCTTAAGATTGAGCAGTTTTGAAACACTCAATCAAAAAGAAGGTTCGCAAGCATCACAAAGAAATTTCTCAAAAATCTTCTGTCTAGTTTTTATGTGAAGATATTTCCTATTTCACCATAGGTCTCAAAGGGCTCAGAAATATCCCTTTGCAGATTCTATGAAAAGACTCTTTCCAAACTACTGAATGAAATGAAAGTTTCAAATCTGTGGGATGAATGCACGCATCACAGAGAAGTTTCCCAGAATGCTTCTGTCTGATTTTTATGTGAAGATATTTCTTTTTCACCATAGGCCTCAAACCACTCAGAAATATCCCTTTACAGATTGTGCAAAAAGACTGTTTCTAAACAGCTCAATGAAAAGGAAGATTCACCTCTGGGAGATGAATGCAAACATCACAAAGAAGTTTCTCAAAAAGCTTCTGTCTGGTTTTTATGTGAAGGTATTTCCTTTTTCACCATAGGCCTCAAACTGCTCACAAACATCCCTTTGCAGATTCCACAAAAAGACTGTTTCTAAACTGCAGAATGAAAATAAAGTTTAAACTCTGTGAGATGAAAGCACACATCACAAAGAAGATTCTCAGAATGCTTTTGTATAGTTTTATGTGAAGAAGTTTCCTTTTTCACCATAGCAATCAAAAGAACGGTTCAAATGTGTGGGGTGAATGCACACATCCCAAAGAAGTTTCTTAGAAAACTTCTGTTTAGTTTTTTGTGAAGATATTTCCTTTTTCACCATGGGCCTCAAAGCACTCCAAATATCCACTTGCAGATTCTACAAAAAGAGTGTTTCCAATCTGCTCAATCAAAAGAAAGGTTCAAATCTGTGAGGTGAAAGCAAACATCACAAAGAAGTTTCTTAGAAACCTTCTGTCTAGTTTATATGTGAAGATATTTCATATTTCAAAATAGGCCTCAAAGGGCTCAGAAGTATACCCTTGCAGATGCTACAAAAAAGAGTGTTTCCAAACAGCTCAATCAAAAGAAAGATCTAACTTGGTGAGATGAATGCACACATTACATAGAAGTCTCTCATAATGCTTCTGTCTAGTTTTTTTGAGAAGCCATTTCCTTTTTCACTATAGGCCTCAGTCTGCTCATTAATAGCCCTCTGCAGATACTAGAAAAAGAGTCTTTCCAAACTGCTCAATCAAAATAAAGGTTCAAATCTTTGAGATGAAAGCCCACGTCACAAAGAAGTTTCTCAGAAAGTTTCTGTCTAGTTTTTACGTGAAGATATTTCCTATTTCACCTTAGGCCTCAAAGGGATCACAACTATCCCTTTTCAGATTCTACAAAAAACTCTTTCCGAACTGCTTCATCAAAGGAAAGTTTCAATTCTGTGAGATGAATGCACACATAAAAAATTAGTTTCTCAGAATGCTTCTGTCTTGTTTTTGTGTGAAGTTATTACTTTTTCACCATAGGCCTCAAACTGCTCAGAAATATCCCTTTGCAGGTTGAACCAAAAGACTCTTTCCATACTGCTCAATGAAAAGAAAGATTCATCTGTGTGAGATGAATGCACACATAAAAAAAGTTTCTCAGAATGCTTCTGTCTAGTTTTTATGTGAAGATATTTCCTTTTTCACCATAGTCCTTACACCATTCACAAATATCCCTCTGCAGATACTACAAAAAGACTGTTTCCAAACTGCTCCATGAAAAGAAAGGTTCAACTCTGTGAGATGAATGCACACATCAGGAAGAAGTTTCTCAGAATGATTCTGTCTAGTTTTTATGTGAAGATAATTCTTTTTCACTACAGGCATCAAACGGCTCAGAAATATCCATTTGCAGATTGTACAAAAATACTGTTTCCAATCTGCTCAATCAAAAGAAAGGTTCTGCTCTGTGATATGAATCCAGGCATCACAAAGAAGATTCTCAGAAAGCTTCTTTTTAGTGTTTTTGTGAAAATATTTCCGTTTTCACCATAGGCCTAACAGCTCTACAAATATCCGTTTGTGGATTCTACAAAAAGACTGCTTTTAAACTGCTCAATCAAAAGAAAAGTTCAACTCTGTGAGATGAAAGCACACATTGCAAAGCATTTTCTAAGAAAGATTCTGTCTAGTTTTTATGTCAAGGTATTTCCTGTTTCATCATAGGCTGTGAAGGGCTCACAAATATCCATTTGCATATTTAAAAAAAAGACTGTTTCCAAACTGCTCAAACCAAAGAAAGGTTCAACTCTGTGAGATGAATGCACACATCACAAAGAACTTTCTCAGAATGCTTCTGTCTAGTTTTTATGTGAAGATATCTCTTTTTCACCTTAGGTCTCAAATGGCTAAGAAATATCCCTTTGCAGATTTTACAAAAAGACTGTTTCCAAACTGCTCAATAAAAAAAAGTTTCAACACTGTGAGATGAATACACACATCAAAAAGAAGTTTCTCAGAAAGCTTCTGTTTTCTTTCTATTTGAAAATATTTCCCTTTTAAACATAGGCCTCAATGGGCTCAGAAATATCTCTTTGCAGATTCTACAAAATGACTGTTTAGAAAACTGCTGGATCCAAATTACACCATTATGGCTCACACACTGCAGCCTCAACCTCCCCAGGGTTAGGCTATTCCTCAAGGGACCCTACAGCCTCGGCCTCCCAAAGGGTTGGGGTTAAAGGCGTGAGCCACCAGCACCCGGCCTGAGTTAATACATCTGGTCTCACTACGTCTTAACCACACACCCATGAAGAACTCAAGTCAAGAGAGAATTGGCAAGAGACTCTCAGCATTCTCTCCCGAAAGCAGTGAGGTGATGGCAGATGTGTGTCCCAAGCCCTGGGGTTTTAGGTGACCATGTGTAGAGGAGAGATTTCCAATGTTTCCCGAGAGGCTCGAGCCACAGTTATTCAGGGCATCCGAACACGAGATGGGGTTTCTGACAGCAACTTAAGGGCCAGGAAGGGCCAGAATCTGCCAAGGCCCATGTCCCAGGTTGGGGCCAATGGAACCCAAGGTAGAGGGAGTCAGTGGTCCTCACAGAGAGGACTCCAGCCCTAGGCCCTGCTGTGCAGACCAAATCAGATGGAAGAGAGTCCTTGGTCCTACATGCCGCAACCCTCCACTGAACTTGGGAGTGGATCTGTTTCCCAAACATGAGGTGACTTTCGCTTTGGAATGGATCACAAGAGGCCAGGCTTTCCAGAGTCGGCAGGATAAAGAAGTCATTCTGGCTCGGCCACCCCCATCCCCCGGTAACTGGTGAATTTAAATGAGCCTAGGCTATCAGGGCCGGAGCCGCTACAGGGGGGAGGGGTGTGGGTGGTGTGAGGGTTTCCGGAGGCACTGCAGAAATTGGGCCTTTGTCTCGAGGATGACAGTGCTGCAGGAACCCGTTCAGGCTGCTATATGGCAAGCACTAAACCACTATGCTTACCGAGATGGGGTTTTCCTCACAGAACGCCTTTATGCAGAAGTACACTCAGAAGAAGCTTTGTTTTTAATGGCGACCTGTTCTTACCTCCCAGGAAAGGCCTATAAAGCATATAGACTCTTGAATAGACATAGTTGTCCTACACCACAATGCAAATACCTGCTTGCAAAATGTTGTGTTGATCTCAGTAAGCTTGCAGACTGGGAACAAATCTTATCTGGTGGAGTGTTTAATAAGCAGAAAAGCCATGATGATATTGTTACTGAGTTTGGTGATTCAGTTTGCTTTCCCCTTCCATTGTCAGGACGTGTATATTGCAAGACAGATCGGTTTGCTAAAGGATAAGAATGTTACCAAAAGAGACTTAGTTTAAATCCTTTCCTCTGGTATCCCTTTGAATCGTTAGGTGAAATAGGTGAAAAGCCAGATCCTGGCCAAACATTTAAATTCACATCTTTACAGAACTTTAGCAACTGTCTGCCCAACTCTTGCACAACACAAGTACCTAATCACAGTTTATGTCACAGACAGCCTGAGACCATTCTTATGGAAACACCCCAGGACACAACTGAATTAAACAGAGTCAGTTTAGAATCTTCCAATTCAAAGTACTCCTTGAATACAGATTCCCCAGTGTCTTTTATTGATTCAGCTGTAATTTCACCTGAAACTATCCCACTGGGAACAGGAACTTCCATATTATCTAAACAGGTTCAAAATAAACCAAAAACTGGTCAAAGTTTATTAACAGGACCAGCAGCTCTTAGTCCATTTACCCCAAGTTTTGGGATTTTGCCATTAGAAACCCCAAGTCCTGGAGATGGATCTTATTTACAAAACTACACTAATACACCTTCTGTAATTGATGTGCCATCCACTGGAGCCCCTTCAAAAAAGTCTGTTGCCAGAATTGGCCAAACTGGAGCAAAGTCTGTCTTCTCACAGAGTGGAAATAGCCGAGAGGTAACTCCAATTCTTTCACTAACAGAAAGTTCTGGTCCATAAATAACTACAACAACTCAGGTAATGAGCCCCACTATCACATCTCCCCCAAATGCACGGCATCGAAGAAGTTCATGACTCTTTACTAGTGACAGTTCCACAACCAAGGAGAATAGGAAGAAATTAAAAATGAAGTTTCCACCTAAAATCCCAAACAGAAAAACAAAAAGTAAAACTAATAAAGGAGGAATAACTCAATCTAATATAAATGACAACCTGGAAATTACAAAATTGGACCCTTCCATCAATTCAGAAGAGGAAATATCCACAATCACACCTCAGATTCAGGCTTTTCATCTACAAAAAGCAGCAGCAGAAGGCTTGATGAGCCTTCTTCATGAAAGGGGGAAAGGTTATTTAGCTTTATGTTCATGCCACTGCAAAGAAGCTATAAATATTTTGAGCCATCTACCTTCTCACCACTTCAATACTGGTTGGGTACTTTGCCAAATTGGAAGGTCCTATTTTGAACTTTCAGAGTACATGCAAGCTGAAAGAATATTCTCAGAGGTTAGAAGGATTGAGAATTATAGAGTCGAAGGCATGGAAATCTACTCTACAACACTTTGGCATCTTCAAAAAGATGTCGCTCTTTCATTTCTGTCAAAAGACTTAACAGACACGGATAAAAATTCGCCAGAGGCCTGGTGTGCTGCAGGGAACTGTTTCAGTCTGCAACAGGAACACGATATTGCAATTAAATTCTTCCAGAGAGCTATCCAAGTGGATCCAAATTATGCTTATGCCTATACTTTATTAGGGCGAGAGTTTGTCTTAACTGAAGAATTGGACAAAGCATTAGCTTGTATTCGAAATGCTATCAGAGTCAGTCCTAGATATTACAATGCATGGTAAGTGGTAATGAATTGTAAAGACAAAGTCTTGTTGATGGTGCTGGTAGTCACTAATTTTTCATGTTAGATAGCTCTTTACTGTCATGAATTTGGTTACTAATACTTAGGAATGGTACATACTGGTCAATAACTTCAAACTAACTTTTTTTATGAAATGTATGTCTTTAACAAACTCTTCAGTTAATTAATGATAATAGAATACGAGATGCTTATACTCAACAGTTTCAGTCTTCTACAAAACTTTTGCAGATACTGTAGTTGTGTTTTGTTTGTTTGCTTGTTTAGTTTTGTTACTTGATTTGTTACTTTTTCTTCGAACACAAAAATGGTGATTGGGACAAAAAGTGCTTGGGAAATTGGAAAGGAATAGCATAATTCACTTATTGGATAATAGAAAAAAACACTGAAAAAGTTCACTAGCTGCTTTTTGACAATGTTCCGGTTTATTGAGTTACTATTAAGAACTTAATGTATCCTTTATTTAGCAGTATCTCTGTTTTACTTTTTTGTATTTGTGTATAAGTAGACACATAGGAAATTACTACCCAGGTCATATTGTTATCAACTGAATAACATATGAAAAAGTTTGTTCCTACTTCTGCCTCAACACCATACTTACTGTTGACATTTATTGTATTTCTCTGGACTGACTTAAAAGTTTAAATATCAAGAGAAGGCAAGGCATGGTGGTTCATGCCTGTCATCCCAGGACTTTGGGAGGCCAAGGCGGGCAGATCACAACGTCAAGATATCGAGACCATATTGTGAAACCCCGGCTATATTAAAAGTATAAAAATTAGTTGGGCATGGTGGCAGGCGCCTGTAGTCCCAGCTACTCAGGAGGCTGAGGAAGGATAATCGCTTGAACCTGGGAAGTGGAGATTGCAGTGAGCCAAGATTATGCCACTGCACTCCAGCCTGGGTGACAGAGTGAGATGCCGTCTCAAGAAAAAATAAAATAAAAATAAAATAAAATAAAATAAAAGTATCAAGAGAAAGTATAATTCTGAAGTAGTAACTCTGAGGAAGCTTTTTTGTCAGATACGGTTATCTTTGGGGTTAGTTACTATAGCAGTTGAGTTTTAACACTTGATTTGCTTCTAAATCTGAAGCATTATATTACTAAAATATTTTTTGATTTGTGATTATGTTGTTTAAAGGATTATATATCATTTTGCAGTAGTAGTTGCAGTGCCTGAAAGATTGCCAAAAAAAAGTGCTAGCTATTGCTGACCAATGTAACAATCAACTTGCCAATATTGCCATCTCTTCCAATAGCTGTGTTCTCCATAATATTTTAAGAACTCAGTTTTTCATAAGGCTTGTGTTGTTTTTGATTTTTTCCCAAGTCTGGTGGATCCTTGTGCTGTTCTTTTTTAAATGTGTATTTTCTGTCCAGCTATTCCGCAGGAGACACATTCTTAAAAACCTTAACCATATCAAAAATTGTGTTTAAAGGAGGATTATTCAGACTGGCAAGCTTTTAGTAGGAGGAGTTTAAATGCTGACTTATTTAGGTAACTGTAAATACAGAGCAACTTTATTCTATCTACAAAATAGATAGCCTTGCTTTTCTTTTCACTTTCACTATAATTAGCACCATGTTTAATACCTTTTCTTCATCTATAACACAATTATAATGATATACAAACCACTCAAATAAAGCAGATATATTGTGCTTTAAAAAAAAGTCATTATATGGCACACAATGAGGTGTGACTCAAATCTAGAATCTCCAGTGAAAACCAATGAAACAGGGTCAAACCCCGTGACTACTAAAAATAAAAAAATGAGCCAGGCGTGGTGGCGCTGAGGCAGGAGAATCACTCTAACCCAGGAGACAGAGGTTGCAGTGAGCTGAGATCACGCCACTGTACTCCAGCCATGGGGGGACAGAGCAAGACTCCATCTCAGAAGCAAACAAACACAGAAAGCCAATAAAGGTGTTTAACTCAACATGTCAGGCTCAGGTCTCTTGACAGGATACATCCAGCACCCGGGGAAATGTTGATGGGTGGGGTGGAATCTATTTTGTGGCCTCAAGGAAGGGTTTGAGAGACAGTCCCGCAAACGTGATGGCCTAATGAAGCCCCTCCACCCAAGAAGCGATATTCATTTGTATCCTGTAGCCACCCATGAGGGAGAATCGGGCTCTCTAAAGACACCAAAACCCCACCCCACCCCACCCCAACCCACCCCCCTGCTTCGTGAAATGAGCTCTCGCTCCGTTAGGCTCTATTCAGGCCGTGTGGTTTTGTAACTTCCAGCGTGTGTGCCTGGGTTGCAGGGTGGGGTTGGGGCGGCTGTGGATAGAGGAGGGGATAAAGCGGTGGTGTCCCGTGGGTGCCCAGTACGTGGGACGTGAGTGGAGTGGCCAGAGCCTAGGAAACTCATTGCCTGTCAGTACGTCTCCCCCCCGGTCCCCTCTCTGACCTACGCTCCACAGCTTTGCAGTTCAGTGGGGATCTTGTGGGTGGAAGTCACCATCCCTTTGGACTTTAGCAGAGGAAGGCCGGGCTCCCAAGAGTCTCCCCGGAGTTGGGGCCTTGGGCAGGCTCACAAGGATGCTGAAGGTAATGGTTGGTGACAGTGATGTAAGTTGGAGGCCTCGGGCCAATGCAGAGGTATCCATTTGACCTCGGTGGGACAGGTCAGCTTTGTGGAGTCCCGTGCGTCCTTCCAGAGACTCATCCAGTGCTAGCAAGCATGGTCCCGAGGATCCCAGCTCCCAGCAGAAGCACTTTTGTTCACACAGAATCCTGGGCAGGAAAGTTCTCAGCAGGTTTAGACCTCCTAGCCAAAAAGCCAAAGCCACTTCTGGGATTTTTTTTCAAAGAGCCAGTGGTTCCACAATGGGCCGTGGGTAGTTGTGGAAATGGAGAGAAGTGTTTGCAGATACATATTTTAGACAGAACGGACAGGGCTGGGTCATAGGTCATGAAGGACATGAGCAGATGCACATTGAGAAAACCCTCCCAGCATCCTAGGTGAACAGAGGTATGATTTTTTGAGACAGTCGAGCTAGATGCAACCCCAGATTTTAGGGTTGGATCTTTATTAATATGTAGTATCTATGAGGTATCCAAGTCCAGAAATCAGCTCTCCAGTTCTGTACAGCATTTTGTAGGGAGATCAAATCCGGGATGTCTAAAGTTAATAATTCAGGCCGTGGTAATGGATTAGATTAGATGTACTTGAACTTATTTTGCCAAGAAAGAGAGGGCGGGAGATAGAGAGAGCCAGAGAGTGAGCAAGCAAGAGAGAGAGAGAGAGACACAGAGACAGAGACAGAGAGACAGACAGAGAGACACAAAGATACACAAAGAGAGAAAGACAGAGACAGAGAGATAAAGACACAGAGAAAGACAAAGATGGAAAGAGACAGAGAGAAACTGAAAGAGAGACAGAGACAGAAAGAGAGAGAGATAGACAGAGAGAGAGACAGACCGACAGGCAGACAGACAGGCAGAGAAAGAGAGTAAGACAGAAAGCAGACACACACACATACAGAGACAGAGACAGTTGGAGAGACAGAGAAAGAAAGAGAGGGACAGACAGAGGGAAAGAGACAGAGAGAGAAAGAGACAGACAGAGGGAGAGACAGAAACAGACGGAAAGAGAGACAGACAGAGACAGAGACAGAGAGAAACAGACAAGGAGAGAGAGACAGACAGACAGGAAGAGAAGCACAGTAAGACAGAAGACAGACACAGAGAGAGAGAGACAGAGAGACAGAGACAGAGAGACAGACAGGCAAAGCGAGAGAAAGAAACAGACAGACAGGGAGAGAGAGACAGACAGACAGGGAGAGAGAGAGAGACTGACAGACAGGCAGAGAAAGAGAATAAGACAGAAGACAGACACAGTGAGAGAGACAGAGAGAGAGACAGAGACAGCGAGACAAAGAAAGAAAGAGAGATACAGACAGACAAAGAGACAGACAGAGAAAGACGAGACAGACAGAGAGAGACAGAGAGAGAGAAAGAGAGAGAGAGGCAGGCAGAGAAAGAAAGAAAGAAGACAGACACCGTGAGAGAGACAGGCAGAGAGAGAGACACACAGAGACAGAGAGACAGAGAGAAAGAAAGAGACAGACAGAGATAAAGACAGAGACGGACAGAGAGAAACAGACAGGGAGAGAGAGAGACAGACAGACAGGCAGAGAGAGAGAGACAGAAAGGCAAAGAAAGGGAGTAAGACAGAAGACAGACACAGTGAGAGAAACAGGCAAAGAGAGAGAGAGAAAAATAGACAAACAGGCAGAGAGAGAGAGAGACAGAGAAAGAGAGACAGAGAGACAGAGAGAGGAGGAGGAATGGCGTGGTCAGGAAATAATTACACATATTTTATAACGCTTTTGATTCCATAAAGGGTGGCCGGGGTGTGCTTTGAAAACAAAAACAACAGCAACAAGAGCAGCAGCAGCAGCAGCAGCAAGAGCAGCAGCAGCATTTACTGATGGATTTCTAGAAAATAAGATGTTCTGAAGTAAACGTCAACCGGCTCTCACTACACGTTGAGAGATTCACAAAAGCGCTAGTTAACAACAGGAGAAAACAGCAGTTAACATGTCTTGGGGAAAAGATACGTCTTCCTGAAAATTGGGGATTTCTACTTCACCTGAAAAGAAATACATGTGAAAAGGGAAAAACACGAACAAAACAAAACAAAACAACAAACACAGGCCAAGGCACCGTCCCTGGAAATCTTAAGTGAGCAAAGTATTAGTTCCCAGAAAACGTTTCTATTATGGGCAAATACTAAGAACGCCGAGACTAGAGCTGTGACACCATTTCCATTGTGAAACTATACTGGCTGGAGGGCGGACAAACTAAAACATCATGATAAAAGGTGATGGAGACCCAGCCAGGGTGAGGCTTTCCTAGGAAGGGAGGCCTGAGGAGGGAAGTGGGGGGAAAAAAGCCCACAACAGCAGACCCGCCCACTTGCCCACGCGAGTCAAGGGCTATGCCATCGGCCCAAGCTGCCTCCAGGGAAGTGGGACCGTGCCACCCCCATCTTCAAAAACGGTGGCCACTGAGTGAGGCCTGATGTCCACCGTTGCAAATGTCAGCCTGACGAGAATGAGATCGCCGGTAAGGGGTGGGGGAAGGAGAGAGAAGTCGGAGGCACACCAGGGTGGCTCCGGAAGGTTTCCAAGCAGGGTGTTGGGAGGCGGGAGGTGGGGGGGTTGGGGGGAACCCGCCTAACTGACTCACTAAATGAAGGTAAAGGGACGTGGGTAGTGGGGGGAGCCGGGGGGCGACTTGAAAATTAAAGTGACCCCTCCTAAAACCCAAGTAGAAGAGTCTATGCGCATGAAAGAAACCAACACACAAAGAAAACTAAAGCGCTGATCAAAGAAAAATATGGCCCCCGCCAGGGCAGAGGCTCCCTAGGCAACCAGGGAGAGAGGGAGGCACCTCCAGAAGGGAGAGAGAGAAACCCGTTGCCCAGGCTCAGTGAAGTAAGCAAGACCTCCCTCCATGTCACCTAGACTTTCAATAACAGTGGCCGCTAGATGATGCCTGAAGACAACCGATGCCTGCAAGTGTCAGTCAGCATGGAAAAGAATGCATTTATTTATTTATTTATTTATTTATTTATTTATTTATTTGTTTGTTTGTTTAGAGACAGAGTCCTACTCACTCTACAGCCCGGGCTGTAGTGCAGTGGCACGATCTCGGCTCACTGCAGTCTCTGCCTCCCAGGTTCAAGTGATTCTCCCACCTCAGCCTCCCGAGTAGCTGTCATTACAGGCGCATACCCCACCGTGCCCGACTCAGTTTAGTATTTCTTGTAGAGACGGGGTTTTACCATGGTGGCAAGGCTAGTCTCGAACTCCCAACCTCACGTGATCCCCCGCCTCAGCCTGCGGAAGTTCTGGGATGACAGACGTGAGCCACCACGCCCGGCCTTAACCATGTATTTTTGAGTTGAGGAGCTTATCAGGGAAATACGAGAAGTAGGGACGCCTCACGTGACAGAGAGAAAAGTCTGAAAATGCCCCTTCCATCCAAGTGGGTACCCGGCCTCGACCTTCCAAAGTCATACACCGAGTGGTGAAGCGTAGCAAGGCCCGTCTGTCTGGATTCCTCTCGGCCTCCCTAAGCAGGCCCTTCTCACTTTCGTGGAAGGGGCAGGACCCTCTTCCTCATGGGGGTTCTGACAGACTGACAGAGAAAGAGACAGACATGGAAAGACAGAGATGGACAGAGAGAGACAGAGAGAAACAGACAGAAAGAGAGAGAGACAGAGACAGAGACAGAGAGAAACAGACAGACAGGGAGGGAGAGAGACAGAGAGAGAGACAGACAGACAGACAGAAACAGACGGAGAAGAAACAGAGAGAGAGACTGAGAAAGAGAGAAACAGACAGACACACAGAGACAGACAAAGAGAAACAGAAAGAGAGAGACAGAGAGAGAGAGAAAGGGAGGGAGAGAGAGAC
This sequence comes from Pongo abelii, assembly GCF_028885655.2. Taxonomy (NCBI): domain Eukaryota; kingdom Metazoa; phylum Chordata; class Mammalia; order Primates; family Hominidae; genus Pongo; species Pongo abelii. Next base: position 10,903,881 of record NC_071999.2, read on the forward strand.
AGACAGACAGGCAGAGAAAGAGAGTAAGACAGAAGACAGACACAGTAAGAGAGACAGGCAGAGAGAGAGAGAAAGAGACAGAGAGAAAGAGAGAGACAGACAGAGAAAGAGACAGACAGAGAAAGACAGAGATGGACAGAGAGAAACAGAAAGAGAGAGACAGAGATAGAGACAGAGACAGAAACAGATAGACAGGGAGGGAGAGAGACAGAGACAGAGAGAAACAGACAGAGAGAGATGGAGAGAGTGAGAGATATATAGAGAGAAACAGAAAGGGGGGGAGAGAGAGACAGGCAGGCAGAGAAAGAGAGTAAGACAGAAGAGAGACATAGTGAGAGAGACAGGCAGAGGGAGAGAGAGACAGAGACAGAGAGAAAGAAAGAGAGAGACAGACAGAGAAAGAGACAGACAGAGACGGACATAGAGAAACAGCAAGAGAGAGAGACAGAGAGAGTGAGAGTGAGAGAGACAGAGAGAGAGAAACAGACAGGGAGGGAGAGAGACAGACAGAGAGAGAGAGACTGACAGGCAGAGAAGAGAGTAAGACAGAAGATAGGCACACAGAGAGAGAGAGAGGAAAGAAAGAAAGAGAGAGACAGGCCGGGTGCGGTGGCTCATTCCTGTCATCCCAGCACTTTGGGAGGCTGAGGCGGGTGGATCACGAGGTCAGGAGATCGAGACCATACTGGCTAACTCGGTGAAATCCCGTCTTTACTAAAAATACAAAAAAATTAGTCGGGCTTGGTGGCGGGCCCCTCTAGTCCCAGTTATTCGGGAGGCTGAGGCAGGAGAATGGCGTGAACCTGGGAGGTGGAGTTTGCAGTGAGCCGAGATGGTGCCACTGCACTCTAGCCTTGGCGACACAGTGAGACTCCATATGAAAAAAAAAGAGAGAGAGACAGACAGACAAAGAAAGAGACAGAGACAGACAGAGATCAACAGACAGAAAGAACAGATCGAGAGAGAACAGAAAGGCAGGCAGAGAGAGAGACAGGCAGAGAAAGAGAGCAAGACAGAAGACAGACACAGTGAGAGAGACAGGCAGAGAGAGACAGACAGAGACAGACAGAAAGAGAGACTGACAGAGATGAGACAGAGAGACAGAAACAGACAGAAAGAGAGACAGACAGACAGAGAGTGAGAGAGAGAGGGAGAGAGACAGACAGGGAGGAAGAGGGACAGACAGAGACAGATGGGTAGAGAAAGACAGTAAGACAAGATAGGCACAGAGAGAGAGAGAGTGAGAGAGACAGACAGAGAGACTCAGAAAAAGAAAGAGACAGACAGAGAAAAACAGAGACAGACAGAGAGAAACAGAGAGAAACAGAGACAGACAGAGACAGAGAGAAACAGACAGAAAGAGAGAGACAGAGAGAGAGAGAAACAGACAGGGAGGGAGACAGAGAGAGATAGACAGGCAGAGAAACAGAGTTAGACAGAAGACAGACACAGTGAGACAGGCAGAGAGAGAGAGACAGAGATAGAGAGAAAGAGACAGACAGACAGAGAAAGAGACAGATAGAGAAAGACAAAGACAGACAGAGAGAGACAGAGAGAAACACAGAAAGAGAGAAGGTCCTAGCCGAGTAGCGATATAGTGCCTTTTCTTTCATTTTCTCTTTCTTTTCTGGTTTTCTTTTCTTTTCTTTTTTTCTTTTCTTCTCTTCTCTTTTCTTTTCTTTCTTTTCTTTTCTTTCTTTCTTTCTATTTATTTATTTAGAGACCGAATCTCACTCTGTCGTCCAGGCTGTAGTGCAATGGCGCCATCCCGGGTCACTGCAACCTCTGCCTGCCAGGTTCAGGTAATTATCCTGCCTCAACCTCCCGAGTAGTTGGGATTACAGGTGCCTGCCCCACCGCGCCCAACTCAGTTTCGTATTTTCAGTACAGACGGGGTTTCACCATGTTGACTAGGCTGGTCTTGAACTCCTGACGTCGTGACCCACCCAACTCGGCCTCCCAAAGTGCTGGGATGACAGACGTGAGCCACTGCTTTCAGTGTACAGTGCCATTTATTAGAAATCACTCATGGGAACACGCACTTATAGGTCATGTGTAGATGTTTTATTTATTTATTTATTTACTTATTTATTTATTTTTTGCACGGAAAGGTGGGGGGATGGAGTTTCGCTCTTGCTGCCCAGGCTAGAGTGCAATGGCATAGGGGACTCAAAGAGTCAACCTATGGCAGAGAGGACACGTCATTCTGAGTGTAAGGGCCGCAGTGAAAGGTGGCAGGGCCGGCACTTTTAAAGGCTGAAATTCCTCCGGCTCAGGCCTGTCGTCCCAGCACATTGGGAGGCCCAGTAGGGCAAATCACTTCAGGTCAGGAGTTCAATACCAACGCGGCCAACATGGAGAAACCCCATCTCCACTAAAAATAGAAAAATTAGCCGTCTGTTGTGGTGCGCATCTGTAATCCCAGCTACCGAAGAAGAATCACTGGAACCCGGAAAGCAGAGGTTTCAGTGAGCCAAGAGAGCGCCACTGCACCACAGCCTGGGTGACAGAGCGAGAGAGACTCAGTCCAAAAAAAAGAAACGAAGAAAAAAAGAAAGAACAGGCCCAAATACTACATTGTCGCTGAATGTTCCCCCAAATGGCCAGAAACCCCCTGACTCAGGTCAAGGAGGTGGTGTTTTGTTTCACTTCTCTCTATCTCTCTTTCCTTCTCTCCCTCTCTCTCTCTTTTTCCTCTAACTTTCATTTCTTGTTCAAGCATACATGTGCAAGATTGTTACATAGGTTAGCTTCTGATGGGAGGTTCAGTGTGCAGATGATTTCATCACCCCGACACTGAGCGCGGTACTCGACAGTTTTCATGTTTCGATCTGTTTTGGTTTCTCCTGAAGCTGTCTCTCTTTCCAACCCTCCTCCCTCAAGTAGGCTCCCGCGTCTCTCGTGTCCCTCGTTCTGCCCACGCAGAACGCTCATCTATAAGTTCCCACTTATGGATGAGAACACGCGGTATTTAACTGATTGTTGCTTTCATCTTCGGTGGTGGCGGTGAAAGAGGCATGACACTAAATCGACCCTTAGGACGTTCCCCTCTGTCCCCACCCCACACCCCCTCCCCCTACACACCCTCATTCCTGCACACACTCCTCAAACGCAGGAAAGGAAGAAAGACAGAAATTAAAGTAAGAGGTCAGCCTCCAAGGTGGTGGAGGGAGGGGATCTCAAAGGGTGAGCAAGTGATGGGGGTCGGGGGATATCTTGGCTGAGCTTGCAACAATGGGTGAAAGAGTTTCCAGCCCCACCACATCCCATAATCCTCAGCTGTAGCCAACTTCTGGGTGGGGTTGTGCCTGTAAAAGCTTCTGAATGGAGAGAAACCCAAGGCAATGGAAGGCATCAGCTCCAAGTCCAGGAAGCGAATAGGGCTTTGTGCATTTGAAAGGGGCTTTAGAAGGCGGTGCTGCGGCTTCCAAAGCATTGCACCTCACCTCGCCTCACCTCGCCCAGAGCGAGACTCCATCTCAAAATCAATCAATCAATCAATCAATAATAAAAAATAATCAAAGAAAGAAAGAAAGAAAGAAAGAAAGAAAGAAAGAAAGAAAGAAAGAAAGAAAGAAAGAAGAAAGAAAGAATCAGTACAGTGGTTGTAGTCGTGAATCATTCCCCAGAGTCCAGGCACAGTGGCTCATGCCTGTCACGCCAGCACTTTGAGGCACCGGGTCAGGAGGGTTGCAAAAAAATGATGAGACCCTATCTGTGGAAAAACATTGAAAAATGAAGGCCAGGCTCGGTGGCTCATGCCTGCCATCCCAGCACTTCGGGAGGCCGGGGAGGGTGGATCACCTGAGGTCGGGAGTTGAAGACCAGCCTGACCAACATGGGGAAGCCCCGTCTGCACTAAAAATACAAAATCAGCCAGACGTGGTGGCGCATGCCTGCAGTCCCAGCTGCTGGGGAGGCTGACGCAGGGGAATCGCTTGAACCCAGGAGGCAGAGGTTGTGGTGGGCCAAGATCGTGCCATTGCACTCCAGTCTGGGCAACCAGAGAGAAACTCTGTCTGGGGAAAAAATAAATAAATAAATAAATAAAAATTATCTGGGCACAGTGGCGTGTGCCTGTGGTCCCAGGTACTCTACTCTGGAGGCTGAGGTGGAAGGATCGCTTGAGTCCAGGAGCATCCACGCTGCAGTGAGTGAGTTATGATGGCACCACTGCCAGGGTGACAGAGTGAGACGCTGCATCTAAATCAGTTAATCAATCAATCAGATCACTAGAAGGCGCTGTCTGTGTCTTACTTTCAAAGGGTGTCTCTTTAGGCCAAGCAGGCATGGTGCCTCACGCCAGTAATCCCGGCACTTTGGGAGGCTGAGGCAGGAGGAAAGGAGGAAGGGAGAAAGGGAGGAAAGAAGAAAGGCAGGAAGGCAGTCAGCTAGGAAAGGAAGGAAGGAAGGAAGAAAGAAAGAAAGAAAGAAAGAAAGAAAGAAAGAAAGAAAGAAAGAAAGAAAGAAAGAAAGAAAGAGAGGGAGGGAGGGAGGGAGGGAGGGAGAAGAAGAGAGAAGAAAAGAGAAGAAAAAGAAAAGAAAAGAAAATGGGGAGGGGCATATCTCCTTGACTGTTGACTGCCCAGGATACAGCTGACTGAAACCTCGACCTGTGGAGCCTCAAGTGTTCTTCTCCTTATCTCAGTCTCCCGAGTAGTTGCGACTACAGGCAGGTATTACCACGCAAAACTAATCTTATAATAATATTATAATTATTATTGAGACAGAGTCTCACTCTGTCTCAATAATTGCCATGGCATGATCTCAGCTCACTGCAACCTCGGCCTCCCTAATTCAAGCAACTCTCCTGCCTCAGTCTCCTGAGTAGTTGTGATTACAAGCCTATACCACCAGAACTGGTAATTGTTCTATTTTTCATAGAGATGGGGTTTCACTATATTGGCCAGCCTGGTCTTGAATTCCTGGCCTCAAGTGATCAACCCATCTTGGCCTCCCAAAGTGCTGGAATGACAGGCGTGAGCCACTGTGCCCAGCCCAGATGATCTTTTTTATAAATTGTACAGAAGGAGTTTTGTCAACCGCCGGGTGGAGGGTGGGGTGGGTTTTACTCAGACTGCGTACTGTGAAAATGGTAAATTAGTGTGGTTTGTGAACTAGATATGGAAATTGTGTGTGTGTGTGTGAGAGAGAGAGAGACCAATCCCACCATGAGGACGCGGAAATGGTGTTTGATTTGGGTACCTCTCTATTCACCTGTCTGTGTGTAGATGACTGAAGGTTCCACAAAGGAAGGTCAGCAGTATCTATTGAGCTGTTTCTCCCTCTCATGCGTCTCATGTGTGTGGTGGAGAAAGGAAAGAAAAGAGGTTCTGATGGGAAGTTGTCTTCAAGCCTGAGGAGGCTGAAGGCAGGCTGATGGGACGGAGGACATCCTATGTGACATTTCCATACCTGGACACCCTTTACAATGCTGGGGCTGCCAGTCCACCCTGTATGTCAACATACCCCCAAGAACAGCATGGTCCGGGGTGGTCCAGTCTCATCCCATCCAGCCCACCTGGGGTATCTGGTGGAAGTCTTCACTGGAGGATTTGACACCATGGAATACTATGCAGCCATAAAAAATGATGAGTTCATGTCCTTTTTAGGGACATGGATGAAACTGGAAACCATCATTCTCAGCAAACTATTGCAAGGACAAAAAACCAAACACCGCATATTCCCACTCATAGGTGGGAATTTAACAATGAGAACATATGGACACAGGAAGGGGAACATCACACACCAGGGACAGTTGTGAGGTGGGGGAAGGGGGGAAGGATAGCATTAGGAGATATACCTAATTCTAAATGACGAGTTAATGGGTGCAGAAAAACAACATGGCACACGTATACATATGTAACAAACCTGTACGTTGTGCACATGTACCCTAAAACTTAAAGTATAATAAAAATAAAATTTTAAAAAAAGAAAAAAGAAAGCATCATCGCAGTTCCCTTGGGGTCACTAGGCAACAGCCAGCCGGGGGAGGGTGGTGGGACATGAAGGGGGCGGGGCATCAGCCTCAGAGCTCGCTGGAAGGTGGCAGGCAGCCGGTGGGGGACGCTGAGCCAGAGATGTATGGCAGGATATAGATCTGGAAGGTGCATCAGTCCTCTCCCATACCTCTCCCACGGAAAAATCCCACAGCGGCAGTGGGAGCCTTGGCTGGGGGAGAAGCAGGGAGAAGGGGGAGAGGGAAGGAAGCCCCCGGGAGGATTTAGCACAGAAAACCCACCCAGGCAAGCTCCCTCCCTCCTATCGGGTCCAAGGTACACCCTGGGAGGCGGCAACAGAAACGTTCACCCCATACTTTTTGTCTTTCTCTTTATTTTTTTTGTCTTTTCCATTTTACAAGAGATGCTCATTTCAGCAACCAGGCGGTGGATGTGATGGGAGAAGTGTCAAGGCCAGGAGACCAACCTGATCAACTGAGCAACATAAGTAGGAGAGCCCAGCTGAAAAAATGAAAAAAAAGGGGGAGGAGGAGGAAAGAAAAGAAAAGAAAAAAGAAAAACAATCACCAAGAAAGTTAAAATTATCTAATGGTGTAGGCACAAAAAAGAGTGATTTCACGTCTTTTCCCACAACATGGATACAGCTGGAAGCAAGTATATACCCAGTCAACTGCCTTCTGCTTAAAAGTGGGACGTAAACAGTGGGTACGCACACGGTTATCAAGATGGAAATAACAGACACTCCAAAAGGGAGGAGGAGGACATCAGGGGGACGAGGGATGAATAAATCACCCGTCAGAGACAACGTTCGCCACGTGGATATCAGATACATTGGAGGTCCACTTCTACATCCGGAGGCAGTAGTATGCTGATCTGACAAACAAGCAGTTACACCCCCTAAGTCTGTAAAATACCAAAACAACGACGACAGCACCAGCAGCAACAGCAGCAACAACAACAACAACAGAACAGAAGCTGGAACACAAAACCACCACCACCACCACAATCACCAGTTGGGGGTTGGGGGAGGGTGGCCGCGCTCCAGGCCTTCAGGCTCAGTCCCCTCGGGTTTAAAAAAGAAAACAGCAGACTCATTCCTGCCTGTAGGCAGGAAAAATCCAATCAAAGTTCTCCATTGCTAGAAAGGGAAGTAGAATAAGGAGAAGGGCTTATTGATCTTGTGATCGATTGCGGCCATACATGTAGGAAAAAATTAAATACAGACAGCAACACTTTCTACACTGTTCAAAAACATCGTAGATCAGACGCACCACACTCCATGGGGCTTGTGCCACTAGAAAGAAAAGACAGGCCGGGCGCGGTGGCTCATTCCTGTCATCCCAGCACTTTGGGAGGCTGAGGCGGGTGGATCACGAGGTCAGGAGATCGAGACCATCCTGGCTAACACGGTGAAACCCCATCTCTACTAAAAATACAGAAAATTAGCTGGGCCTGCTGTGGGCACCTGTAGTCCCTGCTACTCGGGAGGCTGAGGCAGGAGGATGGTATGAACCCGGGAAGCAAAGCTTGCAGTGAGCCGAGATAGAGCCACTACATTCTGGTCTGGGCTAAAGAGCGAGACTGCGTCTCAAAAAAAAAAAAAATATCCAAACATAGTGCTGCATGCCTGTAGTCCCAGCTACTCAGGAGGCTGTGGTAGAACAATCACTTCACCCAGCAGTTTGAGGCTGCAGTGAGCTATGATCATGCCACTGCACTCTGGCCTGGGTGACAGAGCGAAACCCCTTCTCAAAACAAAGAACAACCAAAAACTTTCAAGAATACTCAGAGATAGTGTAGGTTTGGTTCCAGACAACCACAATAAGGCAAATGTTACAATCAAATTAGTCACATAAACATTTTGTTTCCCAGTACTTATAAAAGTTATGCTTAAACTGTGTTGTAGTCTAATGAGTATTTAATAATTATTAATTAATGAATTAGTAATCACATAATGTCTAAAAATCCATGTACATACCTTAACTTAAAATACCTCATTGCTGAAAAATACTAATGAATATCTGAACCTTACCAAGTCATAATCTTTTTGCTGGTGAGTGAAGGGGTGGCCTGTTCCTCCACACTTGTGGATATTTCTATTCAAGTGGGATGAGAGACTGAGAAAATAAGTAAGACAAAGAGACAAAGTATAGAGAAGCAATAGTAGGCCCAGGGGACCGGCACTCAGCATACCAAGGACCTGCACAGGCACCGGTCTCTGAGTTCCCTCAGTTTTTATTGCTTATTATTTTCATTATTTGAGCAAAAAGGAATGTAGTAGGAGAGCAGGGTGATAATAAGGAGAAGTTTTTATTGCTTATTATTTTCATTATTTCAGCAAAAAGGAATGTAGTAGGAGAGCAGGGTGATAATAAGGAGAAGGTCAGCAAAAAACATGTGAGCAAAATAATCTATGTCAATTAAGTTCAAGGGAAGGTACTATGACTGGACATGCACGTAAGCCAGATTTATGTTTCTCTCCACCCAAATATCTCAGTGGAGTAAAGAATAACAAAGCAGCATTACTGCAAACATGTCTGCCCTCCCATCATAGGGCGGATTTTCTCCTATCTCAGAATTGAACAAATGTACAATCGGGTTTTATACTGAGACATTCAGTTCCCAGGGGCAGGCAGGAGAGTGGCCTTCCTCTATCTCAACTGCAAGAGGCTTTCCTCTTTTACTAATCCACCTCAGCACAGACCCTTAACGGGTGTCGGTCTGGGAGACAGTCACATCTTTCTCATCCCATGAGGCCATATTTCAGACTTTCACATGGGGAGAAACCTTGGACAATATCCCGCTTTCAAGGGCAGAGGTCCCTGCGGCTTTCTGCAGTGCATTTTGCCCCTCGTTTATTAAGATTAGAGAATGGCGATGACTTTTACCAAGTATACTGCTTGTAAACATTTTGTTAACAAGGCACATCCCGCACTGCCCTAGATCCCTTAAACCTTGATTTCTTACAACACATGTTTTTGTGAGCTCCAGGTTGGGTCTGAGTGGCTGGGGCAAAGTGGCTGGGGCAGAGCTACAAATTAACAACATCTCACCAAAGCAATTGTTTAAAGTACAAGACTTTTTCAAAATGGAGTCTCTTATGTCTTTTCTTAATATATAGACACAGTAACAGTCTGATCTCTCTTTCTTTTCTCTACAGTGAGGGTCTTGCCTCTATGTTGATGGCTGCTGACTGATCAGTATGGGGGCTGCTGACGTTTTGGTACCTGTGTCAATTTCTTAAAACAATGAAGTTTGTTCCTTTCACAAAAGATTTCCCTGTAGCATGTGATGCTGTTTGATAACATTTTATCCACAGTAGAACTTCCTTCAAAATTGGAGTAAACCCTCTCAAACCATGCTGCTGCTTTATCCACTAGGTTTATGGAATATTCTAAATCCTTTGTTGTTATTTCAACAATGTTCATAGCATCTCCACCTGGAGTAGATTCCATCTCAAGAAAATATTTTCTTTGCTCATCCATAAGAAGCAACTCCCCACTTGTTCAAGTTTCATCATGAGTTTACAGCAATTTAATCTCATCTTAAGGCCCTAATTCCAATTCTGATTATCGTGCGATTTCTACCACATCTGTAGGGACTTCCTCCACTGACATCCTGAGCCCTCAAAGTCATCCATGAGGGCTGGAATCAACTTCTTCCAAACTCCTGTTAATGTTGATATTTCAACCTCCTCCCGTCAAACACAAATGTTCTTAATGGCGTTTGCTATTAAGGACATTTGTGATTCATGGGAGGAGTTTGAAATATCATGAAGGGATTAATGGTGAAACCTTTCCAAAAGGTTTTCAATTCAGTTTATCCAGACTCATCAAAGAAATTACTATCTATGACAGCTATACCTTTACAAAATGCATTTATTATTTAATAAAAACACTTGAAAGTCAAAACCACTCTTTGATCCACAGGCTGAAGGTTAGATATTGTATTAGCAGCCATGAACATAACATTAATTTCCAAGTACATCTCCATCTAAGCTTCTGGGTAGCTAGGAGAATTATTAATAAGCAGCAATCTTTTTTCCTTTTTTCTTTTCTTTCCTTTTTTTTTTTTTTTTCCTCTCCTTTATATAGTTTCCCTCTTGTTGCCCAGGATGGAGCGCAGTGGCGTGGTCTTGGCTCACTGCAACTTCCGCCTCCAGGGTCCAAGCCATTCTTCTGTGTCAGCCTCCCAAGTAGCTGAAATTACAAGTACCACCTCCATGCCCGGCTAATTTTTTTGTATTTTTATTAGACATGGGGTTTCATAATTTTCGCCAAGCTGGTCTCCAACTTCTGACCTCAGGCGATCCAACCACCTCAGCCTCCCAAAGTGCAGGGATTATAGGTGTGAGCCACTGCACCAGGCCAGGCAGCAATCCCTTTAAAGGACTCGTTTTTTTTTGTTTTTTTTTCTGAGCAGTAGGTCTCAACAGTGGGATTAAAATATTCAGTAAACCATACTGTTAACAGTTGTTTTGTCACTTAGACAGTGATATTCCATTTCTAGAGCACAGAAAGAATAGATTTTGAATAATTCTTAAGAGCTTTGAGATTTTCAGAGTGGTCAATGAGCATTGGCTGTAACTTAAAGTCACCAACTGCAGTGGTCCTCAAAGACAGTCAGCCCATCCTTTGAAGTTTTGAAGCCAAGTGTTGACGTCTCTCTAGCGATGAAAATTTTACATCTTCAGTAAGCTTAATCATTTCTAGCTCTTTACTTAAAGTGAGAGACGTGCAATTCTTCCTTCCATTTGAGCTCTTTGAGGCCACTGTGGTTACTAATTAACACCCCTAGTGGGTGTCATCCTCCTCCCTCCTCAATCGAGTTCACCCATATCTCTGCATGGGGAACGGGGCTTTCTGCACCACACACGCCCTGCATGCCTGGGGCTCTCCCACAGGGGGCTTTCATGAGCCAGGGAGCAAGGGCCGTCCCCCCGCTCCAGCCCAGCAAGGCTGTGCAGGCAGAAGGAATCTCTCAACCTGCCATTGCACGTGGGAATTTTTGTGTTCACTGCCCTGGCTCCTCTGGAAGTAGGACTGTCCCACCCTCAGACACCTCGGTGGACTCCACACCCCAAAAAATGCCAGAAGGACAAGGATCCACAGCATGGCAGCCTGCTGGGCGCATGCTCAGTGGGACAGCTTGGGCCCCCTCAAGCTGAGTCACAGGGGTAAGGTGTGTTTGCACCACCCTTGTCCCACCAGAGTCCGTGGTGGGTCTGGAGCCCCAGGTCCCCAGGGCAGTGTGGGAAACCAAAGATGGGGCACGTCCACTTCCGAAGCTAGCTACCCCGGAGGCCTCCGCATCAAGCACAGATGCAAGCCATCCAGGCACCTCTCAACCGCTCCAGGAGCCGGGGTGCTCTTCTACACTCACCTCCAGCCTGTTAGATGAGCTCCTGTCAACCCCAGAGTTTCAGCAAAAGGCACAACATTTTCTAGATCCGGCGCCACTGGGGAAGCTGAAGGAAGTGGAAGAGCCCGCTCCACTGGAACCACTCCTCAGTCAGGAAGAACACCGGGCTCTGCTGGAGAAGCTTTAGGAAGCGGTGTTGGGGCGGGGTGGGGGCAGGGCGGCGGCCTCTCTTTCGCGGTGAACCTCTGACTCGGTATGGAGAGACGTGTCCTCCCTTCCAGCTGACCTGCCTAGGATCTCTGAGTTCCAGGTCCCATGAGAGACTCCACTCAGAGGAGGGCTGTCATTCTTTCCTGAGCATCCCGGGGATCCCAGGGCCCATCCAGGTACCGGGAGGTGGAGTGTCTACTGCTCATGCGCGGGTTAGCAGGCAGCAGCCTAGGTTTTCTAACCAGCTCAGGAGGAGCTCTCATCCCTTCCCTCTTGCGCCCCCGCCGCTTTCTTCAGTGGGGCGGGCGGAGACCACTATCCCGGGAAACACTGGCCTGGGCAGGTGCCAAACCTACTATTTTTTTCGCATCTCGCCACCTCTGTCTCCCCGCCCCACCGTCATTCGCCTACCCTTGCCCAGCCAGCTTCCTCGGCATCACCGTGGAGTGCCTGACAGCTAAATGCAGACCCGAGACCCCGCGCAAACCGGGTTGCTGCCCTTTATACGCGGGAGGGAACTCAGGCAGAGATGGGGAGAGGAACGGAGACAGAGAGGGAGGGAGCAATGGAGGGAGAAAAGAACGGATGGACCCAGGGACCTTGGAAGGTTTGGAGGGATAGGAGGGAGAGAGGGAAGGAGGGAGGGAGGGAGGAAGGGAGGAACTGAGGGAGGGACGGAGGGAAAGAGGGAGGGAGGGTGGGAGCAAGAAACAAAGAGAGGAAGGCAGAGAGAAAAGCGGTCTTCTTCCTCCAGGTCCAGAAGGATCTTGCACTCCGGGAAAATGTTGGGTGCCCAAGGCAGGCTGAGTGCTCAGCCCACAGCCGCGTCGGCCTGCGGGGCTCTCACCGGCCCTGTGGATCGCCAGCCTGGGTTAATTCATCTGGGAGCGATTCAGACGAATTTCGTCTCCAAAGGAATAAGCGAATTACCCAGAGAGCAATGAGCCGAGACTCGGGTGATTGTCCATTTTTCATCCACATGGTTCACATATGAGATAGCCCCACGTTGAGCCTGTAACGGAGCGCGAGGTGGATAGTCCCGCCCACACAGGAGTCACACTCAGGCCGACGGAAGCATGGTTTCGGGTTCCACGTTCCTTTGTCTTCTGCAAGCGGGCCTGTTGCTCATGTGTCTCTAGTCCCCGAAAGCGTGACAATTTTGACTGTTTCCCGAGCTCTGTGGGGACACAGAAACCTCCAGAGAATAGTGGAAAAGCAGCATTGTGTTTTCGCTCTCCTTTCCAGTTTCCTCTTTGGAAACAGGTCATAGTGGAGACTCCCCATGTCTTAGGAAACAGGAAACCATCGTCAGGCTGTGATGCACCAGGCGTTTCTTTTCTCTGTAGATTCGCTCTCATTTTCTACATGAAAATGAACGAGATTCGTAAGGAATCAGAAAAGAATTTATGGTACACAAGTCTTGACTACTGTTGCATTCCACTTTGAAATCACTTTGAGCTAAAACAACAGTTTTCCAAGATTTAAAGAAAAATAGATTTTATAAAAGGGATTCTTTTATTCACTCAATACATAATTTAAGTTACTGAGAGCAACAAGTGATATTTTTTCCACTATAATTTGCTCTGATGAAAGAAATAATTCTTTTAACTCCTCACAAATGCTACATTTTCAGGACTAAAGGAATTATCAGCAGGCATTCTTTCTTCTTGATCTAAGTTATTTGTCTCTAAAATATGTCAAGTAAGCTTTTAAAGATTCAGGGAGGGGCAGTTTCATGTTTTTTTCTCTCAGTAAATTTTGAGGTTACTCCTCTGGCTTCATTGCTTCACTCTGATCTTTTTCTTCCTCTTCTTTGCTATCTTCTTCCATTTTTTCATCCTCACTGTCTAGAGGCTGAGGAATAAGCTGATTACCCACAAATACGTAAGTGGTAATTCTCTGTTTAACTCTCTTTCCTTTCCTTTTGGGTGGAGCCCTTTGAGGAATCCCCTTGGCCTGCATCTCATCATTTATGAAATTTCTAAGTGTGGGTCGAATGTAAATACGAGCCAAGTCTGTAGATTCCTGACAGTGATTCGTTACAGATTTGCAGTTTTGAGGGTTAGATTAAATTTTATATAAGGTTTAAATGATAGTTAAACTTATGTAACCTGATCTGAATTTGCATTGCCTCTATGAAAACTTCATTTATCTAATAAGGAAATCAAATGATTGTAGACCTATTTACCTTAATTTTGTTGCAATCACTGTTGCTGGGTTGCTGTATATATATTCCGGGCAATATATGACTGTAATAACAATACAAAATACTGAATAATTTAGCTTGTAAAAATCCCACAAATTTTATGAAATTTCACAGCACAGCTACTTTTGCTTTTGAATCTCTTTCCAAAAGACATGAGTAAAATATCAACTTCTCTCATAGAGATTTTAAGAGCAAAGCAAGTGAATTATTAAAATAGGAAGTATGTACTTAGCACAACTTTTTATATGCACCCTTTACATTTTCAGTATTTTAAAAAATGAGGTTATCTTAACTCTCTAGAATTTTTTTATTATTATTATACTTTAAGTTTTAGGGTACATGTGCAAAATGTGCAGGTTAGTTACATATGTATACATGTGTCATGCTGGTGTGCTGCACCCATTTAGCACTCGACATTTAGCATTAGGTATATCTTCTAAAGTTATCCCTCCACCCTCTGCCCACCCGATGACATTCCCCAGAGTGTGATGTTCACCTTCCTGTGTCCCTGTGTTCACATTGTTCAATTCCCACCTATGAGTGAGAACATGCAGTGTTTGGTTTTTTGTCCTTGGGATAGTTTACTGAGAATGATGATTTCCAATTTCATCCATGTCCCTACAAAGGACATGAACTCATTATTTTTTATGGCTGCATAGTATTCCATGGTGTATATGTGCCACGTTTTCTTAATCCAATTTTGGACATTTGGGTTGGTTCCAAGTCTTTGCTATTGTGAATAGTGTCTCAATAAACATACTTGTGCATGTGTCTTTATAGCAGCATGATTTATAGTCCTTTGGGTATATACCCAGTAATGGGATGGCTGGGTCAAATGGTATTTCTAGTTCTACATCCTTGAGGAATCACCACACCGACTTCCAAAATGGTTGAACTAGTTTACAATCCCACCAACAGTGTAAAAGATTTCCTATTTCTCCGCATCCTCTCCAGCACGTGTTGTTTCCTGACTTTTTAATGATCGCCATTCTAACTGGTGTGAGATGGTATCTCATTGTGTTTTTGATTTGCATTTCTCTGATGGCCAGTGATGGTGAGCATTTTTTCATGTGATTTTTGGCTGCATAAATGTTTTCTTTTGAGAAGTGTCTGCTCATGTCCTTCGCCCACTTTTTGATGAGGTTGTTTTTTTTTTCTTGTAAATTTGTTTGAGTTCATCGTAGATGCTGGATATTAGCCCTTTGTCAGATGAGTAGGTTGCGAAAATTTTCTCCCATTTTGTAGGTGGCCTGTTCACTCTGATGGTAGTTTATTTTGCTGTACAGAAGCTCTTTAGTTTAATTAGGTCCGATTTGTCAATTTTGCCTTTTGTTTCCATTGCTTTTGGTGTTTTAGACATGAAGTCCTTGCCCATGCCTGTGTCCTGAATTGTAATGCCTAGGTTTTCTTCTGGGGTTTTTATGGTTTTAGGTCTAATGTTTAAGTTTTTAATCCATATTGAATTATTTTTTGTATAAGGTGAAATGAAGGGATCCAGTTTCAGCTTTCTACATATGGCTGGCCAGTTTTCCCAGAACCATTTATTAAATACGGAATCCTTTCCCCATTACTTGTTTTTCTCAGGTTTGTCAAAGACCAGATAGCAGTATATATGCGGCATTATTTCTGAGGGCTCTGTTATGTTCCACTGATCTATGACTCTGTTTTGATAGCAGTACCATGCTGTTTTGGTTACTGTAGCCTTGTAGTATAGTTTTAAGTCAGGTAGCGTGATGCCTCCAGGTTTGCTCTTTTGGCTTAGGATTGACTTGGCGATGAGGGCTCTTTTTTGGTTCCATATGAACTTTAAAGTAGTTTTTTCCAATTCTGTGAAGAAAGTCATTGGTAGCTTAATGGGGATGGCATTGAATCTATAAATTACCTTGGGCAGAATGGCCATTTTCACGATATGTTTCTTCCTACCCATGAGCTTGGAATGTTCTTCCATTTGTTTGTATCCTCTTTTAATTCAATGAGCAGTGGTTTGTAGTTCTCCTTGAAGAGGAATTTCATGTCCCTTGTAAGTTGGATTCCTAGATATTTTATTCTCTTTGAAGCAATTGTGAATGGGAGTTCACTCATGATTTGGCTCTGTTAGTCTGTTATTTGTGTATAAGAATGCTTGTGATTTTTGTACATTGATTTTGTATCCTGAGACTTTGCGGAAGTTTCTTATCAGCTTAAGAGATTTTGGGCTGAGATGATGGGGTTTTCTAGATATACAATCGTGTCATCTGCAAACAGGGACAATTTGACTTCCTTTTTTCCTAATTGAATACCCTTTATATCCTTCTCCTGCCTAATTGCCCTGGCCAGATCTTCCATCTCTATGTTGAATAGGAGTGGTGAGAGAGGGCATCCCTGTCTTGTGCCAGTTTTCAAAGGGAATGCTTCCAGTTTTTGCCCATTCAGTATGATATTGGCTGTGGGTTTGTCATAGATAGCTCTTATTATTTTGAGATACGTCCCATAAATACCTAATTTATTGAGAGTTTTTAGCATGGAGGGTTGTTGAATTTTGTCAAAGGACTCTTCTGTGTCTATTGAGATAATCATGTGGTTTTTGTCTTTCATTGTGTTTATATGCTGGATTATATTTATTGATTTTTGTATACTGAACCAGGCTTGCATCCCAGGGATGAAGCCCACTTGATCACGGTGGATAAGCTTTTTGATGTGCTGCTTTATTTGGTTTGCCAGTATTTTATTGAGGATTTTTGCATCAATGTTCATCAAAGATATTGGTCTAAAATTCTGTTTTTTGGTTGTGTCTCTGCCCAGCTTTGGTATCACGATGATGCAGGCCTCATAAAATGAGTTAGGGAGGATTCCCTCTTTTTCTATTGATTGGAATAGTTTCAGAAGGAATGGTGCCAGTTCCTCCTTGTACCTCTGTTAGAATTCAGCTGTGAATCCATCTGGTCCTGGACTTTTTTTGGTTGGTAAGCTATTGATTATTGCCTTAATTTCAGAGCCTGTTATTTGTCTATTCTGAGATTCAACTTCTTCCTGGTTTACTCTTTGGAGGGTGTATGTGTCGAGGAATTTATCCATTTCTTCTACAGTTTCTAGATTATTTGCATAGAGGTGTTTGTAGTGTTCCCTGATGGTAGTTTGTATTTCTGTGGGATTGAAGATTGTATCCCCTTTATCATTTTTTATTGCATCTATTTGATTCTTCTCTCTTTTTTTCTTTATTAGTCTTGCTAGTGGTCTATCAATTTTGTTGGTCCTTTCAAAAAACCAGCTCCTGGATTCATTAATTTTTTGAAGGGTTTTTTGTGTCTCTATTTCCTTCAGTTCTGCTCTGATTTTAGTTATTTCTTGCCTTCTGCTAACTTTTGAATGTGTTTGCTCTTGCTTTACTAGCTCTTTTAATTCTGATGTTAGGGTGTCAATTTTGGATCTTTTCTGCTTCCTCCAGTGGGCATTTAGTGCTATAAATTTCCCTCTACACTGCTTTAAATGTTTTCCAGAGATTCTGGTATATTGTGCATTTGTTGTCATTGGTTTCATAGAACATCTTTATTTCTGCCTTCATTTCGTTATGTACCCAGTAGTCATTCAGGAGCAGGTTGTTCAGTTTCCATGTAGTTGAGCAGTTTTGAGTGAGTTTCTTCATCCTGAGTTCTAGTTTGATTGCACTGTGGTCTGAGAAACAGTTTGTTACGATTTCTGTTCTTTTACATTTGCTGAGGAGAGCTTTACTTCCAACTATGTGGTCAATTTTCGAGTAGGTTTGGTGTTGAAAAAAATGTATATTCTGTTGATTTGGAGTGGAGACTTCTGTACATGTCTATTAGGTCCACTTGGTGCAGAGCTGAGTTCAATTCCTGGGTATCCTTGTTAACTTTCTGTTTCGTTGATCTGTCTAATGTTGACAGTGTGGTGTTAAAGTCTCCCATTATTATTGTGTTGGAGTCTAAGTCTCTTTGTAGGTCACTCAGGACTTGCTTTATGAATCTGGATGCTCCTGTATTGGGTGCATATATATTTAGGATAGTTAGCTCTTCTTGTTGAATTGATCCCTTTACCATTAGGTAATGGCCTTCTTTGTTTCTTTTGATCTTTTTTGGTTTAAAGTCTGTTTTATCAGAGACTAGGATTGCAACCCCTGCCTTTTCTTGTTTTCCATTTGCTTGGTAGATCTTCCTCCATCCTTTTATTTTGAGCTTATGTGTGTCTCTGCACGTGAGATGGGTTTCCTGAATACAGCATACTGATGGGTCTTCAATCTTTATCCAGTTTGCCAGTCTGTGTCTTTTAATTGGAGCATTTAGTCCGTTTACATTAAAAGTTAATATTGTTATGTGTGAATTTGATCCTGTCATTATGATGTTAGCTGGTTATTTTGCTCGTTAGTTGATGCAGTGTCTTCCTAGCCTCGATGGTCTTTACAATTTGGCATGATTTTGCAGTTGCTGGTACCAGTTGTCCCTTTCCATGTTTAGTGCTTCCTTCAAGATCTCTTTTAGGGAAGGTCTGGTGGTGACAAAATCTCTCAGCATTTCCTTGTCTGTAAAGTATTTTGTTTCTCCTTCACTTATGAAGCTTAGTTTGGCTGGATATGACATTCTGGGTTGAAAATTCTTTTCTTTAAGAATGTTGAATATTGGCCCCCACTCTCTTCTGGCTTGTAGAGTTTCTGCTGAGAGATCCACTGTTAGTCTGATGGACTACCCTTTGTGCATAACCCGACCTTTCTCTCTGGCTGCCCTTAACATTTTTTCCTTCATTTCAACTTTGGTGAATCTGACAATTATGTGTCTTGGACTTGCTGTTCTCGAGGAGTATCTTTGTGGTGTTCTCTGTATTTCCTGAATCTGAATGTTGGCCTGCCTTGCTAGATTGGGGAAGTTCTCTTGGATAATATCCTGCAGAGTGTTTTCCAACTTGGTTCCATTCTCCCCGTCACTTTCAGGTACACCAATCAGACGTAGATTTGGTCTTTCCACATAGTCCCATATTTCTTGGAGGGTTTGTTTGTTTCTTTTTATTCTTTTTTCTCTAAACTTCCCTTCTCGCTTCATTTCATTAATTTCATCTTCCATCACTGATACCCTTTCTTCCAGTTGATTGCATTGGCTCCTGGGGCTTCTGCACTCTTCACGTAATTCTCAAGCCTTGGATTTCAGCTCCATCAGCTCCTTTAAGCACTTCTCTGTATTGTTTATTCTAGTTATACATTGGTCTAATTTTTTTTCAAAGTTTTTTAACTTCTTTGCCTTTGGTTTGAATTTCTTCCTGTAGCTCGTAGTAGTTTGATCATCTGAAGACTTCTCTCAACTCGTCAAAATCATTCTCCCTCCAGCTTTGCTCCATTGTTGATGAGGAATTGCATTCCTTTGGAGGAGGAGAGGCACTCTGCTTTTTAGAGTTTCCAGTTTTTCTGCTCTGTTTTTTCCCCATCTTTGTGGTTTTATCTCCTTTTAGTCTTTGATGATGGTGATGTACAGATGGGTTTTTGGTGTGGATGTCCTTTCTGTTTGTTAGTTTCCTTCTAACAGACAGTATCCTCAGCTGCAGGTGTGTTGGAGTTTGCTAGAGGTCCACTCCAGACGCTGTTTGCCTTTGTAACAGCAGCGGTGGCTGCAGAACAGCAGATTTCCATGAACCACAAATGCTGCTGTCTGATCATTCCTCTGGAAGTTTTGACTCAGAGGAGTACTCGGCCGTGTGAGGTATCAGCCTGCCCCTCCTGGGAGGTGCCTCCCACTTAGGCTGCTTGGAGTTCATGGATCAGGAACCCACTTAAGGAGGCAGTCTGCCCGTTCTCAGATCTCCAGCTGCGGGCTGGGAGAACCATTGCTCTCTTCAAAGCTGTCAGACAGGGACATTTAAGTCTGCAGAGGTTACTGCTGTCTTTTTGTTTGTCTGTGCCCTGCCCCCATAGGTGGAGCTTATAGAGGAAGCAGGCCTCCTTGAGTTGTGGTGGGCTCCAACCTGTTCGAAGATCCCGGCTGCTTTGTTTACCTACGCAAGCCTGGACAAAGGCAGCGCCCCTCCCCCAGCCTCGCTGCCACCTTGCAGTTTGATCTCAGACTGCTGTGCTAGCAATCAGTGAGACTCCGTTGGTGTAGGACACTCCGAGCCAGGTGCGGGATATAATCTCCTGGTGTGCCGTTTTTTAAGTCCGTCAGAAAAGTGCAGTATTAGGGTGGGAGTGACCCGATTTTCCAGGTCCATCTGTCACTCATTTCTTTGACTAGGAAAGGGAACTCCCTGACCCCTTGCACTTTCTGAGTGAGGCAATGCCTAGCCCTGCTTCGGCTTGCACACGGTGCGCTACACTCACTCTCCTGCACCCACTGTCTGGCACTCCCCAGTGAGATGAACCCAGTACCTCAGCTGGAAATTCAGAAATCACCCATCTTCTGCCTCAGTCACGCTGGAGCTGTAGACTTCAGCTGTTCCTATTCGGCTATCTTGGCTGCGCCCACTCTCTAGAATTTTTAAATTATATTTAGAATTGTTTTTTCTATAGTTCACTGTATAAAGTATTTGCTTTTTTTAAAAAAAGCAAAATCATCGTTATGTGTGACCCTTGATAGGCCACAGAACAAGTGAATGTGCATGAGTGAGGCCACTTTCTTAGATGTCTGTAAGTAGCAGGGCCATGGTAGACCTGGTCAGTGGATGCACTTTACTAGATGGAACTTCTAGTTTACCTGAATATTTATCCTTGACAAGGTAGGGCTGAGCCTACACTTGCTTTGGATCTTTCTAGTACAAGAAATATTCACAGAAATTGTATCTAGATACCTTTTGTTTGGAAAATCCTGTTCAGAATCATAGTGTAATCTTTGGGACTCATGCTATGCTCATTTGACTTCTTCCCATGTTTTTTTATGTTTCTTTTGGCAAAACTATAATGTTTTTCATTTTTTACTTAATATCACACAATTAAACTGTCCTTATTTGATCTTTATTGTAGCTTATCAGTGATAAAAAACAGGTAGTAATTGCCATTGTTTGCTTGTTTGTTTTCCTAATAAGGCCTGGAAAGAGCCATTCCTTATTAAGAAAGTGTGCAATGTAACATATTTGCTAGAGTTACATGGATTATATATTTCTTAAAGGGAAAAATTTGAGAGTATCATGGATTACCACCAGGATTATTATTACAGTAGTTGCTCAGATTTGGTTAAGGAAGCCCAATCAAAGTATAGTGAAAGGATTATTATCTCTCTGCTAAGATTAAGATATTGTTTCAAAAATCTCAGCCCCAATAATTCCACAACATCTGAAAACAAGTGTTTGTGATCATGTGTAAACATGAAATTGTTCCAAGTAAGTGAGGATATTTTAGTTATGTGAAAGACAGTATCAATTGAAGGTTATTTTTTTTATATCAGTGGCTAGGATGGTGGAATTGGGGTTATTTCTACAGTTATTCTTTGATGATTACTAAACTGCTAAGAAATGCCCCATATGATTTGTATCTAGGAAAGAAAAAAATCAGTATCATACTGTTGTCATCTGTCAGAAATGTTCATTTTATTATGAATTAAATGTGGCTTTTCAAGTTACCTTGAATTCCTGGTGACCACATGTTTTTAACTGGAAAACCTGGGGAAAGTTGTCTGTCCCATCTACGCTGCAGTTTTTTTTTTTTTTTCTATGTTGGAACTGCTGTTTAGATGATGCTTTTACTATGCAGGAGAGAGTTTTTGTTAAGGATATATTTGAAGATTGGGTTTTCCGTAATGTCTTTCATTCTTTGACTTTGGCAAAGTGTACAGTAGATTTTCATGATCATTGCATACTTCTTGTCATTGAAATGTATTTTTATGTTTTTAAATGCATTCATTTTACACTTATGACTTTATTATTGACTTTAAGAGGCAGAAATAAAAAATAAAATTAAAAAAAAAGAAAATGAATGCGATCCACACACCTGCGTGTGTGAGACTATCACGGCAACAGCGACACCCACAGGCATTGCCGCCTTCACGGAGAGGGCATGGAAAACTCAAGACTATCATGGATGTTCAGTTCTACACTCCAACCTTCCAAGGTGGTTTCTCCCTGAAATCGTGTGTGAGCCCAGAGAGAAACTTCCAGTTTCCGTAGAATTCTGGAGAACTCAGAGAGACAGCCCCGGAAGCCCCCCCTTCCTGGCCGATCTGGCCCAACCTTCACCTACCACACATGGCCCTGTGTTTGTGGTCTCTGGCTTCAGAGGGCGGATTATCCAGGGCCCTTGGGTACTCATGCATACTCGTGAAGGGGTGAAGCTGGTGGGTCTTTATACGTGCCACTGGCGGGGTCGGACTCCTGACTGGACCTGCATGAAGCACAAAGGCCAACAGAGGTGCACGGGAGCTGCCAGCCACTCTCTGCCCTTGTCTCTCTGTGAAATTCTGGCCAGGTGCCCCCGTGATGGCTCTCCCGACACCTTCTGACAGCCCCTTCCCTGCGGAAGCCTGAGGATGAGGACGGCAAAGGGACTCGTTTGTAACCTGAACGAAAAAGATGCCCTGCCAGTGTGCTTTGAGTGGAACCCTTACCTGAACTGGCCAGAGAGACCTGCCTTTTAGAGTCCAGGATTCAGATTTCATGTCAGAATCGAAGGTTCAGGCATCCAGGCCAGGGTGGCAGGGAACCCACGCACACAGACGGCCTGTGCAATGCGGCCCACAAGGGTGCCACCCTCCCTCCTTGATCGCCTTCACCCCCACCAGGGCGTGGGGTACAGGGGGCTTTCGTTAGCCAGGCAGCAATGGTCACCCCTCTGCTATAGCTCAGAGAGGCTTCTCAGGCAGAAAGTATCTCGCAACCTGCCGTGGAACACGGGGATTTTGTGTTTGCTGTCCTGGCTCCTTCGGAAGTGGCGCTGACCCACCCTCAGACACCTGGGTGACCTCAGCACCCAAAGAGATGGCAGGGGGACCAGGATCCACACTGTGGTGGCCTTCTGGGTGTGTGCTCAATGGGACAGCTTGGGCCGCTCATGCTGAGTCAAACAGATGGCAGGGGGACCAGGACCCACAGCAAGGCGGCCTTCTGGGTACCTGCTCAGTGGGACAACTTGAGCCGCTCAGGCTGAGTCACAGGAGCAAGGTGTGCTTGCACCGCACATGTCCCACATGAGTCGGTATTGGGGCTGGAGCCAGGGTCTCCAAGTCACCAGGGCACGTGGGGACGCTAAGCTGAGGCACATCTACCTCCGCAGCTCACGCCCATGGAGGCCTCTGCGTGTCAGAAGCAGATGTAAGCCATCCAGACACCCTCCCAACCGCTCCAGGAGCTGGAGCGTTCATCTGCACTCGTATCCACCCTGCTATATGAACTCCTGTCGACCCCAGAATTTCAGCCAAAGCCACATCCTTTCCTAGCAATGGAGCCACTGGGGGAGTTGAAGGACGTGGAAGAGCCCACTTTTCTGGAACCACTCCTCAGCCAGGAAGAACACTGGGCTCAGTTGGAGGAGCTTTAGGACGCAGGGTTGGGAAAGGATAGGGACAGGGGTTGGCCCTTCATTCGCGGTGAACCTCTGGCTCGGTATGGAGACCTGTGTCTTCCCTTCCAGCTGACCTGTCTAGGATTCCTGAGTCCAGGTCCGGCAAGAGACTCCACAGAAAGGAGGGCTGTCATTCTTTTCTGAGCATCTCAGGGATTTCAGAGCCAGCACAGGTACTCAGAGATGGGCCGTCTACTGCCCATGCGCAGGTCCGTGGGCAGCCAGCTAGGGTTTGGGACCAGCCCAGGCAGGGCTCTCATCCCTTCCCCAACCCCCCTACGCCTTGTACCCCCCCGGCCCCGCATTCTTCAGTGGTGTAGGCGGAGACCTCCACCCCGGGAAACACCGGCCGGGGCAGTGGCCAGGCCTGCTCTCTTTTCTGTGGCTCAACTCCACTGCCCCCCCGCTCCACCATCACTCAGGCACCCGTGCCCTGCCATACTCCCTGGCATCACGTGGAGTGCCTGGCAACTAAATTTAGACCCCGAGATCTCTCACAAACTGTGGTTCTGCTCTTTCTAGGCGGGTGGGAAGCCAGGCAGAGATGGGGAAAGGAACGGAGACAAAGTGAGAAGGAGTGAAAGAGGGAGGAAAGGACGGATGAACGGAGGGAACTTGGAAGGGAGGGAGGGAGGGAGGGAAAGAAAAAGAGACGAATGGAGGGAGGGAAGGAGGGAGAAATGGAGGTATGGATGGAGGGAGAGTGGGAAGGAGAGAAGAACAGAGGGAGGGAGAGAGGGAGAGAAGGAAGAATAGAGGGAAGGATGTACAGAGGGAGAAAAGGAGCAAGAAACAGAGAAGGGAAGGCAAAGAGAAAAGCTGTCTTCTGCCTCCAGGACCAGCAGGACCTCGAACTCTAGGAAAATGTTGGGTGCCCAGTGCAGGCTGAGTGCTCGGCCAAAGGCCGTGTAGGCCGAAGGTGCCCTCACCGGCCCTCGGGATTGTCAGCCTGGGTTACTTCATCTGGGAGCGATTCAGACGAATTCTACCTCCCAAGGAATGAGCGAATTCCCCAAAGAGCAGAGCCGAGACTCGAATGGTTGTCTGTTTTTCATCCACATGGTTCACAGATGGCCTATCCCCACGCTAAGCCTGCAACAGAGCACGAGGCAGATACTCCCATCCACAAAGGAGTCACACTCAAGCCGAGTGAACCATGATTCTGGATTCCACGTTCCTTTGCCCTCTGCAAGGTGGCCTGTTGATCACTGGTCTCTGGGCCCTGAAAGCGTGACCATGTGGACTGTTTGTTTCGCGAGCTCTGTGGGGACACAGAAACCTCCAGCGAAGCATGGAAAAGCGGCATTGTGTCTTCACTCTCCTTTGCAGTTTCCAAACAGGCTATTTTGGAGACTCCCCATGTTGCAGGAAACAGGAATGCATCATCAGGCTGTGATGCCTCAGTCCCCTGCCCTGGCTCCAGGCCCACCAGGAGGCCTCCCTTTCGCTGACACTCCAGGCCTTCCCCCAGCTCATGAGCTCCCGAGCTTCCAACACATTGCGCCGTCTCAGGACAGGGTGTGCTCGGAGACGTCAGGGCCCGGGGCCCACAGTTCTGGGATCCCCTCCAGTCCTCTGCCTTACCGCAGAAAAATTGCTTTGGATCCCTCGCTGCCCCTCCTGCAAGGCCCCCTCTTGCCCCACACACCCAGAGACGCCAGGGCTGCCCAGGGGCAAACAGTCTGCCCAGTACTTGTTCTCACAATGCCCACACAATCGTCGCTTGTCCCGACGAGTAACCGCCCATGGCCAACGGGAAAGGGAGGCCCTGATTTGACCCACGCTGGCACTAGAGCCCCGGCAGCCTGATCCCGGGAAAGAGGGGCTGACGGACATCCAGACACAGCACACCAACACCACGAGCAAACCCACCCCGACACAAACACAGATACACACGGGTGCAGGCACACAGGCACACAAGTACACACACGGACACACACACAAGGACATACAGGCAAAGACACAGACACAGCTTGAAAGAGAGCTGGGGAGACTGGGATGGAGAGATAGAAATGTAGGGAGAGAGAGAAAGGTGGAGGAGGAGAGAGACAGAAGGTGACAGAAGAGCGAGAGGTGGAGGGGGAAATAGAGAAAGGGAGAAGGCGAGGGAGTTGTAGAGCAAGAGAGACAGAACCTTGGAGAAGGAGGCTCTGCTCAGGTAGACAGGGCAACTTTGAACAGGCCAGGGTGAGGTGGAGGGTGCTTGGGCAAGGCTAGAACAGGTGGTCACGACCGCACAAGTGGGAAAACCAACGGAGCCCTGAGACATGTTTTGTTTTGTTTTTTTTTCTTGGATTGGTTGGTTGCTTTGGGGGTGCGTTTCATAGGGTCCTTCTGTCTCCTAGGTGTGGACGTCCCTGAGATTTGTAGAGTGCACCAGTCCATCAGGTGGAAGCCATGGCACCAAGCGTGTCCACGGGGCCAGGCCTGGGTCTCTCTTGTGTCCTCAGGACTTGAGTTTACACGAAGTCAGTGGCAATGGGAAACAGGGTGCACAGAGATGGATTTATTCGTGGCTGGCAAAAACAACGTCCTTCCCTTGGGGAAAGCAGCCCACGTGTTCTGGAGCGGAGGTCTTGGCTGGCAACTATGGGACCTGCTGCCCCAGCTTGGACATTTGCAGTGGCACTTGATGAATGAATTGAATTGCCTGGGGTCCGGGGAGTGGGAAGACACCCCGGAGGGCAGGAAACCCTAGCCTGCGCCTTTGGGGTCTAGTACCTGCCACAGCGCCCCAGCTGGAGCTAGGCTTCTGGTGGGGCTGCAACCAGGCAGAAGAGGTGGGATGCTGCCGCCTGGCGGTATTGCAGCTGCGGACCCCCACGAGAAGGTTTCATCTCGACATAAATGTTTTTCTTTCTTCAGCTGATATGTATCCTTAATTTTAGATTAGTGGTAACTCCACAAACTTAGACGTACAAAATATGATTGCCCACACCTTATAATCGCATTACCACCTCCCCTTACCATCACCTTTCCCCCTCCTCACCACCCTCAACCCGTAGACTAGGTCTCGCCATGTTGCCCAGGCTTGTCTCAAACTCCCGGGCTTAAGTGATATGCCTGGTTTGGCCTCTCAAAGTGCTGGGATCAGCGGTGTGAGTCACCATGCCCAGCCAACCACCACCAAGTTTTGATTCAGCAGCAATGGGTCGTGAAGCTAAGGACCCACAAATTTAGAAAAGTTTTTAAATATCATAACGTTTCTGTGAGGAAATAGTATTTGTTATTACATTTTTAGACTCTTTTATAATGTTCTTTTTTTTTTCCACTGAACACAGTACTAAGTAGTAATTGGAAAATCACAGCATAAGTCATACTACTTTTTCTAATACAGACTCCTTGGCTATTCTCTAAGCTAAACCTGATCACCTACATTGAGAAAAAGAAAAAGCCCCAGAGTGTGAGGAGACAGGAGATAGTAGCCGAACATCCAAAGAGGTGGGAGTGAATAAGGCAGATGACACAGATGAGATTTTCAAAGGTCAAGGAGAAAGCCAGATCTTAAAGTGTGGTTTGCGAAGCTATACACCAATGGAAATCTTTTCTGAGAAGCCCTGGTTTCTTTCTTTTGCTTTTATTAGAGACCAACATCTTCTGCCCCATGCTCTTCAGTTTTCTAGGACTGGACTTCCCCTTCAACGATCATTCATCTAAGTTACAAAGAAAATCAAACCCTTTGCATGGCTTGCAAGGGACTGGAGGACCTGGCTGCTTGCTCTTTTATTGCTTTTGAGGACATGGGACTGTCTGTGATTTTTAAGGAACTCTATGTTAAACATTTTCTAATTTCCATTTTGAGTCTTGTCTAAAATGTGTGAGTAGTGGAGATATTGGGATTTGGTTTAGAAATCGCAGAAACACCACATCCAGATGTCGTATGTTTTCTGCTTTATAATTTCATATCCTGTGAAGGTTTGAAATGTGATTCTACAGAAATTCATACTCAATAATTTTATCAGAACACTAAGCCTCTGCCCCATATAATAAAACCTAATGTTATTTTACTTCAAAATTTTAAGTTTTTGGTATGTATTGACGCTAAAGCTGTAAACATTCTGTGCCATAATTCCTAAACTGTAATATGGTTTAATGTATCTACTTTCTACATTTAAAACATGTACTTTGCCATTGAGTAACTTAGAATATTGCTGAGCATGTATTAAATACCCATTTGTTTCCTGATTTTTAAATAGTTATCATTTTATAATTTTCTCTTGTTTAGTTTGAAGCTTACTAGGATTTTGTCATTGATATGTATGTGTGTATATATATATATACACACACAAGTATATATATAACAACATATGTAATTGATATATATCTATATGTTTTATATATGTGTATATACACAATTATGTGAATATATGCATGTGTACATAACATTAATTTTTTGACCAATAAAAATTGGATAATTATGCATGTCTACATTATAATAATTTCATAGATATATATTGTAAAATGTTTAATACAATTAAGTTGATGAACATTTATATCACCTCACAGGGTTATGATTTTGTAGTGAGAGCATTTGAGGTCTCCTATTGTTGTAGCAAATTTTAAGCATACAAAACACTGTTATTAACTACATTTTAAAGCTATACATTAGACCCCCAAAATTTATTTATCTTATAACTGAAAGTTTGTACTCTTTGAACACCTTATCATTTTTTCTACCTCCAGGCTTGGTCATTACCATTGTACTCTCTGCTTCTGTGTGTTTAGGCTTTTTAAATTTTCAATTTAAGTGAAAAAATACAGTGTTTGTTTTTCTGTGCCCAGCTTATTTTGCATAGCATAATGTACCCAGGTCTATTCATGTTGTTGAAATAGCAGAATTTCATTCTTTTTATGGGTGAATAATATTCAGTTGTCTATTTTACCACATTTTCCTTATCCATTCAGCATCTACATATAAGTCATGTTTTTAAAATAGTACTCTTGACAGTTGTGAATAATGCTGCATTGAATACGGGGGTGCAGATTATTTTTGAGATGATGATTTTATTTTGTTTATAGACAGAAGTGGAATTTCGGGACTGTACGATAGTTCAATTTTTTAAAAATAACCTGCATACTAATTCTCATAATGACTCTTCCAGTTTACAACTCATTAAGACTGTACAGAAATATTTTGTCACATCTTTGTTAACAGTTGTCATATCTCTTTTTTTTTGATATTAGCCATTCCAACTGCTGTAAAGTGGTATCTTTTCATTTGCAATTTTCTCATGAATGGTAATGTTTAGCATCTTTCTACACACCTGTTGGATATTTGAATATGTTTGTAAAAAATATTTAGTGTTGGTCGTTGGAGCCAAGATGGCCGAATAGGAATAGCTCCAGTCTACAAATCTCAGCTTGAGTGACGAAGATGGGTGATTTATGCATTTCCAACTAAGGTACCAGGCTCATCTCACTGGGGAGTGCCTGTCAGTGGGTACCAGACAGTGGGTACAGCGCACCACACATAAGCCAAAGCAGGGCGAGGCATCGCCTCACTGGGGAACTGCAAGGGGTCAGGGAATTCCCTTTCCTAGTCAAAGAAAGGGGTGACAGATAGCACCTGGAAAATCGGGTCACTCCCAGCCTAATACTGCACTTTTCCAATGGGCTTCACAAATAGCACACCAGGAGATTATATCCTGCACCTGGCTCAGAGGTACTTATGCCCATGGAACCTCACTCATTGCTAGCACAGCAGTCTGAGATCAAACTGCAAGGTGGCAGTGAGGCTGGGGGAGGTGCGCCTGCCATTGCTCAGGCTTCAGTACGTAAACAAAGTGGCTGGGAAGCTCGAACTCGGTGGAGCCCATCACAGCTCAAGGAAGTCTGCCTGCCTCTGTAGGCTCCCCCTCTGGAGACAGGGCACAGACAAACAAAAGACAGCAATAACCTCTACAGATATAAATGTCCCTGTTCCACAGCTTTGAAGAGAGTAGTGGTTCTCCCAGCATGCAGCTGGAGATCTGAGAATGGGAAGACTGCCTCCTCAAGTGGGACCCTGAACCCCAAGTAGCCTAACTAGGAGGCACCCCACAGTAGGGTTGGACTGACACCTCACAAGGCTGGGTACTCCTCTGAGACAAAACTTCCAGAGGAACGATCAGGCAGCAGCATTTTTGGTAAAACAATATCCACTGTTCTGCAAACACCGCTGCTGATACCCAGGCAAACAGGATCTGGAGTGGACGTCTAGCAAACTCCAACAGACCTGCAGCTGAGGATCCTGACTGTTAGAAGGAAAACTAACAAACAGAAAGGACATCCACCCCAAAAACCCATCTGTACATCACCATCATCAAAGACCAAAGGTAGATAAAACCACAAAGATGGGGAGAAACGGAGCAGAAAAACCGGAAACTCTAAAAATCATAGCACCTCTCCTCCTCCAAAGGAACGCAGCTCTTCACCAGCAATGGAACAAAGCTAGACAGAGAATGACTTTGATGAGTTGAGAGAGGAAGACTTCAGAAGATCAAACTACTCCAAGCTAAAGGAGGAAGTTCAAACCAATGGCAAAGAAGTTAAAAATCTTGAAAATAATTAGACAAATGGATAACTAGAATAATCAATGCAGAGAAGTCCTTAAAGGACCTGATGGAGCTGAAAACCATGACACCAGAACTACGTGATGAATAAACAAGCCTCAGTAACCAACGCGAACAACTGGAAGAAATGGTATCAGCGATGGAAGATGAAATGAATGGAATGAAGTGTGAAGAGAAGTTTAGAGAAAAAAGAATAAAAAGAAACGAATAAAGCCTCCAAGAAATACGGGACTATGTGTAAAGACCAAATCTACGTCTAATTGGTGGACCTGAAAGTGACGGGGAGAATTGAACCAAGTTGCAAAACAATCAGCAGGATATTATCAAGGAGAAATTCCCAAATCAAGCAAGGCAGGCCAACATTCAAATTCAGGAAATACAGAGAACACCACAAAGATACTCCTCGAGAAGAGCAACTCTAAGACACAACATTGTCACATTTACCAAAGTTGAAATGAAGGAAAAAATGTTAAGGGCAGCCAGAGATAAAGGTCGGGTTACCCACAAAGGGAAGCTCATCAGACTAACAGCAGATCTCTTAGCGGAAACTCTACAAGGAAGAAGAGAGTGGAGGCCAATATTCAACATTCTTAAAGAAAAGAATTTGGACCCAGAATGTCATCCAGCCAAACTAAGCTTCATAAGTGAAGGAGAAATAAAATCCTTTACAGACAAACAAATGCTGAGAGATTTTGTCACCACCAGAAATGCCCTAAAGGAGTTCCTGAAGAAAGCACTAAACATGGAAAGGAACAACCAGTAACAGTCACTGCAAAAACTTGCCAAATTGTAAAGACCATCAAGGCTAGGAAGAAACTGCATCAAATAACGAGCAAAATAACCAGCTAACATCATAATGATAGGGTCAAATTCACACTTAAAAATACTAACCTTAAATGTAAATGGGCTAAATGCTCGAATTAAATGGCACAGACTGGCAAATTGGAAAAGAGTGAAGACCCATCAGTGTGCTGTATTCAGGAAACCCATCTCACGTGCAGAGACACACATAGGCTCAAAATAAAGGGATGGAGGAAGATCTACCAAACAAATGGAAAAAAAAAGGCAGAGGTTGCAATCCTAGTCTCTGATAAAACAGACTTTAAACCAACAAAGATCAAAAGAGACAAAGAAGGCCATTACATAATGGTAAAGGGATGAATTCAACAAGAAGAGCTAACTGTCCTAAATGTATATGAACCCAATACAGGAGCACCCAGATTCATAAAGCAAGTCCTTCGTGACCTACAAAGAGACTTACACTCTCACACAGAAATAATGGGAGAGTTTAACACCTCATTGTCAACATTAGACAGATCAACGAGACAGAAAGTTAACAATGATACCCAGGAATTAAACCCAGCTCTGCACCAAGCGGACCTAATAGGCAACTACAGAACTCGCCACCACAAATCAATAGAATATACATTATTTCCAGCACCACACCACACATATTCCAAAATTGACCACATACTTGGAAGTAAAGCACTCCTCAGCAAATGTAAAAGAACAGAAATCATAACAAACTGTCTCTCAGACCACAGTGCAATCAAACTAGAACTCAGGATTAAGAAACTCACTCAAAACCGCTCAACTACATGGAAGCTGAACAACCTGCTCCTGAATGACTACTGGGTACATAACGAAATGAAGGCAGAAATAAAGATGTTCTTTGAAACCAACGAGAACAAAGACACAACATACCGGAATCTCTGGGACACATTCAAAGCAGTGTGTAGAGGGAAATTTATAGCATTAAATGCCCACAAGAGAAAGCAGGAAAGATCCAAAATTGACACCCTAACATCCCAATTAAAAGAACAAGAGAAGCAAGAGCAAGCACATTCAGAAGCGGTTAGAAGGCAAGAGATAACTAAAATCAGAGCAGAACTGAAGGAAATAGAGACACAAAAAAACCCTTCAAAAAATCAATGAATCCAGGGGCTGGTTTTGTGAAAAGATCAACAAAATTGATAGACCACTAACAAGACTAATAAAGAAGAAAAGACAGAAGAATCAAATAGACGCAAAAAAAAAAAAAAATGACAAAGGGGATATCACCACGGATCCCACAGAAATACAAAGTACCATCAGAGAATACTATAAACACCTCTATATAGGTAAACTAGAAAATGTAGAAGAAATGGATAAATTCATTGACACATACACCGTCCCAAGACTAAACCAGGAAGAAGTTGAATCTCTGAACAGACCAATAACAGGTTCTGAAGTTGAGGCAATAATTAATAGCTTACCAACCAAAAAAAGTCCAGCACCAGATGGATTCACAGCCGAATTCTACCAGAGGTACAAGGAGGAGCTGGTACCATTCCTTCTGAAACTATTCCAATCAATAGAAAAAGAGGAAATCCTCCCTAACTCATTTTATGAGGCCAGTATCATCCTGATACCAAAGCCGGACAGAGACACAACCAAAAAAGAGAATTTTAGACCAATATCCTTGATTAACAT
This sequence comes from Pongo abelii, assembly GCF_028885655.2. Classification (NCBI taxonomy): domain Eukaryota; kingdom Metazoa; phylum Chordata; class Mammalia; order Primates; family Hominidae; genus Pongo; species Pongo abelii. The sequence continues at coordinate 10,936,104 of NC_071999.2, forward strand.
TGATGCAAAAATTCTCAATAAAATACTGGCAAACCGAATCCAGCAGCACATCAAAAAGCTTACCCACCATGGTCAAGTGGGCTTCATCCTTGGGGATACAAGGCTGGTTCAACATACGAAAATCAATAAACGTAATCTAGCATGTAAACAGAATGAAAGACAAAAACCACATGATTAACTCAATAGATGCAGAAAAGACCTTTGACAAAATTCAACATTTCATGCTAAAAACTCTTAATAAATTAGGTATTGATGGGACGTATCTCAAAATAATAAGAGCTATCTATGACAAACCTACAGCCAATGTCATACTGAGTGGACAAAAACTGGAAGCATTCCCTTTAAAAACTGACACAAGACAGGGATGCCCTCTCTCACCACTCCTATTCAACATAGTGTTGGAAGTTCTGGCCAGGGCAATTAGGCAGAAGAAGGGAATAAAGAGCATTCAATTAGGAAAAGAGGAAGTCACACTGTCCCTGTTTGTGATGACACGACTGTATATCCAGAAAACCCCATCATCTCAGCCCACAACCTCCTTAAGCTGATAAGAAACTTCAGCAAAGTCTCAGGATAAAAAATCGATGTGCAAAAATCACAAGCATTCTTATACACCAATAATAGACGGAGAGCCAAATCATGAGTGAACTCCCATTCACAATTGCTTCAAAGAGAATAAAATACCTAGGAATCCAACTTACAGGAGATGGGAAGGACCTCTTCAAGGAGAACTAAAAACCACTGCTCAATGAAATAAAATAGGATCCAAACAAATGGAAGAACATTCCATGCTCATGGGTAGGAAGAATAAATATTGTGAAAATTGCCATACTGCCCAAGGTACTTTATAGATTCAATTCCATCCCCATCAAGCTAACAATGACTTTCTTCACAGAATTGAAAAAAACTACTTTAAAGTTCATATGTAACCAAAAATGAGCCCACATCACCAAGTCAATCCTAAGCCAAAAGAACAAAGCTACAGGCATCACGCTACCTGACTTCAAACTATACTACAAGGCTACAGCCACCAAAACAGCATGGTACTGGCACCAAAACAGAGATATAGACCAATGGAACAGAATATAGCCCTCAGAAATAGTGCCGCAGTTCTACAACTATCTGATCTTTGATAAACCTGAGAAAAACAAGCAATGGGGAAAGGATTCTCTATTTAATAAATGGTGCTGGGAAAACTAGCTAGACATATGTAGAAAGCTGAAACTGGATCACTTCTTTACACCTTATGCAAAAATTAATTCAAGATGGATTAAAGACTTACATGTTATACCTAAAACCATAATAACACTAGAAGAAAACCTAGCCAATACCATTCAGGACATAGGCATGGGCAAGGACCTCATGTATAAAACACCAAAAGCAATGGCAACAGAGGCCAAAATTGGCAAATGGGATCTAATTAAACCAAAGAGTTTCTGCACAGCAAAAGAAACCACCATCAGAGTGAACAGGCAACCTACAGAATGGGAGAAAATTTTTGCAATCTACTCATCTGACAAAGGGTTAATATCCACAATCTACAATGAACCCAAACAAGTTTACAAGAAAAAAGCAAACAACCCCATCAAAAAGTGGGCAAAGGATATGAACAGACACTTCTCAAAAGAAGACATTTATGCAGCCAAAAAACAGATAAAAAAATGGTCATCATCACTGGCCATCAGAGAAATGCAAATCAAAACCACAATGAGATACCATCTCACACCAGTTAAAATGGCAATCATTAAAAAGTCAGGAAACCACAGGTGCTGGAGAGGGTGTGGAGAAATAGGAACACTTTTACACTGTTGGTAGGACAGTAAACTAGTTCAACTATTGTGGAAGTCGGTGTGGCATTTCCTCAGGGATCTAGAACTAGAAATACCATTTGACCCAGCCATCCCATTACTGGGTATATACTCAAAGGATTGTAAATCATGCTGCTATAAAGACAGATGCACACATAAGTTTATTGTGGCACTATTCACAATAGCAAAGACTTGGAACCAACCCAAATGTCCAACAACGATAGACTGGATTAAGAAAATGTGGCACATATACCCCATGGAGTACTATGCAGCCATGAAAAATGATGAGTTCATGTCCTTTGTAGGGACATGGATGAAGCTGGAAACCATCATTCTCAGCAAACTATCTCAAGGACAAAAAACCAAACACCACATGTTCTCTCTCATAGATGGGAATTGAACAATGAGAACACATAGACACAGGAAGGGGAACATCACACACCAGGGACTGTTGTGGGGTGGGGGCAGGGGGGAGGGATAGCATTAGGAGATATACCTAATGCTAAATGACGAGTTAGTGGGTGCAGCACAACAACATGGCACATGTATACATATGTAACAAACTTGCACATTGTGCACATGTACCCTAAAAGTTAAAGTATAATAATATTAAAAAATAATGTTTAGTCTTTTGCCTATTTTTTAGTTGGGTATTATAATTATTATTGTTTAGCTTCTGATTTGTATGAGTTTCTGCTATATTTTGAATACTATCGTTTTATCATATATGATTTGCAAATATTTTATCCCATCTTAAATGTTTTCTTATTTTTTGCTGTCCACAATAGTTTAATACACCACAACTTTATGTCTGGTTTTATTGCTATACTTTTGATATTATATTTAAAAAAAATTGCCAAGGCCAGTATCATGGAGGCTTTTCCTACGCTTTTTAAAATACTTTCTTTTAAGAATTTATGTATTAAATTTGTCTTAAGTCAATTTTTGTGTCTGGCATAAGAAATACGATCAAGTTTTATTATTGTGCTTGTGAGTATCCAGTTTTCCCAGCACTAAGTATTGAAAAGGCTACACTTTTTGTATTGTGTATTCATAGTGCCCTTGTCAAAGATTAACTTTAGATGCATAGTTTTACTTCTGGGCTCTGTATTCTGTTCCATTGGTTTTTGTGTGGGTTCCTATAAACGTACCATTCTATTATGTTTACTGTAGTCTTGAAATGTAGTTTTAAATAATAAAGTATAATGTCCCCAGATTTCGTTTTATTCCTCATGATTGCTTTTGCCTTTCAATATTTCTTATAGTTTTATATACATTGCAGAATTTATTTTCTATTACTGTAAAATGTGGCACAGGAATTTTGATAGGAAGTTGAATTAATATACAGATTGCTTTGGATAATATGGCTTTTAGACAATATTCTTCTAATCCATAAACATATAATATGTTTACATTTATTTGTATTTTTTTAAAATTTTTTAAAATTTTATTTTTTATTGTAAAGATCTTTCACCACATTGGTTAAATTTATTGCTAAGAAATCTATTAGATTGTTGCTATTGTAAATGAGATTTTTTTTTCTTTTTTATTGGTTTGTTGCTAGCATACAGAAACAAAACTGATATTTGTATGTTAATTGTATATTCTGCTTCTTTACTGAGTGCATTTATTAGATGCACTATTTATATATAGATGAATTAAATGCACTATTTAAATGTATTATTTATGTTTTTATATATAATATGTCATCTACAAACAGTGACGTTATTTCTTCTTTTCAATTTGGATCTTTTAGCTTCTCTTGCTTAATTTTTTGACGTAGGACTTAATTATTCTATGTAGGACTTCCAGTTCTATGTTAAAATAGAACCGTTAGAATGGGCATAATATAGACTTGCATTGGTGTTTGTGCATTTGAAGGAGCAAACACCTCTTTTCTTTTTTTTTTTTTTTTGTTGTTGTTGTTTTGTTTTTGAGATGGAGTCTCGCTTTGTCACCCAGGCTGGAGTGCTGTGGCACGACCTTGGCTCACTGCAACCTTCACCTCCTGGGTTCAAGCAATTCTCTGCCTCAGCATCCCGAGTAGCTGGGATTACAGGGGCCAACAACCATGCCCGGCTAATTTTTGTATTTTTAGTAGGGACAGTGTTTCACTATATTGTCCAGGCTGGTCTTGAACGCCTGACCTCGGCCTCCCAAAATGCTGGGATTACAGGTTTGGGACACCGTGCCCAGCCATCTCTTTTCATTTTTATAAACTGGTTTTAGTAGGTAAAGATCTTCACCTTTTGGGTCTCAAGACTGATGAGATCTTTACTGGGTTTGCAGTAAAAAGGCTTGTAGCTGCATCACAAGGTCGCTGCCAAATCTGGAGTGAGTTTTACCTTTAGTGGGGTTGTTGCCAGGAGCACGTGTGGTTGTGAGTTCCGTCATGTTTTTCGGCAGGCTGGATTGTCTTCAGGGCTTTGTTCTGTGGAGCAGGCACTAGGGAAGGTTCTGCTATATGCTGGGCCTAATAGCAGATGTGTGGGCGAGTGTGGCTTCCACTGAGTACCTAGCAGGGTGCCCCCAGTTTATCTACAAACAGTGACTTTTGAACTGTTTTGTGTGAGTCACGACTATGATGTCCCCAGCTTTTTTCTTATTAATCATGATTGGTTTGGCCATTCAGCCTACATTGTAGGCTTACATTTTCTATTACTATAAAAATTGGGACAGGGATTTTGATAGGGATTTGAGTTAACTTACAGATTGCTTTGGATAATATGACCCCTTATTAACCAAAGGGCCTGCCTTCTCAAAATGACCCTTTTTGATCTTGGGTTTTAGCGAGGTTTCATAAGGCCCTGTATCCCAAAGCTCACTATATTGCCCAGGCTGTTCTTGAACTCCTGGCCTGGCAGTCCTCCTGCCTCAGGCTCTTAAATGGAGGAGATTACTGTTATGAGCCACTGTGCCTGGATCTCTCATAAATTTATTTTTGTTGACAGATGACTGACTAGTTTTTATTGCTGCAGGGCAATACAAAAGTAGGGACCCCCTATTCCACCACTTTGATAATGTCACTGTCTCCATACATTTCTTCCTTATTTTGTTCTCTTGTATGTTTGTGTGTTATTTTATGTTCAAATATTAAGACCAATAGGCTAGGATTTATACATTGTGTGAAAAGTAAATTAGATAGCCAGCAGGAAACCTATATATATTATAATGTTCTCCTATAAGATTAAGTTTAGTGCAGGCAAAAAGGGCTCATTAAAATTTTCATCCACTTTTTTAAACCTCTGTCCAAACTATAATTTGTGCCCCAATTTTTATTTTATCAATTACTTTTAACCATATTTCATAAAATTTATCTTTTTTCTTTATTTAGAAATGTAAGGCTATTATTTGCTTTTAAAGGCTGTAATACAGCTTTTTTATTTTGTGAAATAATAGCACCAATATTACAAATATTTATAGTGTAGATACTTATTCACTTAAATCTTCCCATTAGAGAATTTCATTAATTATTGTATTGTATTTCTGTAAAATTGTACTGCCACACACTACAAGGCAATGATTCAAAATGCCTGGTCTTCACAGATGCACAGTCACAGTTGAACATAGTAGTTATTTAGAAAAATTATTTTCTAGTGTTATATCAATGTTCCAAACAAGATTTTACGGGTAAATATTTCTCCCATTCTGGTTTTGCAATTCCATGTTAATTGTATTTTTATTTTAGGGTAGGTTCCTTGACATTGGTTTATAGTATTTTTGGTTTTACCTAAGTATTATTTTGGATGACAATCGGCAGCAACTTTTAATGTACAGTTTATGTCAATGTGCAGTTTAATTACAATATGAATCAGCCATAAATTTATTCACAATTCAAGTTTAACAAACTTAATGAAAACTAAGCAAACTAACATTACATGATAAAGCCCCAATCAGCTATCTTATACTTAAGCAAATACACCAAAAAATAGTTAGTAGCTTTATTGCTGCTTTTGTTCAAACTATGGTTTATATTCCCTATGACCAAAGAAATTTCTGATATTTTCCTACCACGCTAAAGAAACAGACAAAAAGACAGTGATTATACTTTCAAGTAGCAGTTTGTTTAGAGCCCCAGATATTCCATCTGTAGACCACTATGCTCATATTTCTTTGTTTTAATAAGGCTGTAGCCCAAAACCTTACATTTTTGTGGAAATTAAAGCTTTTCATTTCCATACTAAAGACAGGACAGTCCCATGATCTAAATCCAAGGGTGATGGCTTAGAGTGAGGACCATTTCTTGTTGACATGGAGATAGTTGAGTTGGTCTACAATAAATCTATGGGAGAGGCAGGTTGTGATCAGTTGGAAGTGTTGGCTGCCTTCATGGTCTCAAAGTTCTCTGTCAAGTTCACCTCAGCACTGCTGTACTCCTGTTCTGCTCTCAGGTTTGGAATGCTTGGCCAGTAGTGGTTCTCCACATGGTTCTCAACTGCCAGTGCTTTCCTGATCCACTGCCTGCCAGAAATGCAATTGTAGCAGAGGAGACTGGTAAGGGGACAGAAGCCAGAGATGGTAACAGGCTGCTGCCTGGTGGGGGAAGAGAGCAGTGGGCTCTCAATCCTAGCTCACATGCCAAGTGCCATTCTCATCGCAGCACCCAGTGGTGTCCCCCATAATGTGCACTGCTGGGCCTGAGGTAAATGGAGAGCCCAGCTAAGGCATAAAGTTGAAAAGGGGCTTTCCAGAGTCCCAAGTGTGCTAGACATCTCAACAGCCATGGAAAGAGTGTTTGTCCTTGTGGCCACTGATAGACAATGATGGGAGCCTGCCCACATTTCAGGGCCTTCTGGAGTCTTCACTTGAGAGTTCAGCTCTGGCAACAGAGGACACTTCTGGTGTCCAGAGATTCTCAGTGACTGGCGGATGTAAAACCAATTGATGGCATCTGCTGGTTTTCTGGGAGCACTGCTTGGCCATCCTTATCTGTGGGCCCCAGCCAAGGCACTGCAGAAAGCTTGGTCTCTGGCTAGCATTCTGGACTGTGAGACAGCGTGGCTGCAGCTAGCACTGGATGGAGAGAGTACAGTGTGGTGAAGTGGGGTAGTGCACATTCTGCCACATGGCCTAGAGTTTCTCGTGACTCTGGGCTGCCAAGGTGTGGTGAACAGAAAGGAATCAGGGAGAGCAGACCATTTCTAGGCCACAGCTCAGGGATGGAGAACACAGGCTGAGCCTGGTGATTGTCCTGTGTTGAGTAGATGAAGCTGGAGTCCGGGGAGACCAAAGAAGCTCAGATAAACTCTGCAGGGCAGAGTATTCAGGTCATGAAAAGGACAAAGTCACAAAACAAAAACTCTCCAGTCTTCAGTTAAATACTGATCAGCACATGTATGTGTGTAAACTACAAGTCTGGGGGAAAAAATACCTGAAGGAAACAGAAAGAACAATGCTTGAACCTCCCACAGAACCAGGCATATTTGGTGTTCCCACCAGCAACAGTGGACAAATCCTATACTTTCCAGACGATTGGATGGAACACTCAGAAAATAATTGCCTCAGCAGTGCGGAAGATTAGATCTAGGCCGAGGCTGCTAAGGTCCTAATTAACAAGACCTCAAAGAAAACCCTCAAAGAACCAAAATCTTTCCAGATAATTTAACTGCATCCTAGAACATAGCTCAATAATATTATAGGAACCCAACAATATCCAACACACAATAAGATATATTTCATGTTGTCTGCCATCCAGCTGAAAATTACCAGGCATGTGAAGAAAAAGGAAATGTCTCAATAATGAGAAGAAAACTTGATCAATAGATGCAGAAATGGCAAATAAGATGGAATTAGTAAGCAATGATATTAAAATAGTTATTGTAATGATAACATTCCACAAGAAGAAAGTAAAGGGAAGCTAGAACATGGAAGTAGAGACATGGAAGACCCAGCTTGAAATTTTAGAGATGAAAAATACAATGTCTGAGATGAAAAATATACTAAATGGCATTTAAAATAGAGTAGATGTTATACAAAAGAGGATTAGTCAACCTGAAGATGTAGCAGTAGAAACTATCAAAAATGGAACATGGAGAAAATAATGGAAAAAATTGAACAGAAAATCAGCACCAACAGGACTAATATATGTTTAATTGGAGTTCCTGAAGAAGGTGGGGAGGAGTAGAAGAAAAAATATTTAAAAAAACTGTGGCTGAAAGAATTTAAATTTGAGAAAAACTGTAATCCCAGAGATCTAAGAACCAAGGAACCCTTAGCACAAGAGACATAAGGATGACGCACTGAAGCACATCATAATCCAATCGCCCCAAACCAGTGACAAAGAGAAAATCTGAAAAGTTACCAAAGGGAAAAGGACAGTATACAGAGAGGAACAAAGATGAAAATGGGCTTAGCGTGGTGGCTCACACCTGTAATCCCAGCACTTTGGGAGGCTGAGGCAGGATGATCACTTGAGCCCAGGAGTTCAAGACCAGCATGGGCAACATGGCAAAACCCCGTCTCTACTAAAAACACAAAAATTAGCAGGGCATGGTGACACGCATCTGTAACCCCAGCTACTCAGGAGGCTGAGGCAGGGAGAATCGCTTGACCCCGGGAGGTGGAGGTTGCAGTGAGCTGAGATGGTGCCATTGCACTCCAGCCTGGGCAACAGAGTGAGACTCTGTCTCAAAAAAAAAGATGGCAGACATCTGGTTAGAAACAATGCAAGGCCAGATGTAATGGCACATGCCTGTTATCCCAGCACTTTGGGAGGCTAAGGCAGGATGATCACTTGAGCCCAGGAGTTCTAGACCAGCCTGGACAATATGGCAAAACCTGGCCTCTACATAAAATGCGAAAATTAGCTGGGTGTGGTGGCGCATGCCTGTAGTCCCAGCTACTTGGGAGGCTGGGGCGAGAGGATTTCTTGAACCAAAGAAGTAAAGGTTTCAGTGAGCTGAAATCATGCCACTGCACTGCAGCCTGGGTGACAGAGCAAGACCCTGTCTCAAAAAAAAAAAAAAAACAGAAACAATGCATACCAGAGGATAGTAAGAGTGACTTACGGATGAAACGATTGTCAGTCTAGAATTCTACATCCAGCAAAAATATCTTTCAAAGATGATAGTGCAATAAAGACTTTCAGACATTGAAAAGTTGAGGAATACATTACCAGCAAGTCCTCATTACAAGGAATATTAAAGGAAATCCTTCAGGCAGAGGGAAAGTGAAACCAGATGGAAGTCCAGATGTAAACAAAAGAATCTAGAGCACCAGAGATGGCAAATGTGTGAGCAAAAATACAACATTAAAAAGCATTTTTAAAAGATAATTGACAGTCTAAGGCAAAAAATGATAACAATTTAATGTGAGTTTACAGCACTTATAGAAGTAAAATGCATGAAAACAACAACACAAAACCCAAAAGGAGGGAAATGAATGGACACTGTTTTAAGGTTCTTATCCTCTATGTGAAGTCGTATAATGTTGATGGCAGCCAATGCTAAGTTAAATACATATACTGTATTAGTCTGTTCTTGTACTGTTATAAAGAAATGTCTGACACTTCTCAAAATAAGACATTTATGCAGCCAAAAAACACATGAAAAAATGCTCATCATCACTGGCCATCAGAGAAATGTGAATCAAAACCACAATATCATCACTGGCCATCAGAGAAATGCAAATCAAAACCACAATGAGATACCATCTCACACCAGTTAGAATGGAGACCATTAAAATGTCAGGAAACAACAGGTGCTGGAGAGGATGCAGAGAAATAGGAACACTTTTACACTGTTGGTGGGACTGTAAACTAGCTCAACCATTGTGGAAGTCAGTGTGGCGATTCTTCTAGAAATACCATTTGACCCAGCCATCCCATTACTGGGTATATACCCAAATTATTATAAATCATGCTGCTATAAAGACACATGCACACATATGTTTATGCGGCACTATTCACAATAGCAAAGACTTGGAGTCAACACAACTGTCCAACAATGATAGACTGGATTAAGAAAATGTGGCACATATACACCATGGAATAGTATGCAGCCATAAAAATTGATGAGTTCATGTCCTTTATAGAGACATGGATGAAGCTGGAAACAATCATTCTCAGCAAACTACCGCAAGGACAGAAAACGAAACTCCTCCTCTTCTCACTCATAGGTGGGAATTGAACAATGAGAACACATGGACACAGGAAGGGGGACATCACACACCAGGGACAGTTGTGGATTGGGGGGAGGGGGTAGTGATAGTATTAGGAAACATACCTAATGCTAAATGACGAGTTAATGGGTGCAGCACAGCAACATGACACATGTATTCATCTGTAACAAACTTGCACATTGTGCACATGTACCCTAAAACTTAAAGTACAATAATAATAATTTAAAAATAATAATAAATAAATTAAAAAAAAGAAATGTCTGAGACTGGGGCTGGGCATGGTGGCTTACGCCTGTAATCCCAGCACTTTGGGAGGCTGAGGCGGGTGGATTATGAGTTCAAGCAATTGGGACCATCCTGTCCAATATGGTGAAAACCTGTCTCTACTAAAAATACAAAAAAAAATTAGGTGGGCTTGGTGGCATATGCCTGTAGTCCCAGCTAAGCTACTTGGGAGGATGAGGCAGCAGAATCACTTGAACCAGGGAGGCGGAAGTTGCAGTGAGCTGAGACTGCACCACTGCACTGCAGCCTGGGAGACAGAGTGAGGCTACGTCTCAAAAAAAAAAAATGTCTGAGACTGGGGAATTTATGATGAAAAGAGGTTTAATTGGCTCACAGTTCTGCAGGCTGCACAGGAAACGTGATTCTGTCATCTGCTCGGCTTCTGGGGAGGCCTCAGGGAGCTTACAATCATGACAGAAGGCAAAGGGGAAGCAGGCGCATCTTATGTGACTGGAGCAAGAGGAAGAGAGAGGGGGGGAGTTGCCACACACTATTAAACAACCAGATCTTGTGAGAACTCACTCGCTATGTGGTACCAAGCGAGGATGATGTTAAACCATGAGAAACTGGCTCCATGATCCAATCACATCCCTCCAGGCCCCACGTTTGGCATTGGGAATTACATTTCCACATGAGATTTGGGTAGGGACACAGATCCAAACCATATGATATACCATAAACCATAAAGCAATGATTAAAACTGAAAACCAAATGAAGCAAAAATAGTTAGACGTAAAAGGCCAAAAAACAAGATTAAATGAAATAAAAATACTCAACAAATTCAAAAGAAGTCAGAGAAAGAAGAAAAGGAGAAGAAACTACAGATGGGACAAATAGAAAGCAAACAGGAAGATGACCAATTAAAACCAAACTCTCCGGCATTCCACCAGTTGCGTGTGATTATTTAGCAACTCTCTGCCTCTGACAATACCTGTCACACAGGTTTGTCATCAGAGATTGTCACATGTGATATGGAAAGCCTGCTGTTTGCAGACCTGCAATCATTATACATTAGCTTGTATTGTTCGTAGCAGAGACCCAGGTCTCTGTGTTGGTTATGCTGAGAGCGCCCTTCTCATTGCTCGGTTTTCCTCCTCCTTTGATCCCTTTCTGTACTTCCACGCCCCACACCATCTGGTTGGAGAAGATTCTCAGCCTCTCGGTCTGCAAATGTTCAAAGTCCGTGTATCAAATAGCCAACAAATGTATTTCAGTACGTTTATCTGCTACCCAGTGATCCAGGAGAAATGCTTTCCTTTCTGCAAGAAGTCCGTGGCTGCTGATGCCAACAATGTGTTCTGTCTGTCCTCTTCTCTTTTCTGATCTGCATATTCTCAACTGCCCTGCACTTCTGGGAAGACTTTACACAGGGACAACTATGAGTTTTTGTAAGAAGATGAGAAGTCACCACTTTGGTAACCATCCATTAGACATTCCAATATTGCTGCAGACATGGACTCTAGCATGTTCTCTTCTTCTCTGACACCCACCCCTTCCCCCATTGGCCACAGCAACTTGGGTTTGCTCTTCAGCTATTGCAGGGCCTACCTCTGGGGAACTGTGACTTGCTTTATACCCTATCCAATAACACAGTGTGTCCTTATACACAGCAGGTGTTCAATATACATCTGTTGAAGGGATTTCATCACAGTTAAATCTGTGGAGAGTTCAGCAGATAAGTGAGTTGCTCAAGATGGTCAGAGGCTGTTTTATTCCATTTGGGCTACCGTAACAAAATACCTTAGCCTAGGGGGCTTATAAGCAGCAGAAATTTATGTCTCATAGGTCTGGATGCTGGCAAGTGGAAGGTCAAGGTAGTGTCTGTTGAGGGCCTGTTCCTTATAGAAGGCACCTCCTAGCTGTGTCCTCACATGGTGGAAGGGGAGAACAAGCTCCCTTGGCTCCCTTTTACAAGGCCACTTATCCCATTAATGGGGTCTTTGCTTTCATGATGAAATCACTTCCTAAAGTCTTTGCCTCCTCCTAATTCAAACCTAACCTATCAGGGGTTAGGTTTCAACACACGGATTTTAGGGGCACAAAAACATTGACTATAGCAGAGACATAGCTGTACCTGGGTCTGGGACCTTCTGGGTCCAGCTCCATTATGACAACCACACTGCCCATGGTCTCCCACATGATGTAATTCTGTTCTGTGACATTGTGCCCACGAGGCAGGGATGCAGTAGAGGCCTCTTCAGACATGGCTTGTTCTTGGTATGTCCGCATGGCTTTGTGATGCAGACCTGGAAGAATCCACCAGCTGCCCACTCTCATGCCTGACTCAGGTTCGTGGGTCCCTCCAGGCCCATGTCAGCCCGTCAATGTTTTCCTTGCCTCACCTCCCTGGATTCCCTTCTGAACTCAGGGAACATGGAGGGAGCCGGGAGTCTCTGTTTTTAGTTCATGCTCTTGTCTCCTATTTGCGAACAATGCCCAGGCAAGGGAATCTCTTTCCTACTGTTTTCTAAGAACATCAGGGACTTCCTTCAAACTCTTCACCTACTCCCTCCACTAATCCCTTCTCCCTCAGGGACACAGGGCAAAAGCCCACTTCCTGTGTGAAGATCCTTCCACAGTGTGGCTCTTTGGTTTTCTGCGGGTATCCAGAAAAAAGCTAAAGGTGAATGCACTCCGGAATCCAGAAGCACTGGCGATTTTCTCACCTTAGCTCAGAGAGCATCCCCACAGACACCCCTCGCCCCACCCCGGGCCCCCTGAATCCATACCATAAAATGTATCTCAGTTTGTTCAACTAGGGAGCCCGTTGAGTATTTAATCCCTATTGAAAGATGGTGTTTATTTTATTTTTGAGTTTAAATTAGTCAGCCTCAGGATACAGAATTAGATAAGGCCGGGATTTAGCTCCCCTGGAATGATTCATTTCACATCAAGCCTTCTTAACTCTTTGGCTGCAGAGGGGAAGTGCCTGTGTCTTTCTCTGCAGAGTTGCCTAGGGCTGGCCAGGTGAATAGACATGCTCCCTCCTCCCCATCCTGCCAGCCAGGGCACGGTGTGTGCTTATGATGCATGGAGTTAGAATACTAGCCTTTTCAACACAACAGTCTTAAATCCTCACACAGGGAAATAGAGATAATATACAAGCAGGAAAAAAAGAAAAAGAAGCAGTCTTGAATTCTGCTACCTAAAGATAACCATTGTTACCATGTAGGCAAGCTTCCTTTCATGCTGTGTCAAGTGTTTAAAAAATATGGCTCAATATTACAAACACACAGGACTATGTAGGGGATAATGACATCAAACTTTCATGTACCTCCCAGTTAAAATTCAAACGTGGTAGCTTTTGGATGCATTTGCTCTGGAGTTTAAGGGAAGAAAACTACGGATTCAGCCATAATGTTCACGCTGACACTCGAGTTATATATCCCTTTTCCAGTCCAGCTACCGCCTCCCTCCCCACCATTCTGAAGTCAATATGTGTCTTCCCATCCATGATTAATACCTAGTGTGCCTGTCCATGAAGAATGGATAGTGCTCTTTGGTCTGTTTTTTGCAATTTTATACAAATATCAGTCTGTACATACTCTCCTGAAAGTTGCTTTTTCCTTGAACAATATCTTCCAGATGAATCTAGAATCCTGCATTTCTGGTGAGCAGAGGATGCGCAACGCCCCCTTCAACCCCCACCCCAAGGTGATGCTGATGTTCTGGTCCAAGGCCTGCTCATAGCCTGGTGAGGCTTGGGGTCTTGGGACAGGTCTGTTGTCAGCCCTTCCTTCCTAGGAAGCACAGCCAGATGACCTTGGGGCTGGAGACCTCACTAGGCCCCTCGCCAGCAGTGCCCACATCCATCTTCATTCATCTTCATCAATATTTGTTATCACACTTTCTGATATTGTTCCTAGATATTGCTGTGCAGCTGAATGCGTGCCTTGTGTTTCCCAGGCCTTCGGGTCTCCTCCTCTGTGAATAGCTCCTGGCCCATATATCTGTTGGGTCTTTGGTTTCTCCTTGCTGACTTGTAAGTGTTTTATTTTATTTTTTTTTTTTTGATGGAGTTTTGCACTTAATGACTACGTGGGAGTGCAATGGCATGATAGCAGCTCACCACAACTTCTGTCTCCTGGGTTCAAGCGATTCTCCTGCCTAAGCCTCCTGAGTAGATGGGATTACAGGTAAGTGCCACGACGTCCGGCTAATTTTGTACTTTTAGTAGAGACAGGGTTTCTCCATGTTGGTCAGACTGGTCTCGAACTCCCGACCTCAGGTGATCCACCCATCTCAGCTTCCCAAAGTGCTGGGATTACAGGCATGAGCCACCACTTCTGGCCAATTTTGATTTTAATGATCTGGATATCAATGATTTTTTGGCCAAATACCTTAAAAATATGTTTTCCCTAGTGGTGCACTGTATTAGTCCATTTTCACACTGCCGATAAAGACATACCACAGACTGGGAAGAAAAAGAAGTTTAACTGGACTTGCAGTTCCACATGACTGAAGAGGCCTCAGAATCATAAAGGGAGGTGAAAGGCACTTCTTACATGGCAGTGGCCAGAGAAAAATGAGGACGATGCAGAAGTGGAACCCCCTGATAAAACCGTCAGATTTCGTGAGACTTATTCACTACCAGGAGAACAGTATGGGGGAACCGCCCACATGATTTCAATTATCTCCCACCAGGTCCCTCCCATGACACAGGAGAATTATGGGAGGACAATTCTAGATGAGATTTGGGTGGGGACACACAGCCAAACCATATCATGCACTGTCTTTGTCTTTTAACTTTATTCATTGCCTTTTTTTTGTCAGATCAAAGCTTCTACATTTAATAAGATTGAATTTATCAGTAATTTCTTTTATGGTGTCTGTGTTTTGTGTCATATTAAAAAAAGTTTTTCTTTGCTTAGTGTCATAAAATCTGTCCTTTGTTTTCTTCTAAAAATTGGAAATCTGTTTCTCACATTCTGTTTTATTTCCTTTGTTCTTTGATTCGTAGGGATGTGAGGTAGAAATCTCTATCAGTTAACTCTTGCTTGGTAACAAGTAACCCCACACCTCAGAGGCCAACGACCATAGGCCACCATTTCTCACTCCTGAGCATGGGTTGCTTGGGAGGTTTCAGCTCAAACTGTGGTGGCTGAGCTGGATCTACTCCAAGTGTCTCTGATCCTCCTGGGTTTGGGGCCTGCCAGGGTGCCTTCTTCTCATAACAATGGCAGGAGTGCAAAGAACAAAGGGAAATGTGAAGGTCTCTTATCTTACTACACAGGCTGAGAATGGGCAGACTATCACTTTACCACATCCATTGGCAAAAGTGAGTCACGTGGCCAAACCAGAAGTCAAGGGCAGGAAGTTTAAGTATGAATCCCATCTCCACATGCTATGATTTCCTGGGCTTTCAACTTCTTAAGGCTGAATTGTTTTATTCTCACCTCCCCAGACTGCAGAAAACACATTTTCTCCAGGACTCGTTGAACCATAGGGCAGAATGATTGTAGTTCACAAATACTAGATGGAAGGTGCCATTTGGCCACTGAGGCCACTTCCTTCCCCTTGTCCCCATCTACGGCCTCTGTTCTGCTCCCTGTCCGTCTGCCCAGGCATTCCAGGCATCAGCCTCTTAATAGTTCCTGGCTTCGTTCCCTCTCTTCACTTCTATTATGTGAGGGTTTCCATCCTTATTTGGTGTAGGAGGACTGGACAGAGTCAACACAGCCTGTCACGTCCCCACTCTCAGCACCTGGGTACCCCTGAGTGCTCAGCATGAGTGGGGTCCCACAGTGTCTCCCTCCATGGCACGTTCTGAAGGCATAGGAGCTGGACTGACATTTGGGACACCTAAACCTTTGTTCCACTTCTGCCAGGACAACTTCCTTGGTCCAGGCAAATCATGGCAGCTCTCTATGCCTCATTTTTTTATTCCTCACACAATGGAATAACATAACCCTCTTTACTTACCTAAGGGAAGAGAAATGATTCCCCTGCCTTCTCCCCATTTCTGCATTAGCTGGAGCATCAGATTTTTATGTCTGGCCAAGAATATAGGGAAGGAAGAGCAGGTAAGCTTTGGGCCGAAAGAGGGCATTTAGGGGTTTCACTTAAGGAAAGAAAGCCAGGGGGCAGAGAGGGGTGGTGGAGCATGATCTTGGGCCAATGGTGAAGAACTAATGAAGTGCAATGTGCATAGGTTAAGTTGTGTAGCAGCCTGGGTCCCATCAAGAGATAGATAGAAACCACATAGTGGGTCTAACGGGGAAGTGTAGTATAAAGGATTGCAACTATGATAAAAGAGTCACTGTAAGACATAAAGCAATTCTGCCTGGTGTCCTAGTGCAGAGGGAGGTACCCAAGGAAGCACAGATTTGAAAGGTGTTCGGATGTCATAAAATGTGGTTCAGCCACCGCATAAGAGACGTTTGTGGATTTGGGCAGGCTGGAGCTCGTCAGCAGCTTTTGCACAAGCACTAGGCCACCCACTGGAGTGCAGGTGAGGGAGCCGGATGAGCCACTGGAATGCAGGGGAGGGAGACGGCCATGAGCCGCTGGTGTGCAGGGGAGGGAGCAGGCCGTGAGCTGTTGGGGCAGGTGAGGGAGCTGGCCATGAGCCACTGGAGTGCAGGTGAGGGAGCTGGCCGTAAGCCGTTGGTGCAGGGATGCATGGCGGGAGTCTGGCTGCCTTTGTAGGGCAGGAAGTCTCCAGAATGCTTGAGTCCCGCAGGGTCTGGCAGAAGGAATGGCAGCTCTGTGCGGACCCTCTAGAATACAGGTCACTGTGTTCAGGTTGTACAAGGGGTACAAGAGGAGTTCTGGGAAACTTTTCAGGAACTTTCAGACCACATGGGCCCTGCTACGTTTTGGTTTCCATGTCAAGATGCTGCAATCCAAGGCTACAAGGTGGCTGAGGGACCAGGCCTAGGTCTGTGGTTGGGGCTTGAACATGATCAAGGCCCAGGCAGAGAGCTCGTGCCCCCTGCAGTCTCTCCATCCTCTACCTAGATGCCTGCAGAATGTTCACTTCCAGAGGGTATATTGAACAGTATTTCCCAGTTTATCACAGTGCACGTATTGAAAGGTGCACTAGGAGCTGGGAGGCAACAGACTGAAAACTGACACTGGAGATGCTGGCTCATAGCAACGAAGAGAAGCTGAAAAGGAGTGGGAAAGAACTAACTGTAATTTTACATCAACAATCTGCATCTTTGTTTCAATGGTTTGTGGCAACAAAAATGACTATTTTTTCTACCCTCCTAGTTCAGACATAGCCTGAGACTTATTTTTTTTTTTTTAGATGAAGTCTTACTCTGTCACTCAGGCTGGGGTGCAGTGGCCTGGTCTCGGCTCATCGCAATCTCCACCTCCCGGATTCAAGTGATTCTTCTGCCTCAGCTTCCAGAGTAGCTGGGGCTAACAGGCACTCGCCACCACGACTGGAAAATTTTCGTATTATTAATAGAGATAGGGTTTATCCATGTTGGTCAGACTGGTCTTGAACTCCTGACCTCAGGTGATCTGCCCACCTCTGCCACCCAAAATGCTGAGATTACAGATGTGAGCCACTGTGCCCGGCCACCTGAGACATTTTGGGCAACAGGTGTGACAGAAGAAATGTGTATCCCTTCCGGGCAGGGGATTTAAGAAGTGGCTCATGGCTGATTGAGTTTTCTTTGTTCTGTTTCTGGAACTGTGGGAGCATCTTCTGGGATAAGGGTCTATCTTTTTGAGTCTCTGAATGACTACGACCACTAGAGGCCTCTTGTTTACCCGTGATGGATGTGAAATCAATTGAGAAGTCAAGGCTGGGTGCGGTAGCTCACGCCTGTAATCCCAGCACTTTGGGAGACTGAGGCAGGCAGATCATGAAGTCAGGTAATCAACACCATCCTGACAAATACGGTGAAATCCAGTCTCTACTAAAAATACAAAAAAATTAGCCAGGTGTGGTGGCAGGCGCCTGTAGTCCAAGCTACTCAGGAGGCTGAGGCAGGAGAATCTCTTGAACTCAGGAGGCAGAGGTTGCAGTGAGCTGAGATTGCACCACTGCACTCCAGCCTGGGCCACAGAGTGACACTCCATCCACTGCACCCCATGCCCTGAAAAAAAAAGAAAAGAATTCAACTTTGCTGTTGAAGCCACTGAGGTTTGGGGACTTTTTTGTCACACTGCATCACCTGTCCTGACCAATGCATGACTCATCTCATCCTTGGCACAGCCCCTGAGAGAAGGGGCTTCATTCTCATTTCACAAATGAAGAGTCAAGTCTCAGAGAGTTTAGCAGCATGAGCAAGGTCACACAGCGAGGGGTGGAGCTTGGATTTGAATCCAGGTCTGTCTAACCTCAAAGACTGAAGTGGGGATGAAAATTAGTTGCTGTTGTTGTTTGCCTGTCACCCAGGTGATGTAACACTTGTCTAGGCTCTGTCTACTGGGGCTTTGTGACATATCTCTGCACTGATCACCCAGGTGATGAGACTCTTGTCTAGGTTCTCCTATCCTTGGATTGTAACTTAGCAGGATCTTGGACTCATATCCTTTTAGGGATCATAGAAGTGAACACATCAAAGCTGCCAAGATAAAGTGGAAAAGTGGGCAATATTGCCAAATGCAAAATATCTGGGCTATATTTTGGTCTGAGATCACCATTTGAGATTCCTGGAAGTTAGGGAATATGGAGGCCAACTCCTGTAGGGATGTTGTATAAGACTCCACTTTCTAAGTCAATGATCTCAACCCTGTGGATCAGCACTCTCCATGTAATGGGACATCTTAACCCATTTTGTGCTGCTATAACAGAATACCAAAGACTAGGGAATCTATAAATAAAGGAAATGTATTTCTTAGAGTTCTGGAAGCTAGGAAGTCCAAGGATTAGGGGTCTGCATCTGGTGAGGGCCTTCTTGCTGTGTTATCTCATGGCTGAAGGCAGCAGAGCAAGACTTTGAGAAAGAAAGAGAGCAAAAGGGGCTGAAATTTCTTTTAATACAAGCCCATTCCTAAGATAACTAACCCACCACCAAGATAACTAGCCTATTCCTGAGACAGTGACATTAATCCATGCATGGGGGCAGAATCTCATAACCCAATCACTCTTATTAGGCCCCACCTCTCAACACTGTCACATAGAGGATTAAGTTTCCAACACTTGAGCTCTGGGGGACACATGCAGACCATACATGGGGGATTGATGAGTATATGGGAGTGGCCAGTCATGAATATTTCAGCTGAGAGTTGTGTTTGGGAGCTGAAGCCATGCACCATCATGGCAGGGCACACATAAACCTTTGAATGCTCTGAGGAATGAATATTGAACATTGTAACTCATGGCAGAAGGTGGAATATTTAAAAGGCAGAACTGCCTGGGTAAACTAAAAGAGTGAACAAACAGCATGTAGCCTGTGGCTGGCTCCTCTTCTCTTCCCATCCCTACCTTTCACCTTTCTCTCTTTCTTTCCCTCCCTCTCTCTCCTTTCCATCCCTCCCTCCTTCCTTCATTTCTTCCTTCCTTCCTCTACCTTATTCTTTCTCTCCCTCCCTGCTTCCTTGTTTCTTTCCTTCTTTCTCTTTCCCTCTTTCTCTCCCTCCTTCCTTCTTTCTCTCTCTCATCTCCTTCTCTCTTTCTCTCTCTCTCCAACTTTCTCTCCCTCCATCCTTCCTTCTCTCATTCTTTCCTTTCTTCTCTCTTTCCTTCTTTGTCCCCTTCCTTCATTCCTCCCTCCCTCCATCCTGCCTTCCTTTCTTCTCTCTTTCTTTGACTGATGTCTTCTGAGCCCAAGCACCCTGTGGGGTACTAAGTGGTACCAAAATTGACTCAAGAATCAAGAAGAAATAGAAAACCTAAGAAGTACTATAACATGAATGACATAAAACCTCTAGTAAAATAAAATCTCTCACAAAGGAAGGACTAGGCCCAGATGGTTGTATGAGCAAATTTTATAGACTTTCAAAGAATGGATCATTCTAGTTATGTCCCAAACAACTATAGCTATGAATATTAATGCTTGATTTTCCAAGAGCTTCATTTCCTAAAATCTGTAGGTTCAAAGGTAGATTGGCATGTGTTGGAAATCCTCAAATGTTGTGCAGTTCCTTGGAGTTTTAGCATTAAAAAAGAAAGGCCTTGCTTGCATTAACTTTGAATTTTGTAAGAGTTACCAGTTAATAGAGATACTCTATGCATTTATATACACTCTGATTTTATAGGAATGGAGGCATATCAGACAATTGGCTCTGCACCCAGGTTTTTTACTTTGTAACATATTTTGGACATCATTTTTTAGTATTCTTTTAAAATTTATTTTTTTAATTAGCTGCATAGTGTTCTATCATATGAATAATGATAATTTCAATAAACGGTAAGGTGATAATCATTAACGTGATTGATAAACATTAAGGTGATTTCTAGACTTTTTTTAATTAAAAAGATGGTATAATACTTCCTCCCATTCATACATAATTCCAGGCATCATGAGTATGTCTGTAGGGTAAATTTCTGAAAATGAAATTGCTGAATCAGAGAGTATTTTCATTTATAATTTTGGTATATATTGTTTAATCACAATTGATATAGTTTGTACTAATTTATAATCCCAGTAACAAGACGTCAGTAACACTTCAAACTCCACAACTTCACTGGCAGTGCTTGAACTCATGATGCATATTGCCAGCCTCCCTTCAAGGAAAGTTCTATTAACTCTACAAAAATTTTATAAATGGCAGACGTTACATTTCCAGATAGCTTTGTGGTAACCAAAAAAATAACTGATTTATAAGCAATTTGTATATCACGTTGAGACAAAATATATTTGTGATAAATATCATTATTGTTAGGTATTTAAAACATCTCATGTATCAAGAAATCATAGTTTAGATGGGGCCAAACTGGCCGATTAGAAGCAGCTGTGGCCCGTGGCTCTCACAGAGAGCAATGAAAACTGCGAGTGAATTCTGCACCTTCAATGGATGTATTCAGGTTCCTGCATTGGGACTGACTAGGCAGACAGCTCGACCCACAGAGAGTCAGGACAAGCAAGTGGGTCAGTGACCCACCCAGGTGTGGCACGGAGCTAGCCAAGTCCCCACTTGCAGACAAGGGAGGCTATGAGTGAATTTGCGACCCTGCCCGGGAAACCATGCTTCTCTGATGGATCTTTCAACCTGCAAATCAGGAGGTACCTTCATGAGCTCAGCAACCACAGCCTCAGGTTTGAAGCACAGAGCTGTGTGGAGTCTCAGCACAGTGATTGCTGGCTTACTGCAGCATGCATAGAAACCCAGGAATTTTGCATACTCTTCCCTGAGAATTCCAGCAAACCGGGAGATACATCTGTGCATTCCCTTTGGAAGGGGGCTGAATACAGGGAGCCAAGTGACGTCATTCTGAGGCCCCACTCCCACAGCACCTCACAAGACCCATTGGCTTGGAATTCCAGCTGGCCAGTGACAGCAGGCTGGAGAAAGCTGGAGGTGGACCGAGTTCCCAGGGGGAGGGGCAGCCACTCTATCTGTGGTTTGAGTTGGCTGCTCTAGACTGCTGGCACCAGGGATCAGGAGGAGTCCCCTATAACACAGTACAGCTGTTGTGACTGATCATGGCCAGGCTGCTTCTTTAAGAGAGACTGAAATCCATCCTTCCTCACTGGACAGGGCCTCCCCATCAAAATTTTAGCAACTCCATCCAGAGTTCTATGGACAGAACTCTGATTTCTCCCTGGGATGAAGTCCCCAGGGAGAGAAGTAGCTACTGTCTCCCCAGTTCAGCCAACTGAAACTTTCCAGCCTGCTGGCTCTGAAGACTCCTGGGGGTCAGAACAACACAACTGCTCTGCCAAAGGGCAGCCAGACTGCTTCTTTAAGCAGTCCCTGATCCTGTTCCTCCTGACTCGGTGAGACCTCCCAACAGGGGTCTCCAGACATCTCCTACAGGAGCTTTCCAGCTGGCATCAAGTCTGTACCCACTTGGACTTGTGCTCCCAGAGGAAGGATCAGGTTGCCATCTTTGCTGTTTTGCAGCCTTCACTGGTGAGACCTCCAGGTGCAGGAGAGACTGATGTGACTAGGGTCTAGAGTGGACCCCCAAAAACCACAGCAGCCCTAGCCCTAGGGAAGAGTGGTCTGACTGTTAAAAACAAACAGAAAGCAACAACAACAACATCAACAAAAAGACCCCATGAAAAACTCCGTTCAAATGTCAGCAACATCAAAGGCAGATAAGCCCACAAAGATGAGAAAGTATCAACACCAAAACGCTGAAAACTCAAAAAGGCAGAGTGCCTCTTCTCCTCTAAATGACAACAACACCTCCCAAGCAAAGGCATAGAACTGACCCGAGGCTGAGATGGCTGAATTGACAAAACTAGGCTTTAGGAGGTGGGCAATAACAAACTTCTCTGAGCTGAAGGAGCACGTTCTAACAATGCAAGAAGCTAAAAATCATAAAAGAACACAGTAGCTGATAACCAGAATATTCAGTTTAGAGAGGAACATAACTGACATGATGGAGCTGAAAAACACAACATGAGAACTTCACAACACAACCACAACTATCACTCACAGAATAGGCCAAGTGGAGGAAAGAATCTCAGAGCTTCAAAACTATCTGTCTGATATAAGACAGGAAGAGAATAATAGAGAAAGAAGAATAAAAAAGAAAGAACAACAAAACCTTCAAGAATTATGGGATTATGTAAAAAGACTGAACTTAAGACTGATAAGGGTGCCTTGACCCACCAAGATCAAGATGGCTTCATCCCTGGGATACAAGGTTGGTTCAACACAGGCAAATCTATAAATGTAATTCATCACATAAACAGAACTAAACACAAAAACAACACGATTATCTCAATAGATGCAGAAAAGGCCTTCAATAAAATCCAACATCCCTTCATGTTAAAAACTCTCAATAAGCTAGGTATTGAAAGATCACACCTCAAAATAATATGAGCCGTATATGACAAACCCACAGCCAATATCATACTGAGTGAGAAAAAGCTGGAAGCATTCCCCTTGAAAACTGGCACAACAAAAGGATGGCCTCTCTCACCGCTCCTATTCAACGTAGTACTGGAATTTCTGGCCAGGACAATCAGGTAGAAAAAAGAAATAAAGATATTTAAATAGGAAGAGGTGAAGTCAAATTATCTTTGTTTGCAGATGACATAATCCTGTATCTAGAAAACCCCATCATCTCAGCCCAAGAGCTTCTTAAGCTGATAAACCACATCAATAGAATCTCCGGATACAAAATCAGTGTGCAAAAATTACTAGTATTCCTATACACAAACAACAGGCAAGTGGAGAGCCAAATCGTGAATGAACTTCATTCACAATTGCTACAAAGAGAACAAAATACATAGGAATACAGCTAACAAGAGAAGTGAAGAACCTCTTCAAGGAGGAATACAAACCACTGCTCAGAGAAATCAGATAGGACACAGACAAATGGAGAAGCACTCCATGCTCATGGATAGGGAAGAATTCATTCCTGAAAATGTCCATACTGCCCAAAGTAATTTATAAAAGAATTCGATGTTATTTCCATTAAACTACCAATGACATTCTTCACAGAATTAGAAGAAAGTATTTTAAAATTCTCGTGAACCAAAAAAGAGCCCAAATAGCCAAGGCAATTCTAAGCAAAAAGAACAAAGCTGGAGGCATCACACTACAAAACTTCTAACTATGATATAATGCTACAGTAACCAAAACAGCATGGTACAGGTACAAAAACAACAAATGAAACATAACAGAGAACTCTAAAATAAGACCACACACATACAACCATCTGATCTTTGACAAACTTGACAAACACAAGCAATGGGGAAACGATTCCTTATTTAATAAATCATGTTGGGAAAACTGGCTAGCCATATGCAGAAACTGAAACTGGACATCTTCCTTAAACCTTATACAAAAAATAACTCAAGATGGAATAAAGACTTAAACATAAGACCTAAAACCATAAAAACCGTTGAAGAAAACCTAGGCAATACCATTCAGGACATAGGCATGGGCAAAGACTTTGTGAATAAAACACCAAAAACAATGGCAACAAAAGCCCAAATTGACAAATGGGATCAGACAAAACTAAAGAGCTTTTGCACAGCAAAATAAACTATCATCAGAGTGAACAGACCACCTACAGATTGGGAGAAAATTTTTGCAATCTATCTGTCTGACAGATGGCTAATATCCATAATCTACAAAGAACTTAAACAAATTTACAAGAAAAAATCAGCCCAATCAAAAAGTGGACAAAGGAAACGAGCAGACACTTCTCAAAGAAGACATTTACGTGGCCAACAAACATGAAGAAAAGCTCATCATCACTGGTCATTAGATGAATGCAAATCAAAACCACAATGAGATACGATCTCACGCCAGTTAGAATGGCGATTATTAAAAAATCAGGAAACAGCAGATGCTGATGAGGCTGTGGAGAAATAGGCGTGCTTTTACACTGTTGGTAGGAGTGTAAATTAGTTCAGGCATTGTGGAAGACAGTATGAAAATTCCTCAAAGATATAGAACCAGAAATACCATTTGACCCAGCAATCCCATTATAGGGTATATACCCAAAGCATTATAAATTATTATACTATAAAGACACATGCACTGTATGTTTATTTCAGCACTGCATGTTTATTTCAGCACTTTTCACAATAGCAAAGTCTTGGAACCAACACAAATGCCCATTAATGATAAACTGGATAAAGAGAATGTGGCACATATACACCATGGAATACTATGCGTTTATGTCCTTTCCAGGGACATGGATGAAGCTGGAAATCATCATTCTCTGCAAACTAACACAAGAAAAGAAAACCAGGCTAGGAGCAGTGACTCATGCCTGTAGTCTCAGAACTTTGGGAGGCTGAGGTGGGGAGTTTGAGATCAGCCTGACCAACATGGAGAAACCCCGTCTCTACTAAAAATACAAACAATTAGCCAGGAATGTTGGCACATACCTGTAATCATAGCTACTTGGGAGGCTGAGGCAGGAGAATCGCTTGAACCCAGGAGGCAGAGATTGTGTTGAGCCGAGATCACGCCATTACACTCCAACCTGGACAGCAAGAGTGAAATTTTGTCCAAAAAAAAAGAGAGAGAAAGAAAAAGAAAAAAGAAAAGAAAACCAAACACTGCATGTTCCTACTCATAAGTGGGAGTTGAACAATGAGGACACATCGACACAGGGAGGGGAACACCACACACTGGGGCCTGTCATGTGGTGGGAGGCTAGGGGAGGAATAGCGTTAGGAGAAATACCTATGTAGATGACGGTTTGACGGGTGCAGCAAACCACCATGGTACGTGTATAACTATGTAACAAACCTGCATGCTCTGCCCATTTATCACAGAACTTAAAGTACAGCAAAGAAAACTTTACATAAATGCATAAGGTCTAGAAAAGCTAATACATTATAATGAAAAGTCAACTATAATCTCAGCTCAAAGAGAACACCATGAAATTATGAAGAGCTCTCCACAAATCTCTAAATTTATGTCCTCATAAGATTACATTTCTATTTCTTCTTGAATAATTTCCTCATTTTAGCTATGATTTAGTGATAGTAAGAAGGTAATTATGAGGAGAAAATTCTCCTAACACTCCATTGAGAAAATTCTGCCTCATTTCACCATACACCTGAGTCTTAAGCAGTCACTTCTAATGTAGCTGAATAATAGATCCTCACCCAGCTGAGTCTATGAGTTGAATCCATGTATGTGAGATAAGTCCCCCAAGGAGAGGTAATAAGCTGGGAATGCCATCAGCTCATCTTTCTTCAGGCCTATATTTGTCATTGTCACTTGTAGAAGCAGGGTAGCCCTGGCATTGGGATTGGCAGTAACAGAGAGTATCAAAGGGAAAACTAAAGTTCCCTAATTTTTGGAAAAAAGCAGATTGGAAACAGACGGGCTCCAGCGTTTTCCATGTGTGAGGTCATTGCCCCAGGAAGTCTTGCTCAGGACATTTCTTGTCAGCAAAGCAGAAGTCAAACGATATTCCTACCTTCCAAGACAATAGAACATAATGTCAGATTTTGTCATGGATTCCCACAAGTTCAAGAAACTTTCATGGCCTTATTTAACTGCTTAAGCATTTCTACTAAAAAATTATTTGGCTTTCAAATACACAGGAATCTGTTTGGAAAAATTTTAACCAGAAAAATTTGGAATTCTAAAGTAAAAAATGCATAAGGCCATAAAAATTTTTTACATCTTTTAATTTATATGTCAACTGGGGAAAGAGAAACGTTCTCTGAAGTTTCCTTTTATACCATTAAAGACTTATTCTTTATTGCCAGCAATACAGGGTGACTTATTCAGGTTGAATCTTGAAGGTAAACTTTAACTGAATTTTAAGTTTTGGCTAATTTTTAAGCGTTTCTCAGTCACCTACCATGATTTCATCTCAGAAACCAAAATCTCAGTTTCATTTAGATTTTTGAAATATTAAAACAGAAGATTAAATGCTTCAAAATAATACTTATGTAGAGACTTATATGTGTGGACCAGAAATCTCCAGGTATTACAAAGTTTATGAGAACATAATAAATGTTGATACACACATTTAATTCTGAAATAAAAACTTACAACAAATAAAACTAACAAATCAAGAAAATTTTGTAGGTTATACATTTTATGTCTAAAAATATAGGTATGAAACACTCAAGGATAGACAAAAGAAGAAATCACAAGAGGAAATAGAAAATATGTAGAGACAAATTAAAAACATGAAATACCAAAAGTTAAGAGATACATCAAAAACAGTACCATAAGGGAAAAATTTATAGCTATAAGTGATTATAAAAAATAAGATACCGAATCAACAACTTTACTCCTAAGGAACTAAAAACAGAGGGAAAAAGAGGGACTACTAAAGAGGGACAACTAAAACTAGCAAAATTGAAAAAATGATAAAGATAACAGTGGAAATAACTGAAATAGAGAATAGAAAAACAATATCAAAAATCAACAAAGCCTAATTTGTTCCCTGAAAAAGATCAAAACTGACAAAATTTTATCTAGATTGACTAAGAAAAAAAGTGAATATTCAAATTACTAAACTCAAAAATAAAATGGGTACATTACTAACACATTTTTGGAGTAAAAAAGGGATGTAGGAGAGTAACATAAGGAAGTATACACTAAAAAATTGAATAGCCTAAATAAATTGAACAAATTCCTAGAAACAAAAAACCTACTAAGACTGAATCAGAAAAGTTGAATAAACCTATTCAGCAAGGAGATTCAGCAGGAAGATTGCATCAGTAATCAAAAACCCAGCAACAAAGAAAAGCCTGGACCAGATGGCTTCACTGTTGAATTCTACCCAATGTTTAAAGCAGAATTAAAACCACTTTTTCTCATACTTTTTCAAAATATTGAAGACGCAGTAATTTTTTCTAACTTATTCTATGAGTCCAGTATGACCCTGACACCAAGCCAGACAAAGGCACCATAAGGAAACTGCAAAAAAAATCCCTTATAAATGCTGAAGCAAAAATCCTCAGCAAAATACCAGCAACTCAAACTTAGCAGTACTTTAAAAGGATTATACACTATGAATGAGTATAATTGACTCCTGAAATAAAAGTATGTTCCAACACATGAAAATCAGCATAATATCACATTAACATAAAGAAGGAAAAAACCCTCATGTGATCATATTAATCAAAGAAGAAAAAGCGTTTGTCCAAATTTAACCCACATTCATGATAAAATATAGTTAGTAAACTATAAAAAGAAAGTAAACACCTTAACATAATGCTATACAAAAAAATAAAACAAAACAAAACAAAAAAACACAGCTAACATGGTGAAAGACTGAAAGCTTTTACCCTAAGAGCAAAAACAAGGATGCTTGCTTTTACTACTTCTATTTAATATAGTACTGAAGGTTCTGGTTAGTTAAAACAATAAGGTGAGTAAAAGAATTAAAGATATTCCAATTTTTTAAAAAGTAAAATTATCTGTTTGCAGATGACATAAACTTATATATTAAAAATATTTTAGTTTCTGTGAAATAAACTGTCAGATGCAATAAATACAATTCATCAAAGCTGCATGAAACAAAATAATACACAAAAATCGTTGTATTTCTACAATAACAATAAACTGTCTGAAGAAGAAATCAAGACAACAAGGTCATGTATGATAGCATCAAAATAATAAAATACTTACGAACCCACTTAACCAAGGAAATGAAAAACCTGTAGAGCAAAAACTATAAACATGGCATGAAAGTATTAAAGATGACACAAATAAATGAAAAGACATCATGTGTTTATGGACTGGAAGACAAAATCTTGTCAAGGTGCCATTGTTATCTATAGTCTTCCACAGATTCAATAAAATCACTACAAAAATTCCAATATTTGCAAAAATAGAAAAACCTATTCTAAAATTCAGATGAAATCTCAAAAAAACCCAAGCACCCAAATCAATCTTAAAAACTAACAAAGTTAGAGGACTAACACCTCCTGGTTTCAAACTTCAGTATGCAAAACAATGCTGTACCAGCATAGAGACAGACGCAAAGACTAATGCAATAGAAATAAAGAACCAAAAAATATGGTCATGATTTTTAACAAGGGCGTCAAGACTGTTCAATGGGGAAAGGACGATATTTTTTAAAATGGTGTTAAAAACGGATATTTACATCTATCATCTATCTATCTATCTATCTATCTATATCCCAAATTAGCTTTTTGTCTGTCATGTATGTTGCAGATCTATTTCCCCAGTCTTTTGACTTTTGACTTTGAGGCATTTTTCTCTTATACAAAATTTTAATTTTTATGGAGTCAAATACAACCTTGGCGCCGATCTGGTTCCCGTACTGCCCGGCCTGCGTGAGCACGATTTCCTTCATGGCCAAGGCGTTATTTCAGCGGCAGTAGAAACGCGAGAAGGAGAAGCAGACGCATAGCTACCCAGCCCGCCCTCCACCGACGCTGAAATCGCCCCGCGTCCACCTCCCTCAGCCTCGGATTAGGCTACCAGAATAAGCAACAGCTTTACTTCCACACAGGTGTACCCACCTGTGAATCCCTTGCCGTTGAACGTTTGTTGGAAAACTCAGGTGTCCTTGCTGTGGTCCTTTCCACGTTGGGGAAAGCTGGTCAGCTGGAGAACTTCCTCCCACATCTTTAGTAAGACTAAATCCCTAGCTGAGCTGAAACTGAATTTTCCTCCCATGTGGGAGGGGAAGACTCTTGTTTCCATATTCACAGAGTGCCTTTGCACCTGTCCTAGATTGATAACATATTGTTGTAATTGATGAGTCTTTTCATCTATTAGGAGACCTGTGCTTAGGAAAGGTCTTCCGAAAGTTAACTCAACAGGATTTAATTATAAGTTTTACTTTGGAACAGTTCAAACCCACAGTAAGCTATGGGTGTTAGAGATAGTCAGGCGTCTGATTTAGCTACAGTCTTCTTTAGAGTAGGATTAGCCCTTTCACCTTTCTAGAGGACTGCGGTCTGCACACAGAGTGAATGTAATATTGGATTCTTAAAGCTGAGGATAGGTGTTGGGATACACCTGCTGTGAAAGACGGGCCATGGCCACTTTGCAGGCTTTTAGATTACCCAAACTGAGGAGATATTTCTTCTGGTAAAGATTTTTCAGATGGGGTGGGGAATACCTCGATCTAACCAGTGAAGATATCAGTAAGCATTAGCAAATATTTGAATCTCCTGCAGAAAGGTATCTGAGTAAATTAGAGTTGCCAGTTCTCACCTGGATAGGGTCCTGAATTTTGGACAGGTTTACCTCAAGAAGGAGAAAATTGCTGGCCATTTGGGTCATGTCAGGCAAAGAGCTCACAGGGCTGAGTCACCTGTTTTGGTGTCTTGAAAAGATTTACCCCTATAAACAAATGAGACATTAACAGAAACCAAGAATCCTTTCTAGGGTGAAAAGAATAATGAAAGTGCTGAATTATATTCCTATGATTGGTACTTGGCATTAGTAATTTATTACCATCATTCGGCCAGCCAGAGGGGCCCTGGACTGAAATGCAGACCCTGGCTCATTTTTGTTCTTCTTCAGAGTGTTCTGGCCCAGTTCTAAGTATGCTGTCCAGCACGCCCATAAGCTTCATTGGCCCTTTCAGTGCAGGGGCCTTGGCTGTGGCATCTACAACGGCATTTCCTTTTACATGGTCAGTCTCTCTTTTGATGTCCTCTGCAATTAATTATAGTCACTTTTTGGCAGCAAAGCGGCATTCTAACAAGCTCAAAATTTGAATAATGTTGTATGGAAAAGCCCTTGGGTGTCAGGAGTCCCTACCCATTCCAAATTACAGCATAAGCATGAAGCACTGAAAAGTCATACTTGGAATCAGTGTAAATGTTAACTTTTAAATCCTTCCTCAATTGCAGGAGCTGAGTAAGTTCAATTAACTCAGCTTTTTGAGCTGAGGTCGAGGCCAGCAAGACTTGTGCCTACTACTAATAGCATACCTACCCTTCTTGTTTTCTTGATGCATAAAACAACTTACATCTGTTAACCAATCTTCCTTGGGATGGTCAAGGGGCTCATCCTTCTTAAGTCTGGCCTGCTAGAATAAATTTGTTACATAACCTGTGACATGCTTTGGCTGTGTCCCCAGTCAAATCTTATCTTGAATTGTAGCTCCCATAATTCCTATATTTCGTGGGAGGGACCCAGTGGGAGGCAATCGAATCGGGGGATGAGTCTTTCCCATGCTGTTTTCGTGACAGGGAATAAGCCTCATGAGATCTGATGGTTTATTTATTAATTTATTTTTGAGACATAGTCTTGCTGTATTGCTCAGGCTGGAGTGCATTATCAGGACCTTGGCTCACTGCAACCTCTGACTCCTGGGTTCAAGCGATTCTCCTGTCTCAGCCTACCGAGTAGCTGGAATTATAGGCGCCTACCACCATGCCTGTCTAATTTTTGTACTTTTAGTATAGACGGGGTTTCACCATGTTGGCCAGGCTGGCCTCGATCTCCTCACCTCAGGTCATTCACTGCCTTGGCCTCCCAAAGTGCTGGGATTACAGCTGATGGGTTTATAAAGGGGAGTTTCCCTACACAAGATCTTTTGCCTGCTGCCATGTAAGAGATGTGACTTTGCTCCTCATTTGCCTTCTGCCATGAGTGTGAGGCTTCCCTGACCATGTGGAACTGTAAGTCAATTAAACCTCTTTTCTTTATAAATTACCCAGCCTCAGATATGTCTTTATTAGCAGCATGAGAACAGACTAATACTACTAGTATGCCAGAAAGGCTAGAAGCACCTGTGGACTCTGGCAGATAAGTAGCTGGGTTTATGGTTTGGCAGGCTTTAAGGGTTATGTCTGGAGTGTCTAGCAATAAGCCCTGATACTTTCATAAATGTTCTCTTATTATTCACTGCTGCCCTTTATCTTCTAGGACCACCTTCCCTTGGTATGGGGTCAAAAACCTGTAGGTGCTGTTCTAATGTTAGTTTATTAGCTTTGCCTGCTAGAAAAGTGGTAGCGGCAGTAGCTCTAAGACAACAAGGCACCCTGAGGCCACCTGGTCAATCTGCTTAGAAAATTAGGCTGCTGGCCTTGGAATGTCCCCCAGTTTTGGGACAAGATTACCTAAGGCCTATGCCTTGCTTTTTGGTCACATAAAGAAAAAATGGTTCATCCAACTTGGGGATTCCCATGGCTGCAGCAGAGCCCAATTTCTCCTTGAGAGTATTGAAGGTTTGCTTGCAGTTCTCATTACATCCTAGGAGCTCTAAATCTTTCCCTTTAGTGTATCATATGAAGGCTTGGCTACATGCCCAAATCTGGGCACCCATAAGCAGCAGTACCCAGCCATCTCTTAAAAAAGCCCACAGTCATTTTTTGGACAGGGACTGTTGGGTGACTAAAATAACTTTTTTATCTTCTAGGGAGGTTGATCAGTTCCAGAGGTTAAAACAGATTCCAAATATTTAAGTCTTTCAGTCAAAATCTGAGCTCTGTGTGGTGATGCCCTATATCTGCAAGTTCCCAGGAAATTTACCAACTTAACATTATTATTATGAGTCTTCTTTATTTGGGTTAGCAATGAGCAAGTCACCTACATACTGAATAATTGTGTCCCTTTCCAATTATAGATTTGTTAAGTCCTTAGCTAGAGTATTTTCAAATAAGTGGGGGTTATCCCAGAACCCTTCAGAGATGACTGTCCAGGTTAGTTTTGTGGCTGAATGCATATCTGGATCAGTCCATTCAAAGGCAAACATATTATGAATCTGGATGCATTGAGATCCAGAAAAGTGCATCTTTCAGATTTAAGAATGTAAACCAGCTTGCATCCCCTGGGACATGGTAAGTATTGGGTACAATGAGGTGTATGGAGACAACTTCATTTCTTAATGCTCTAAGGGTTCTGACAAATCTGTACTTGCCATTAGGCTTTTTATCTGGTAACATGCGAGTATTGTAAGGAGACTCTCAGGGGCTTCATAACTCATATGGCAAGAATTTGGCAATAAGGGGTTGAATTTCCCCTCATGCTTCTTGCCTTAAAATATATTGTCTCTTCTGAGGTCGAGGAGTACTAGGCTGAAGTTGGATTTCAATGGGGGAGGTGTTTAGTACGTTTCCCAGAGCCTGTGTGGCCCAATTCTCAAGATTTACTTAAGACAACACCTCAGGTGGTAAATGTGACAGCTCATTCTTAACTTCTTTTTTCCCCTGATGGGTCAGGAACAAAAGTAACAGTTTCTATGCTTTATGATCTGTGAAGGTGACCATGACTTGGTCTCCTCAGTCAATAAACCTCTCCCCAGTAAGAGGTCAGGCAATCAGACAGTACTAAAAAGGCAGGCGAGAAACCTAGAGGCTCTGGAGGACAACTTAGAAGATACAAAAAGGAGTGTTTTGAGGCTTGTCCATCATGAGAAGACAGGAGACCATTGAATTAAATCAGTACAGAGTAATCTGCTCCCACACCTAATACGAAGTTAATACTCCTACCTGCTATTTCAAGAGTCACCTGAGGTTCCTCCATCTCTCGATAGCTAGTAGTCCAATGGGAGTGGAGGTAGGAAGTATCAGGCCCCGCCACTTTTGTGTCTGCTGGGCTCTGATAATGGCTCCCTTGGAAGCACAGTGCATTTCCTTCGGCAGAGGCTTACCTTCCTACAGAAGGCACACAGATTTATACCCAAGGCGCAGTGGCCCAGAGGCACAGACTGCGATTTTCACTTTCTCACTTCCTCTGTGAAGTCCAGGGGTGAAGGGGCGTCCTCTGAAGTGGTGGAGAGCACAAGGCTGCAGCTAGAAGCTGGGCCTCTTGGAAGATTTGCTTTATTTTATGTTTTCTCTGCTCAATTCCTGTGATGGAAAACTGCAAAATCCAAGTCTAAAATCTGATCCATGGGAGTCTGGAAGCCTAAGGCTGCTTTTGGCAGCTTCCTGCAGATATAAGAAGGAGACCGTGCTATAAATTAAACTCCTAGAAATGCCTGTCCCTTTTTGGAGTCAGGGTCAGTGTTAGTGTATTTCCTCAAGGTCTCAATTATCCACCCTTGTAATAAGGCTAGGTTTTCATCTTTTCCCTGAGTAATTTTCCAGACTTTATAAAAATTAAAAAGCTGTACCACACTTTTTTTTTATTCCTTCACGGAGTCAATCATAATTTTTTCTCTCTATATCCTACTTTCTTCCTAATTCATTTGTTTTTTCTAGATTCTAGTTCTTTTGGGTCCTAGTCAGGCACTGCTGTGCCTCCTACTTGATAGGTGTCATGCCCCTGGTTGCAGGTTGCCACCCTATTAGCATGTGCTCTAGCCACTCCCATAATGCACTGCTTTTCTACCATGCAGCAGGCGAACATAAATATATGCAAATCCTGCCTGGTCAGATCATACGTCAAGGTTAGCCTTTTAAATTTGTCTATGAATTTTCCCGGAACCTCTGAAAACTGTTTTAGTTTTTCCTTGCATATGGCTAATTCAGATATAGAAAAGTGTACATTTACCTATATAGTATGGGGAAAAGAAAGAGAGATCAGACTGTTACTATGTCTATGTAGAAAGAAGTAGACATAAGACACTCCATTTTATTCTGTACTAAGAAAAATTCTTCTGCCTTGAGATGCTGTTAATCTGTAACCCTAGCCTCAACCCTGTGTCACAGAAACATGTGCTGTGTCGACTCTAGGTTTAATGGATTTAGGGATATGAAGGATGTGCTTTGTTAAACAAATGCTTGAAGGCAGCATGCTTGTTAAAAGTCATCAGCACTCCCTATTCTCATGTACCCAGGGATGCAAAACACTGTGGAAGGCCACAGGGACAACTGCCTAGGAAAGCCAGGTATTGTCCAAGGTTTCTTCCCATGTGATAGTCTGAAATATGGCCTCATGGGAAGGGAAGGACCTGACCATCCACCAGCCCGACACCTGTAAACGGTCTGTGCTGAGGAGGATTAGTAAAAGAGGAAAGCCTCTTTGCAGTTGAGGTAAGACAAAACCATCTGTCTCCTGCTCGTCCCTGGGCAACGGAATGTCTCAGTGTAAAACCCGATTGTATATTCCATCTACTGAGATAGGAGAAAACTGCCTTAGGGCTGGAGGTGAGACATGCTGGAGGCAATACTGCTCTTTAAGTAATTGAGATATTTATGTATATACACATCAAAAGCACAGCACTTTTTTCTTTACCTTGTTTGTGTTGCAGAGACATTTGTTCACATGTTTTCCTGCTGGCCCTCTCTCCACTGTTACCCTATTGTCCTGCTACATCCCCCTCTCCGAGAAATGCCCGGTAATGATCAATAAATACTAAGGAAACTCAGAGACTGGTGTTGGCGCTGGTCCTCCCTATGCTGAGCTCTTGTCCCCTGGGCCCACTTTTTCCCTATACTTTGTCTCTGCATCTCTTTTCACAAGCCTCTAGTTCTACCTGACGAGAAATTCTCACAGGTGTGGAGGGACAGGCGACTCCTTCAATATAGTGTCCCTATTATCATCTGTCACTTCCCAGAGAGGGCAAATATTCAACTTTGCCAGCTGATAAGAGGCCCCACTACATGTTGTTCTGGTGAAGCTCGGGTGTTTCGAGAGTGGGGTATGTACGTAAGACAGGACTCGAAGGGCAGGGAGAAGATGATGAGCGGGCACTACATAACCCTGGAAAACTAGAAGAAATTAATAATACGTTGCACACCTCACTAGAACTGGAAGGAATCTGATTGTGTTCTTATGGTGAGCTCGGACTGGCAGGGGGAGTTCAGTCCAAGCTAAGAAAAGCCTAATATTAAGAGTAACTAGCATTAAAAGGGTAATCAATTATGTGCCATCCCTGTTTTGTCTTTTCCTCCATCAAACATATAGAAGCCCATTTTAATTTTTTATCCTGACCAAGCATCAGAGAAGCCTGTATATAATGTATTTCCTCCCTCTTAGTTTCTCTTCTATAAAACAAATGAAGCTGCAAAATAGGAGTCAGATCAAACAGGGGAAATAGGAAAGAAGTAACTTGTATATTGTAATGTATTAGTCCATTTTCTTTTATATATATATATATACTTTAAGTTTTAGGGTATATGTGCACAATGTGCAGGTTAGTTACATCCGTATACATGTGCCATGCTGGCGTGCTGCACCCATTAACTCGTCATTTAGCATTAGGTATATCTCCTAATGCTATCCCTCCCCCCAGCCCCACACCACAACAGTCCCCAGAGTGTGATGTTCCCCTTTCTGTGTCCATGTGTTCTCATTGTTCAATTCCCAGTTATGAGTGAGAACATGCGGTGTTTGGTTTTTTGTCCTTGCGATAGTTTACTGAGAATGATGATTTCCAGTTTCATCCATGTCCCTACAAAGGACATGAACTCATCATTTTTTATGGCTGCATAGTATTCGATGGTGTATATGTGACACATTTTCTTAATCCAGTCTATCATTGTTGGACATTTGGGTTGGTTCCAAGTCTTTGCTATTGTGAATAGTGCCCCAATAAACACACGTGTGCATGTGTCTTTAAAGCAGCATGATTTATAGTCCTTTGGGTATATACCCAGTAATGGGATGGCTGGGTCAAATGGTATTTCTAGTTCTAGATCCCTGAGGAATCTCCACACTGACTTCCACAAGGGTTGAACTAGTTTACAGTCCCACCAACAGTGTATAAGTGTTCCTATTTCTCCACATCCTCTCCAGCACCTGTTGTCTCCTGACTTTTTAATGATCTCCATTCTAACTGGTGTGAGATGGTATCTCATTGTGGTTTTGATTTGCATTTCTCTGATGGCCTGTGATGATGAGAATATTTTCATGTGTCTTTTGGCTGCATAAATGTCTTCTTTTGAGAAGTGTCTGTTCATATCCTTTGCCCAGTTTTTGGTGGGGTTGTTTGTTTTTTTCTTGTAAATTTGTTTGAGTTCATTGTAGATTCTGGATATTAGCCATTTGTCAGATGACTAGGTTGCGAAAATTTTCTCCCATTTTGTAGGTTGCCTGTTCACTCTGATGGTATTAGTCCATTTCCACACTGCTACGACAAATCTGACAAAACTCTCTCAGGAAAAAGTGACCTGCTGGGTTAAGAAAGCAGGGTCCAGCTGCCCTATACCAGCTCATCAATGATGAGAGAAATGGTTAAGAAATGAGAGAAAACTGTTAAGAAAAAGTCTCATGTTCTCCATCTTGAGGGTAATTGTTTGCAAAGGGTTGTCATAAAAGAGGCTGTCACTAAACGGGCATATCTGATCTTATCATGTAGAGCTCTTAAATACCACATTTCAACTTCAATCATGATGGCGAGGTTACTGCTGATCTTTTCTGATAATTATAGTAAAAAAATTCTAGGTTCCAAGACAATTCTTTTTTTAGTGTTACTTGGACAAGTGGCAAATTAAACAAGCAGTCAGTTCAGAGTCAGAGAATCGCTGAGGAAAGTAAAAGCTAAACTGTTTGGGGCCTCTGTCCTGGGGCAGCCTCCAGGCTACTGCAAAACAGATGCGATGAGCAGAAAGGTGACAAGATGTAGAGCACTCAGTTGAGGGACTGAAAGCACAAGGTGGACAGTCCAAAAAGAGAAAGTGGCAAACATCTTGTTTACCAAATCCATTCTTCTCAATATTCCCCAGGGCCTCTAACCCTGTGGGCTTGGCCTCTAATCTGAGTATGATAATAGTGGATAATCATTCTTGCCCACCAGATTGGCTTCACGACTCTAAAAGACAGCCCACTTGCCAGGTGTCAGCTGATTGATTCTGTGTGGATTGTTTTCCTTGGAGTGGGGGTCTTGTCTTGTTGTCCGTTCATGGTGTTGCTGAAAGATGTTGCTGGAAAAGAGGGTCCTGATACAGACCACAAAGTAGGATTCCTAGATCTTCTGCAGGAAAAAATTTGAGGTGAGTTAGAGAGCACAGTGAAAGAAGCAAGTTTATTAGAAATTACTCCATTACAGAGTTGGACATCCTCAGAAAACAAGAGCAGGAATGCATTGTCTTTTGTTAGTGTCTCTACTTATAAGTAACTATAAAGATAAAGAGTTATAATTAAACTTGGAAGGTGCAGATGTAGTCACTAAAGTCGTGGCTATTCGTTTTAACAATAACCATTAACCCATTGACCTAAGCTAGCTCATTAATAATATCCTTACAAAAAATGCTGCACTCCTAGGACATTTATACATTTTTCAGGCTTGGTGGAAGATGTCTTGTATGACCACAAATATTCTGCAATTGTAATTTGTGGCCAGTTAAAAAATGTGACTATTTTCAGACCATGAACATTAATCTTCTAGATGCCCTGTGAGTACCTAGCTACTCATATTAAGATAGAATATTCTAGTCATGTTTATTAAACTAGAAGCTAGGTAACCATGAGTTCCCCTAACACAGCAAGTCTACTCCTCAAGGAGAAAATGTATTTCTCAGGGATTTTGTGCATTTTGTTTAATGGCATTTGGTATGTTTACCAAAATGGCAGAAAAGAGTGAAATTACTCCTCAAAAATTTCTCAAGATTGGATATCAAATAAACAAAATGATTACAGTTAATATGCAATTTGATACAGTTGATATTCAGAAGAAATTTTGTTTGAAACAAAATGAGATTTTTATTGTTACTTATTTATTATTATTATTATTATTATTATTATTATTATTATTATTATTATTTTGAGACAGAGTCTTGCTCTGTTGCCCAGGCTGCAATGCAGTGCACTATCTTGACTCACTGAAACCTGTGCCTCCCTGGTTCAAGCAATTCTTCTGCCTCAGCCTCCCAAGTAGCTGGGATTACAGGCATGAATCACCACATCCAGCTAATATTTGTATCTTTAGTAGAGATGGGGTTTTCCTCTTTTGGCCAGGCTGGTCTCAAACCCCTGACAACAAGCGATCTGCCCACCTTGGCCTCCCAAATAGCTGGGATTACAGGCGAGAGCCACCACTCCCAGCCACAATGAGGTTTTTAAATAATTCTGATTTCCTGCTGTTGAGCAGGGAGCTGAGAAAATTCAACAGATCATGGGCCTATACTAGGGGAAGACTGAGGACAAACTCTAGAACACATATGATTAAATTAATTACAATGGAAACCAAATCAAATTTAGTAAGGCCACACCTCTTAGTTGCAAGATGTTTCCCCACATTTTGAAATGCGATGTTATTCCATGGAAAAGAAAACTAGTGTTTATCTCCAGAGTAAAGAACAGAGTTCCCTGCAATGATTGATTGACTGAGAACTATGGCTCAAGATTTAAAATCCTTTTTCCCATTTATAAACTAAAAATAAATTTCTAATCCCCTGTTGATTAAATGGACCTCTCTTCTTGGATAAGGACTTTCCAAAGTTAACCTGAAAAGCTAGTTCAAGCCATGGGTCACACATGCCTCATTATACTCTCCTCCCTTTTGTTTTAATTTTAATTTCAATTTCAATTTTTAATTTACATTTGTGGGTACATAGTTGGTGTATATATTCATGGGGGTACATGACACACTTTGATGCAGTCATGCAATGAGTAATAGCTTGTGTTAGAAACAATCCAATTATACTCTTTTAGTTTTTTTAAATGTGGAATTAAATTTTGTTTAATATAATCACCGTGTTGTGCTATCAAATGCTGTCTTATTCATTCTTTCTAACAATTGTTTTTTTTACCCATTTAGCATCCCCACTATCCCCTTGTTCCCTCCCTGCCCTTCCCAGCCTCTGGTAACCATCCTTATACTCTCTAACTCTATGACACCAATTGTTTTGAATTTTAGCACCCATAAATAGTGAGAACATGTGACATTTGTCTTTCTGTGTCTGACATTTCACTTAACATAAAGACTTTCAGTTCCATTTATGTTATTGCAAATGGAAGGCTCTCATTATTTCTTACAGCTGAATAGTACTCCATTGTGTATATGTACCACATTTTCTCTATCCAGTCATCTGTTGATGGACATTTAGGTTCCTTCCAAATCTTGGCTATTATAAACCTTGCTGTAGCAAACATGAGAGTGCCAATAGGTCTTTGATTTACTAATTTTTTTTCTTGTAGGCATATAATGAGCAGTGGGATAGCTGGACCATATAGTAGCTCTAGTTTTCGTTATATCGGGAACATCCAAACTGTCCTTAAATGTGCTCCCAACAGCAGTGTACAAGGGTTCCTTCACTCGACATACTCACCAGCATTTGTTTTTGACTGACTTCTGGATAAAAGCCACCTTAACTGGGGTGAAATGATATCTCATTTTGGGTTTGATTTGCATTTCCATGATGATCAGTAATCTGGAGCACCTTTTCATTTGCCTGTTTCACATTTGTATGTCTTCTTTTCATAAATGTCTATTTAAATTTTTTGTCCACTCTTTATTTGGGTTATTATTTTTTCTATGGAATTTTTTGAACTCAATATATTGTAGTGTATTAGTCTGTTCCTGCACTGCTATAAAAAAATACCTGAGACTGTGTTATCTATTTATTTACTGAGATGTAGTCTTGATCTGTTGCCCAGACTGAAGTGCAGTGGTGCAATCTCGGCTCACTGCAACCTCCACCTTCTGATTAAGCAATTCTCTGCCTCAGCTCCTGAATAGCTGGGATTACTGGCACCTGCCACCATGTCTGGCTAATTTTTGTATTTTTAGTGGAGACAGGGTTTCACCATCTTGGCCAGGCTGGTCTTGAACTCCTGACCTCGTGATCCACCCTCCTCAGCCTCCTAAAGTGGTGAGATTACAGGCATGAGCCATGGCACCTGGCAAGACTGGGTAATTTATAAAGGAAATGGGTTTAATTGACTCACAGTTCCACATGGACGGGGAGTACTCAGGAAACTTCCAATAATGGCAGATGGGGAAGCAGGCACCTCTTACATGACAGCAGGAGAGAGAGCATGTATGTGAAGCAAAAGGGGAAGAGTCCCTTATAAAACCATCAGATTTCCTGAGAAATCACTCATTATCAGAATAACAGCATGGGGGAAACCACCCCCATGATCCAATGGCCTTCTACCAACCTCTCCCTCAACATCTGGGGATTACAATTCAATATGAGATTTGGGTGGGGACATAAATCCTAACCATATCATGTAGCTGTTAATTGATTTTCAGATGGATAATTTTCAAATATTTTCTCCCATTCTGTGGATTTTCTCTTCACTTTCTTTCCTGTTTCTTTCAATTTGAAAAGGCTTTCTGACTTTCTGTAATCCGATTTGTCCATGTTTGTTTTAGTTGTCTGTGCTTCTGGGGCATTATTTAAGGAATTTTTGCCCAAACCAATGCCCTAAAGAGTTTCCCCAATGTTTTCTTATAAAAGTTTGATGGTTTGAGGCGTTAGGTTTAAGTCTTTAATTCATTTTAATTTGATTTTCGTAAGTGGCAAGAAATAGGGTTCTAGTTTTATTCTTCTGCCTATGGCTTGCCAGTTTTCCCAGCCCTATTTATTACAAAAGCTGTCTCATTTTTTATTGTATATTCTTTCCACTTTTGTTGAAATTTAATTTAGCTGCCCCTCCCATAGGATTCCAGAACACTGCTATGAGGGTCTGAATGTTTGTCCCTCGCATAGGATTCCAGAACACTGCTGCTGGGTTCCAAACGTTTGTCACATAAGATTCCAGAACACTGCACGAGGGTCTGAATGTTTGTTCCTCACAGGGGATTCCAGAACACTCCTGCTGTGGTCTGAATGTTTGTCCCTCACATAGGATTCCAGAACACTGCTATGAGCGTCTGAATGTTGGTCCCTCACACAGAATGCCAGTTTTACCAGATATATTTATTACAAAAACTGTCTTATTTTTTATTGTATGTTCTTGGCACTTTTGTTGAAAATTAATTTAGCTGTATGAGTTTGTTTCTCAGGTCTCTATTTCGTTCCATCTGTCTTTATGTCTGTTTTTATGCTAGTGTCATGTTGTTTTAATTACTACAACTTAGTAGTATAATTTAAAACCAGGTAATGAAATTCCTCCAGTTTTGTTTTATATACTCAGCATAGCTTTGACAATTATGGTGTTTTGTGTTGTTTCCATATAAATTTCAGAATTTTTTTTCTATATCTGTGAGGAATGTCTTCTTCTTCTTTTTTTTTTTTTTTTTTTTTTTTTGGTGGCGTCTTGCTCTGTCACCTAGACTGGAGTACAGTGATGTGATCTGGGCACAGTGCAACCTCCACCTCCTGGGTCCAAGCAATTCTTTGCCTCAGCCTCCTGAATAGCTGGGATTACAGGCACCCGCCACCATACCTGGCTAATTTTTTGTATTATTAGTAGAGGTGGGGTTTCACCAAGTTGGCCAGGCTGGTCTTGAACTCCTGACCTCATGATCCACCAACTTCGGCCTCCCAAAGTGCTGGGATTACAGGCATGAGCCACTGCCCCTGGCCTGTTATTTTGATAGAGATGGCATGAAATGTACAGATTGCTATGGATAGTACGGACATTTTTTAAAAAATACTGATTCTTCCAATCTGTGAAAATAAAAATATCTTTCCAATTTTTGGGTCCTTTTTCATTTCTTTTATCAGTGTTTTACAGTTTTAATTGTTAAGAACTTTTATTTCTTTGGTAAATTCCCACATATTTTGTTTTATTTGTGGCTACTGCAAATAGTATTACATTTTTGAATTCTTTTTCAGTTTGTTGACTGTTGGCATATAGAAACCCTACTGATTTGTATGTGTTGATTTCGTATTCTGCAAATTTACTCAAGTTATTACCTCTAATAGATTTTGGTGGATGTATTAGGCCATTCTCATATTGCTATAAAAAGTAATCAGTGACTGGTTAATTTATAAAGAAAATAGGTTTAATTGGTTCATGTTTCTACAGGCTGTACAGAAAGCATAGCACTGGCTTCTGCTTCTGGGGAAGCCTCTGACAACTGACAAGGTGAAAAATAAATCCAGTGCTTGCACATCACATGGTAAGTGCGAGGGCAGGGGGGAAGTGTTACACACACTTATAGATAACCAGCTCTGATAAAAACTTACTATTGTG
Source organism: Pongo abelii (assembly GCF_028885655.2). Lineage (NCBI taxonomy): Eukaryota > Metazoa > Chordata > Mammalia > Primates > Hominidae > Pongo > Pongo abelii. The sequence continues at coordinate 10,978,733 of NC_071999.2, forward strand.
GGAACGGCACCAAAGGAAATGATGCCAAACTGTCCGTGGTAATCTTGCCCTCATAATTCAATCACCTCCCCTCTAGGCCCACTTCCAACATTGAGGATTATATTTCAATATAAGATTTTGGTGGGAATACACATCCAAACTGTATCATTTTGCCCTTGGCTGTTCCAAATCTCAAATCCTTCTCATATGTCAAAATACAGTCATGACTTCCCAATAATCCCCAAAGTCTTAACTAATTTCAGCCTTAACTCAAAAGTCAAAAGTCTCATCTAAGACAAAGCTAATTTCTTCCTCCTATAAGCCTGTAACATAAAGAAACAAATTAGGTTCTTCCAAGACACAAATGAGGCAGAGACATTGAGTAAATACTCCTATTCTAAAAGGAAGAAATCAGCCAAAAGAAAGCGGTCACAGGATCTATGAAAGTCTGAAACCCAGAAGGGCAGTTATTGAATTGTAAGGCTCCAAAATAATTATTTTTGACTCTGTGTCCCATTTCCAGGGCATGCTAATGCCTTGGGAAGGTTCTATCTTGTGACTTTGCATGGTTCAGCCCCCACAGCTGCTCTCATGGGCTGGCATACTATGCCTCTGGCTTTTCAAGGTGCAAGGTGCAGGCTGTAGCTAGATCTACCATTCTGGGGTCTGAGGTCTGGAGGACAGTGATCCTCTCTTCACAGATCTACTAGGCCATGACCCAGTGGGGAGCCTTCCTGGGGACTGTCACTGCACATTTCTTTCTCCATCGTTTTAGTAGAGAATCCCCATGAGCGCTCCACACCTGCAACATGCTTCTGCCTGCACACCCTGTCTTTTTCATACATCCTTTGAAATAAAGGTGGAGACACCCAAGTCTCAACTACTCGCATTTGGTAAACCCACAGGCCTAACCCCACATGGACGCTACCAAGGTTATGGCTTGCACCCTCTGAAGCAGTGACTGGAGTTGTAACTGGGTCAATATGAGCTACACCTGGAGCTGAAGCAGTGGCAAGGATGCAGTGAGCCTTGTTCCAAAGCTACCCAAGGCAGCAGGTCCTAGACCTGATCCCAGAAACTATTCTCTTCTTTTAGGCCTCAGGGCCTGTGATGGGTTGCTGCCTTTCAGATTTCTAAAATGCCTTCAATTCCTCTTTCCCATTGTCTTGGCTATCAACACTTGCTTTTTTTTAGATTATACAAATATCTCTAACAAGTGGTTGACCCATATGCTGCTTGAGTTCCTCTCTTATAAAAACTTTTTATATTTCAGCCACACGACTAGGCTGCAAAGTTTTCAAGCTTTTACAGTATGCTTCTTTTGTAAGTGTAAGTTACTACTTATTTTATTTTTATTTTTTTGCTAGAACATGTGAGCATAGGTTGTTAGAGGCAGCCAGGTCACATCGCAAATGCTTTGCTGCTTAGACATTTTTCCAACAGAAACCCTAAATCATCAATTTCAAATTCAAACTTTTTTATATCCCTAGTGCATGACAGAAATTCAGCCAACCACTTTGCTAAGACAACATGCATGACCTTTGTTTCAGTCCCAATAAGTTTCTAGTTTTCATCTGAGACCTTCTCAGCCCGGCCTTCACTGTCCAGATCACTATCAGCATTTTGGTCACAGACATTCAACCAGTCTCTAAGAAAATCTCAACTTTCCCTCATTTTTCTGTTTTCTGAATCCCACAAATTCTTCCAACTTCTGCCTGTTTACCCAGTTACAAAGCTGATTCCACATTGTGGGGCATTCTTATAACTACTTTCCATTCCTTGGTGCCAATTTTTGTATTAAACTATTTTTGCAACACTATGAGAGTGGGACTGGATAATTAATTTTTTACAAAGTAGGTTTAAGTGGCTTATGATTCTACAGGCTGTAGAGAAAACATAGTACTGGTATATGCTTCTGGGGAGCTCTCTGGAAGTTTACAGTCATGGCAGAAGTTGAAGCAGAATCTTGCACATCACAGGGCAAAAAGCAGAAGCAAAAAACAGAGTGGCGAGTTGTTACACAGTTTTAAATAACCAGATTTTATGGGAACTCACTCACTATCATGAGGATAGCACCAAATGTGATGGTGCTAAGCCATTTATAGTAATCTACCCCAATGGTTAAATCACCTTTCAACAGGCACATCTCCAACATTGAGAATTACATTTAAATATGAGATTCGGGAGGGAACACACATTCAAACCCTATCAGAGGAGTATTTATGCCTTTTCCAATATAACATTATAACATTGGCAAAAAAAAAAAAAAGGTAATTTGACTTCTTTTCCAATTGGGATGCGTTTTATTGCTTTCTCCTGTCTGATTGCTCCAGATAGGACTTTCAGCATTATGTTGAATAACAGTGGTAAAAGTGGATATTCTTGTCGTCTTCCAGATTTTAGAGAAAAGGCTTTTAGTTTTTCCCCACTTAGTGTGATACTAGCTGTGGGTCTGTCATATATGACTTTATTATGTTGAGGTATGTTCATTCCATACCCAGTTTTCAAAGGGCTTTTTATTATTAAAGAATATTAAATTTTATCAAAATTTTTTAGCATAATTGAAATGATTATATGGATTTTGTCCTTGTTTTTTTTTTTTTTTTTTTTTTTTGAGATGTAGTCTCCCTCTGTCACCAAGGCTGGAGTGTAATGGCATGATCTCAGCTCAATGCAACCTCTGCCTCCCAGGTTCAAGTGATTCTCCTTCTTCAGCCTCCTGAGTAGCTGGGATTACAGGTGCTCACCACCATGCCTGGCTAATTTTTGTATTTTTAGTAGAGACGTAGCTTCGCCATGTTGGCTAGACTGGTTTCAAACTCCTGACCTCAGGTGATCCACCCACCGCGGCTTCACAAATTGCTGGCATTACAGGTGTGAACCACTGTTCCTGGCCCCTTCATTCTGTTTATGTGATCTATCACATTCATTGATTTGCATGTTGAACTATGCTTGCATCCCTGGAATAAATCCCACTTAGTCATTATGAATTACCTATTTATGTATTGTTTAATTCAGTTTCCTAGGCGTTTTGCGAATTTTTGCACCAATATTCTCCACTCCACTCTACTTCACTCTACTATTCCACTACATTCCAGTCCATTCCTTCCCACTCCACTCTACTCCACTCCACTCCATTCCATTAAACTCCAACCCTTTCCAATCCACTCCATTCCACCCCATTCCACTCCATTCCATTCCACTCCATTTCATTTCATTGCACTCCACTCCACTCCATTCCACTCAACTCCATTCCATTACACTCAATTCCACTCCACTCCACTCCATTCCTCTCCACTGCATTCCATTGCACTCCACTCCATTCCATTCCACTCCACTCTACTCCATTCCATTCCACTCCATTACATTCCACTCCACTCCACTCCATTCCCCTACGGTACATTCCTTTTCACTCCACCCCATTCCATTCCACTCAACTCTGCTCCATTTCCCTCCACTCCACACCCTTCCACTCCATTCCATTTCACTCCATTCCAATTCAATCCATTCCATTACACTCCACTCCACTCCATTACACTCCACTCCACTCCATTCCATGCGGCACCACTCCACTCCACTCCACTCCACTCTGCTCCATTCCATTCCATTTCATTCCACTCCACTCCTTTCCACTCCATTCAATTCCATTCCTCTACAATCCATTCCACTGCACTTCACTCTACTCCATTCTCCTCCACTCCACTCTATTCTGCTCCAGTACAATTCAATCCACTCTACTCCATAACATTCCACTCCATTCCACTCCATTTCATTTTATTCCATTCCACTCCACTCAACTTTTCTGCACTTCATTGTATTCCACTCCATTACATTCCATTCCACACCAATCCATTCCATTCCACTCCACTCCACTCCATTCCACTCCACTCCACTCCATTCCACTCCACTCCACTCCACTCCATTCCACTCCATTCTCTTCCATTCCACTCCACTCCATCCGACTCCACTCCGTTCCATTCCAGGCAATTCAACTCCACTCCACTCCATTCCACGCCTGTCCATTCCATTCCACTCTGCTCCATTCCACTCCATTCCAGTCCATTCTATTCCATTACATTCCACTCCACTCCATTCAACTCCACTCCATTCCACTCCAATCTACTCAATTCCATTCCACTCTTCCTCATTCCATTCCACTCCACCCCACGCCACCACATTCCAATTCATACCAATCCTCTCCACTCCAGTCCACTCCATTCCACTTAACTCCATTCCATTCCACTCCAATCCATTCCACTCCAATCTACTCCTCTCCACCGCACTCTACTCTGTTCCATTCTATTCCATTCCTTTCCATTCCACTACACTCCATTCCACTCCATTCTATTCCATTCCTTTCCTCTCCACTCCATTCCAATCCAGTCCATTCGATTCCACTCAATTCCACTGAACTCCACTCCATTCCACAGCACTCCATTCCATTCCACTCCACTCCATTCCATTCCAATAAATTTCACTACATTTTATTCAACTCCATTCCATTCCACTCCACTCCACTCCATTCACCTCCACTCCATAGCATTCCACTCCACTCCATTACATTTCACTCAACTCCATTCCATGCCCCTCCACTCCATTCCATTCCACTCCACTCCATTCCATTCCACTCCACTCCATTCCACTCCAATCCACTCTGTTCCACTCCACTCCATTCCACTATAATCCATTCCTTTCTACTCAACTCCATTCCATACGGTTCCATTCCACTGCACTCCACTCAACTCCATTCCACTCCATTCTACTCCATTCCACTCCATTCTATTCTATTCCACTCGAATTCACTCCATTCCACTCCACTCCATACGATTCCACCCAATTCCACTCTGCTCCACTCCATTCCACTCCACTCCATTCCATTCCATTCCATTCCATCATTTTCCATTCCACTCCACTCCATTCCATTCCTCTGCACTCCACTCCTTTCCACTCCACTCCATTCCACTCCACTCCATTCCATTCCATTCCACTCCACTCCACTCCACTTCCATTCCACTCCACTCCACTTCATTACACTCCACTCCATTCCATTCCAATCCACTCCATTCCATTCTACTGCATTCCATTCCACTCCACTCCATTCCATTCCACTCCAATCCTTTCCACTCCACTCCATTCCACTCCATTCCATTCCATTTCACTCCACTCCTTTCCAGTCCACTCTACTCCACTCCACTCAATTCCACTCCATTGCACACCATTCCTCTTGACCCCGTCCCATTCCACTCAACTTCCCTTTATTCTTCTCCACTCCATTCCACTCCACTCAACTCCATTCCACTCTATTCTATTTCATTCCACTCCACTCCACTCCATTCAATTCGAGTCAATTCCACTCCGCTCCTCTTCATTACACTCCACTCCATTCCATTCCAGCCCACTCCACTCCACCACACTCCAATCCATTCCACTCTTCTGCCCTCCACTCCACTCCATTCCATTCCATTCAATTCCATTCCACTCCACCACATTCCACTCCATTCTCTTCCATTCCTCTCCACTCCATTCCAATCCACTTCACTCCACTCCATTCCCCTCTACTCCACTCCACTCCACTCAACTCCACTCCACTCCATTCAATTCCACTCCACTCCATTCCACTCCATTCTATTCCGTTGCACTCCACTGCATTCAAATCCACTTCACTTCACTCCATTCCACTCTGTTCTATTCCGTTCCACTCCACTTCATTCCATTCCAAACCACTCCATTCAATTCCACTCAATTCCACTGCACTCCACTCCATACCACTCCACTTCATTCCATTCCAAACCACTCCATTCAATTCCACTCAATTCCACTGCACTCCACTCCATACCACTCCACTGCATTCCATTCCACTCCACTCCACTCCATTCCAAAACACTTCACTCCATTCCCTTCCCCTCCATTGCACTGCACTCCACTCCACTCCTCTCCATTCCACTCCATTCCCTATCATTCCACTCCACGCCATTCCATTCCACTCCACTTCACTCCACTCCTTTCCACTATATTCTATTCAGTTCCACTCCACTCCAATCCATTCCACTGCACTCCATTCCATTACACTTAATTCCACTATGCTCCACTCCATTCCGCTAGGCTCCAGTCCATTCCACTATGCTCCACTCCATTCCCCTCCACTCCTTTCCATTCCCCTCCACTCCATTCCAATTCTCTCCACTCTAATTCCATTCCATTCCAATCCATTCCATTCCACTCCACTCCATTCAACTCCTGTAAATTCCATTCCACTCCACTCCATTCCTTTCCATTCCACTCCTTTCCATTACACTCCACTCCACTCCAATCCATTTCACTGCTGTCCACTCCTTTCCACTTCACTCCATTACATTCCACTCAACTCCACTTCATTAGACTGCACTCCACTCCACTCCATTCCACTTAACTCCATTCCTTTCCACTCCAATCCATTCCACTCCAATCCACTCCTCTCCACTGCACTCCACTCTGTTCCATTCTATTCCATTCCTTTCCATTCCACTACACTTCATTCCACTCCATTCTATTCCATTCCATTCCACTCCCCTCCATTCCAATCCAGTCCATTTGATGCCACTCAATTCCACTGCACTCTACTCCATTCCACTGCACTCCATTCCATTCCACTCCACTACATTCCATTCCAATAAATTTCACTACATTTTATTCAACTCCATTCCATTCCACTGCACTCCACTCCATTGCCCTCCATTCCATAGCATTCCACTCCACTCCATTACATTACACTCAACTCCATTCCATGCCGCTCCACTCCATTCCATTCCACTCCTCTCTATTCCATTCCACTCCACTCCATTCCACTCCAATCCACTCTGTTCCACTTCACTCCATTCCACTACAATCCATTCCATTCTACTCCACTCCATTCCATACAGTTCCATTCCACTGCACTCCACTCAACTCCATTCCACTCCATTCTGTTCCATTCCACTCGAATCCACTCCATTCCACTCCACTCCATTCGATTCCACACAATTCCACTCTGCTCCACTCCATTCCACTCCACTCCATTCCATTTCATTCCATTCCATAATTTTCCATTCCACTCCACTCCATTCCATTCCCCTGCACTCCACTCCACTCCTTTCCACTCCACTCCATTCCACTCCACTCCCTTCCATTCCACTACACTCCACTCCAATCCACTACACTCCATTCCATTCCAATCCATTCCATTCCACTCCACTCCACTCCACTTCCATTCCACTCCACTCCACTTCAATTCCACTCCACTCCACTTCATTACACTCCACTCCATTCCATTCCAATCCACTCCATTCCATTCCACTCCACTCCATTCCACTCCACTCCAATCCGTTCCACTCCACTCCATTCCACTCCATTCCATTCCACTCCACTCCTTTCCAGTCCACTCTACTCCACTCCACTCAATTCCACTCCATTGCACACCATTCCTCTTGACCCTATCCCATTCCACTCAACTTCCATTTATTCTTCTCCACTCCATTCCACTCCACTCCACTCCATTCCACTCTATTCTATTCCATTCCACTCCACTCCACTCCATTCGATTCCAGTCAATTCCAGTCCGCTCCTGTTCATTACACTCCACTCCATTCCATTCCAGTCCACTCCACTCCACCACACTCCACTCCATTTCACTCCTCTGCCCTCCACTCCACTTTATTCCATTCCATTCAATTCCATTCCACTCCACTACATTCCACTCCATTCTCTTCCATTCCACTCCACTGCATTCCACTCCACTTCACTCCACTCCATTCCCCTCCACTCCACTCCACTCAAATCCACTCCACTCCATTCAATTCCACTCCACTCCATTCCACTCCATTCTATTCCATTGCACTCCACTCCATTCAACTCCACTTCACTTCACTCCATTCCACTCCATTCTATTCCGTTCCACTCCACTTCATTCCATTCCAATCCACTCTATTCAATTCCACTCAATTCCACTGCACTCCACTCCATTCCACTCCACTGCATTCCATTCCACTCCGCTCCACTCCATTCCGAAACACTTCACTCCATTCCCTTCCCCTCCATTGCACTGCACTCCACTCCACTCCTCTCCATTCCACTCCATTCCCTACCATTCCACTCCACTCCATTCCATTCCACTCCACTTCACTCCACTGCTTTCCACTATATTCTATTCCGTTCCACTCCACTCCAATCCATTCCACTGCACTCCATTCCATTACACTTAATTCCACTACACTCCACTCCATTCCCCTCCACTCCTTTCCATTCCCCTCCACTCCATTCCATTTTTATCCACTCTATTCCATTCCATTCCAATCCATTCCATTCCACTCCACTCCACTCCTCTCCATTCCACTCCTGTCCATTCCATTCCACTCCGCTACATTCCTTTCCACTCCACTCCATTCCATTCCACAGCATTCTGTTCCATTCCATTACACTGCCTTCCACTCCAATCCATTTCACTGCTGTCCACTCCTTTCCACTCCACTCCATTCCATTCCACTCAACTCCACTCCATTAGACTGCACTCCACTCCACTCCATTCCACTTAACTCCATTCCATTCCACTCCAATCCATTCCACTCCAATCTACTCCACTCCATTCCAATCCACTCCTCTCCACTGCACTCCACTCTGTTCCATTCTGTTCCATTCCTTTCCATTCCACTATACTCCATTCCACTCCATTCTATTCCATTCCATTCCTCTCCACTCCATTCCAATCCAGTCCTTTCGATTCCACTCAATTCCACTGCACCCCACTCCATTCCATTCCACTCCATTCCATTCCACTCCACTCCATTCCATTCCAATAAATTTCACCACATTTTATTCAACTCCATTCCATTCCACTCCACTCCACTCCATTCCCCTCCATTCCATAGCATTCCACTCCACTCCATTACATTACACTCAACTCCATTCCATGCCCCTCCACTCCATTCCATTCCACTCCACTCCATTCCATTCCACTCCACTCCATTCCATTCCACTCCACTCCATTCCACTCCAATCCACTCTGTTCCCCTCCACTGCGTTCCACTACAATCCATTCCATTCTACTCCACTCCATTCCACTCCAATCCACTCTGTTCCACTCCACTCCATTCCACTACAATCCATTCCATTCTACTCCACTCCATTCCATACAGCTCCATTCCACTGCACTCCACTCAACTCCATTCCACTCCATTCTATTCCATTCCACTCCATTCTATTCCATTCCACTCCATTCTATTCCATTCCACTCGATTCCACTCCATTCCACTCCACTCTATTCCATTCCATTCCATCATATTCCATTCCACTCCACTCCACTTCCATTCCACTCCACTCCACTTCATTACACTCCACTCCATTCCATTCCAATCCACTTCATTCCATTCTACTGCATTCCAATCCACTCCACTCCATTCCATTCCACTCCAATCCGTTGCACTCCACTCCATTCCACTCCACTCCATTCCATTTCACTCCACTCCTTTCCAGTCTAATCTACTCCACTCCACTCAATTCTACTCCATTCCACACCATTCCTCTTGACCCCATCCCATTCCACTCAACTTCCCTTTATTCTTCTCCACTCCATTCCACTCCACTCCTTTATATTCCACTCCACTCCATGCCACTCCACTGCGTTCTATTCTGCTCCACTGCTTTCCACTCCTCACCACTCAACTCCAATCCACCCCACTCCATTCCACTCCTTTCCATACCATTCCACTCCACTCCATTCAATTCCACTCCACTCCATTTCATTCCACTCCACTCCAGTCGTTTCCACTCCACTGCATATCACTCCACTCCATTCCATTCCACTCCACTCCTTTCCATTCCATGCCACTCCATTCCTTTCCATTCCAATCCACTCCATTCCACTCCCCTCCATTCCTCTTCAGTACATTCCACTCCATTTCATTCCACTCCACTCCATTCCGTTCCATTACTTTCTTTTGACAAGATCTCACTCTGTCACCCATGCTGGTGTGGAGTTATACAATCTCAGCTAACATTTCATTTCACCATTCCATTTCATTCCATTCCACTGCACTCCTCTCCACTCCACTCAATTCCACTCTACTCCACTCCAATCCATTCCATCCCGTACCTTTCCAGTCTCTCCCATTACACTCCTTTCTTTGACAAGACCTCCCTCTGTCACACAGGCTGAAACGCAGTGGCACAATCTCAGCACAAATTTCTTCTTTCCATTCCATTCCATTTCGTTCCACTCCACTCAACTCCACTCAAGTCCACTCCACTCCACTCCATGACACTCCAGTCCTCTCCATTCCAATCCATTCCATTGCACTCCACTCCACTCCACTCCATTCCATTCCACTCCACTCCATTCCATTCATCTCCATTCCATTCCATTCCACTTCACTCCATTCCATTTCACTCCACTCCATTCCACTCCACTCCATTCCATTTCACTCCACTCCATTCCACTCCACTCCTTTCCATTCCAATCCAATCCAATCCATTCCAATCCAATCTAATCCATTCCACTCCACTCCACTCCATTCCACTAAATTCGATTCCACTCCACTCCACTCCATGCTATTCCATTCCACTCCCTTCCACTTCATTCCATTCCATTCCAATGCATTCCATTCCAATCCACTCCATTTCATTCCACTCCTTTCCATTCGATACCACTCCATTCCATTCCACTACACTCCATTCCACTCCACTCCATTCCATTCCAATCCACTCCACTCCACTCCACTCCAATGCATTCCATTTCACTGCATTCCATTCCATTCCTTTCTTTCGAGAGTATCTCTCTCTGTCACCCAGCCTGGAGTGCAGTGGCACAATCTCATCTCACATTCCATTCCGTTCCATTCCACTCCACTCCACTCTGCTCCATTCGCTCCATTCCATTCATTTCCATTCCATTTCATTCCACTGAATTCCACTTCGTTCCACTACAATCCATTCCATTCCCCTCCACTAGTTTCTTTCGACAGGATCTCCTTCTATCACACAGGCTGTAGCTCAGTGGCAAAATCCCAACGCAGATTTCTCCATTTCGTTTCGGTCAATTCCGTTCAATTCTTTTCCATTCCATTCCGTTCCTCTGCGTTCCACTCCACTCCACTCCACTCACTTCATTCCATAACATCCGATTCCGTTTATCTACATTCAACTCCTCTCCACTCCACTGCACTCCACTCCACTCCATTCCACTCTATCCCATTCCATTCTGCTCCATTGCACTGCATGCCACTCCACCCCACTCCATTCCACTTCATTCCATTTCAGGCCATCCAATTCCATAGCATTCCATTCCTCTCCATTCCACTCCACTGCACTTCACTCCACTCCACTCCAGTCCACTCCGTTTCATTGCATTCCACTGCATTCCATTCCAAACCTTTCTTTCTAGACTGTCTCACTCTGTCACCCAGCCTGGAGTGCAGTGGCACAATTAAAGCTCACATTTCATTATTCCACTCCATTCAGATGCTTTCCACTCCACTCCACTCCACTCCACTCCACTCCACTCCATTCCACTCCACTCCACTCCACTCCATTCCACTCCACTCCATGCCTCACTACTCAATTCCATTACACTGAACTCCACTCCATGCCACTAAACTACATTCCATTCCACTCCACTCCATTTCATTCCATTCCGCTCCATTCCATTCCACTCTTTTCCATTCCATTCCAGTCCACTCCACTCCACTCCGTCCCACTCCACTCCATTCCATTCCATTCCACTCCACTCCACTTCATTCTATTTCACTCCCTCTTCTCCACTCCATTCCAATCCACTCCACTCTTTTCCATTGCATTGCATTCCATTAAATTCCACTCCACTCCATTGCATTCCACTGCACTCCATTTCATACCACTACACTCCACTCCGCTCCATTCCACTCCATTACATTCCACTACATTCCAGTCCATTCCTTCTCACTCCTCTAAATTCAATTCCACTCCACTCCTTTCCACTCCACCTTACTCCACTCCATTTCATTCCATGTCACTCCATTCCATTCCATGCCACTCCATTCCATTCCATTCCTTTCTTTTGACAGGATCTCTCTCTGTCACCCATCCTGGTGTGCAGTGGCACAATTTCAGCTCACATTTCATTTCACCATTCCATTCCATTCCATTTCATTCCACTGCACTCCTCTCCACTCCATTCAATTCCACTCCACTCCTCTCCAATCTGTTCCATTCCATTCCATTCCAATCTCTTCTATTCCACTCTTTTCTTTCTACAGGATCTCATTCTGTCACACAGGTGTAAGCGCGGTAGCACAATCTCAGCACACATTTCTTCTTTCAATTCGACTCCATTCCATTTCCTTCCACTTCACTCCACTCCATTCCACCCACTCCACTCCACTCCATTCCAGTCCACTCCAGTCCATTCCACTGAACTCCATTGCACTCCATTCCACTCCATTCCATTCCACTCCACTCCATTCCTTTCCACTCCGCCACACTACAAACCATACCATTCCATTCCATCCCATTACACTTCACTTCACTCTATTCCATTCCTTTCCACTCCGCTCCATTCCACTCCATTAAACTCCACTCCACTCCAATCCACTCCACTGTACTTCAATCCAGTCAATTCCATTCCATTCCATTCTATTCCATTCCATTCCATTAAATTTCTCTTCCCTCCATTCCATTCCATTCCACTCCACTGCATTCCACGCCATTCCACTTCACTCCATTCCTGTCTACTCCACTCCACTCCATTCCATTATACTCCACTCTATTCCATTCCACTCCATTCGAATCCATTCCATTTTATTCCACTCCACTCATCTCCACTCCACTCCACTCCATTGCATTCCACTCCATTCCATTCCATTCCACTCCACTTCATTCCATTCCATTCCACTACACCCCATTCCACTCCATTCCACTTCACTCCATTCCCCTCTACTCCACTCCACTCCATTCCATTCCACTCCATAAGAATCCATTCCATTTTATTCCACTCCACTCCCTAAGAATCCATTCCATTTTATTCCACTCAACTCATCTCCACTCCACTCCACTCCACTCCATTGCATTCCACTCCATTCCATTCCATTCCACTCCAATTCATTCCATTCCACTTCCCTACACCCCATTCCACTCCATTCCACTCCATTCCACTTCACTCCATTCCCCTCTACTCCACTCCACTCCATTCCATTCCACTCCACTCTATTCCATTCCACTCCATTCGAATCCATTCCATTTTATTCCACTTCACTCATCTCCACTCCACTCCACTCCACTGCGTTGCATTCCACTCCATTCCATTCCATTCCACTCCACATCATTCCATTCCACTCCCCTACACCCCATTCCACTCCATTCCACTCCACTCCGCTCCATTCCACTCCATTGTATTCCATTCCATTCTGCTCCATTCAATTCCACTCATTTCCAATCCACTACACTCCATTCCACTCCACTCCTTTCCATTCCTCTCCACTCCATTCCATTCGACTACACTCCATTCCATTGCAATCCACTGCACTCTTCTCCACTCCACTCCATTCCACTCCTCTCCACTCCATTCCATTCCACTCCATTCCATTCCACTCCACTCCACTCCATTCCACTCCACTCCATTCCATTACCCACCAATCCATTCAATTCCTCTCCATTCCACTCAATTCCTCTGCACTCCATTCCATTCCACTCCAGTCCATTCCAGTCCATTCCACTCCATTCCATTGCACTCCACTCCATTCCACTCCACTCCACTCCATTCCACTCCACTCCATTCCATTCCACGCCACTCCTTTGCACTCCACTCTACTCCACTCCACTCCACTCTATTCCACTCCATTCCATACCATTTCACTCCACTCAATTCCAGTCCACTCAACTCCACTCCATTCCTCAACACTCCATTACACTCCATTCCATTGCATTGCACTCTACCCACTCCAGTCCAATGCACTCCACTCCACTTAACTCCATTCCATTCCACTCCACTACATTCCAGTCCACTCCACTCCATTCCATTCCATTGCAGTCCACTCCACTCCATTCCATTCCATTGCAGTCCACTCCACTCCACTCCATTCCACTCCACTCCATTCCATTCCACTCCATTCTATGTCATTCCATTCCTCTCCACTCCAATCTACTACATTCTAATCCATTCCATTCCACTCTGTTCCTTTCCACTCCACTCCACTCCACTCCATGGCACTCCACTCCACTCCATTCCACTCCACTCCACTTCACTCAATTCCATTCCACTCTACTCCATTGTATTCCTTTCCATTCCACTCCACTCCATTTCATTCCACTCCATTCCATTCCATTGCACTCCACTCCTCTCCACTCCACTACATACCACTCCTGTCCAATCCACTCCACTCTGCGTAACTCCATTCCATTCCGCTCAACTGCATTCCACTCCACTCCTCTTCATTCCATTCCGTTCCACTACACTCGACTCCATTCTACTCCACTCCATTCCATTCCGTTCCATTCCACTGCACTGCAGTCCATTCCATTCCACTCCACTCCATTCCATTCAACTCCACTTCTTTGCACGCCACTGCACTCCATTCCACTCCATTTCAATCCATTCCACTCCATTCCATTCCATTCCTTTATTTAGACATGGTCTCACTCTGTCACCCATGCTGGTGTGTATTGGCACGATCTCAGTTCACATTCCATTTCACCATACCATTCCATTCCATTCCATTACACTGCACTCCACTCCAATCCACTGAATTCCATTCCACCCAAATCCATTCCATGCCATTCCATTCCAAATCCCTTCCATTCCACTCCATTCTTTCTACATCTTCTCCCTCTGTCACACAGGCTGTAGAGCAGTGGCACAATATCAGCAAATATTTCTTCATTCCGTTGCATTCCATTCCATTCCATTCCATTCAACTTCACTCCTCTCCACTCCACTCCACTCAATTCCGCTTCACTCCACTCAATTCCACTCCATTCCATTTCACTATGCTCCATTCCATTCCACTCCACTCCACTCCTTTCCATAAAGCTCCATTCCATTCCATTCCACTCCACTTCATTCCATTCCTTTCCACTGCACTCCATTCCATTCCCTCCACTCCACTCCATTACATTCCAGTCCATTCCACTCCATTCCATTCCAGTCCACTCCATTCCATTCCACTCCACTCCACTCCAGCCCACTCCACTCCATTCCACTTCAGTCCAATCCACTCCAATCCACTTCACTCCATTCCATTCCACTCCCCTGCATTTCACTCCACTCCACTCCATTCCATTCCACTACACTCCATTCCATTCCACTCCACTCAATTCCATTCCACTCCACTCAATTCCATTCCATTCCAATCCATTCCAGTCTTTTCCATTTCACTCTACTCCATTCCATTCCAATCCAGTCGGCTCCATTCCATTCTACTCTACTCCCTTCCTTCCCACTCCACTCCACTACTCTCCACTCCACTCCAATCCTTTCCATTCCATTCCACCCCATTCCGTTCCATTCCTTTCTTTGCACAGGATCTCATTCTGGCACAAAGGCAGCAGTGCAATGGCACAATCTCATCCTACATTTCTTTTCACCATTCCATTGCAATCCATTTCATCCCATTCCATTCCATTCTATTTCACTCCACTCCATTCCATTCCGTTCCAATCAATTGAATTCCATTCCACTCCATTCCATTCCATTCCTCTCCACTCCATTACTTTCCACTCCATTCCATTCTACTGCAC